>NC_132935.1:158172275-158479231 GCF_034638445.1 Ciconia boyciana
TACAAGTTAAAGATGAAGGGCCATTGGGACTTTGGCTATTTGCTTCAATTGTCCACCATTACATCCAGTGTTTCTAATACTGAGCATTGCGAACCCGACCTGCAGTAGAAGTGTTCAAAGAGAGTCTTTGAGCTGCTCGAATGACTCATTTCTGTTTTGCTTCCCTACTCCACACGCGGTGCAGAATAGAATCCAACTAGTTTTCGTGTATTGGCAAAGTGGGGTGAAAACTTAGTCAGAAGATATCTGGAAGATGCAAAAAACACAGTCCCATCATGTAGCTGCTGTTTTTGGTTACAGCTGAGCTTTGTCTGAAATAAGCTCTTATTTTTATTACCCTGTTGCAGCAAAATACTGTTTTGAATTTTTGCATTTGTTCCTGCCCTCCCCTGTAAGTCATTAGGTCTGCTAACATATTTCTGCAGACTGAAAGAACAAATCCAGAAGTGATCTTTTGTTTTCACCACCTAGCAAGTCTGGATAGGCATAAAACCCCATTGCTCTGGGCTGGTAAGTGAAGAAGTGCAGTATTAGCTCACTCAGATGATTCATCGAGCTGAACATCCTCCTCTGACAGTGATCGGTAGCAGATATTTAGGGAAAGAGTGTAAGATACAGAGCAAGTATAGAATAAGCTTTTCCCTTATATGATTTCTGACACTCAGTGGTTTAGGGACTTCACAATTCCTATATACAGCTAAGGAAAAACTATTTGTAGATGTAGAAGCAACTAAAATACTAATGTTACAGCAAAGAAGCCATGACCTGTGATGAAATAGGAGGAAAGATGAGCAATAATTGCAGCTAGTCAGCACACACAGTGTTCTCTTAAAAGTCCTTTGTAGATCAGTGAGATTCAGTCTCTCAAATTTAGTCTATGAGTATTAGAAACATTTTTTTGGAATATTGCCTTCCCTCAAGCAAAAAATTCTTATTATTCATAATAATTCTTGAATTCTCTCAAGAAAATTATATAGCACATTCCTGGGATAGCTGTCCTGTTTTTCATTAAAATAATTTCTACGATAGTTAATAGTTTCTTCTTTCGGCCAGGGCTTCCAAAGCTCTTTGTGAACACCCCTTGGCATCCCTCAAAGGAGCCTGAGTTATTCTGAAGTAGAGCCACAGTTGGAAAAAGTTCTGCATTTCTAAGGACAAACATTGCACTGGTGCCAGAGCCCAGGGAGAGCATGCTACTCCCCTGCCCGCTCCACCAGAAGACACTTTCTACTTAATTCTAATTACTGCAGTATGGTGTAAATGAAACCTGGATCTAGTATTTTTATCCTAATGTTTTTTGGCCTATCAGGAGTAAAGGTTGGTTTTCTTAATAAATGAAGCTAACTGGTTTATTGAAGTCAGATTTGTAAGTCATGATATGCATGCTAGTGATACATTTCATAGGAGGCTTGCTTTAGGTTTTCACAATAACAGGCTGTTGGGCCACTGTCCTGTCCTCACTTTTCGGAATATCACATAGACATTTCCACTTTATCTTCTGTTTTCTTACTTTGGCTGTATCACCACTCATTCTCATTATGAATTTTTCATACATCATGCGTTTATGCTTTTAATGGAAAAGGAAAACATCAGCACCTTCTGGTTTGGGTAGTGAAACAGATGGACTGATTTCGCTGAAATGATGACGTTGTGGAAAAGTACTGGAAAGTTTAAGAGCAAAAATGAATCTGCCATGGATCCATTTCAAATCCTGATTTGGCACCCCAAGATTAACTGTGATCCAGCTGTGGAAAGGACCCAATTATTTGCCCCTTAATCTTTTGCAAACTGAGTTCCTGGAAGCTGCGTTCCATCTGCCTTGAAATCTGTGTCTTGGCTTATTTTTCACTAAGAAACGCTACAGCCTCTAAAGACAGACAGCTTTGGGATTCAGAGTGACTATGCCATATGATACATCATTTGACTGTTAGACAAGCTGTTTCTTTACGGACAGTATACTTAGTAGATAATCTAATAGGTCCATTTACCCTTTAATTTCTTACATTGCTGTTAATTAGCATCAAATTCTGGCTGCATTGAAACACTGCTGTTGGCCCCATCTCCTGTTGCTATCTCTGGGATCAAGTTTCATTTCTGATGTTCTATAGTGACTTTTCATTACTGTAGAAAAAAAAGTGTGTTATAGAAAAAAAAAGGATGTTCTGCTACACCAAAAAAAAAGATTGGATTACTTTTTCTATATGTTTTTCTTTTCTTTCTGTGTAGAAGCAGTGTCAAGGCTGGTGCTTAGGGAGAATTTTATTGGAAGTTGAATATTAGCAGAAAAGCAGCGTTGTGATCCCGCCAGAAGCAGCGTGCCAGTGTAGTCTAGATGCTGCCCCAAAACAGTTTAGCAGGATCTGGGCCTGCTGTGCTTTCCTTATATTCTGTTTGCGATCATTGCTATGGGGTGTTATTTTGGACAAGATGCCTTTTTAAGACACTTTTGGGTTATTCACTAACTCTCTAGAAAGCTGGCTAACTGTAGTAAGCATAAATTGTAACAGATGCTCTTCTAAAAGTATTGTCATCAGATTTTTGCCCTATGAATTTTTGAAGAAGCTGAGCTCGCTGAAGAACAGGACTCACTGCTGGCATACTCTGCCTCAACTCTGCTAAGAGAAATGATAGAGAAGGTGGTATCAATTCACCTGATGCTGTCCACAGCAAAGCATACACCTCTTGATGAAAGATGCCTGGGTATCTCTTTGGGCTGAGGAAGAGTGTTAAGGGTCTCTCTCCCTTATTCTCGGAGACCCCAAAAATGTTCCAGGATCTCCTAAAAACATGTTGCCAGGCAAATAATGCAAAATTGAATTAGCTTGACTATTTTGCTTTTGTGTTCCTGTTGAAGAAGCAGGCTCCTCTGAAAGAGGCAACATAAACATGAAACAGAGTGGTTGGGCTTAATGTTACAATTTATGAAAAAATCACAACTGTCAAAGACTTAAAAGGTTCAGCATCTGCTGTATCATATACTGCCTGCCTCTGCAGAAGGATTCAGGGCAGCATATTCCAGAAAAGCAGGAATAAGGTAAAGGCACTATTGAAGTTAGAATCCTTCCTTTGTAACTGAAAAGGTTTACCCTTAAGACTAACGCATCACTGAGTCCGTCTATGTTTCTCCCACTTCTCAAATTTTAAGGGTTTCTCCCATTTAAAATGGTTTTTTGTTTGTTTTTCTATTACAGTGAAATCTGAGCACCTTCTAATTTTCAGTATTTGTATTCTCTGTCTCTGGTAGATAAAGAGTTAATGTTATCCTCATTTTACAGATGGGACCTGGAAGGACTAAAGGGTCGGGTTCACAGAGATATGTAAATGTTTATATTTCCATTGATTTCAGTGGCAAGTCTCCTACCTATATAAGATGCTTAAATATGTTTTTGGTCATGGACCTTAGTGATTAGCTGAGATTTTACAGGAAATCAGTAGTGACAGAGGGATCTGAACCCTTTAGTGTTCTTTGAGTTCATCTTTTTTGTTGTGTGCTTGCTGGGATTATGTGAAGTCTAAGCCTTCCATTCTCACCCAGCTGGTTTTAGCATAATGGGACAGAGGTGGAGAAAGCTGCTTTGATAGCTGTTTGCCTTGGGCATTATGAAACAGAATTGACTTTAAAAAGGCATTTACAAGTGACCTAGTGCTTGCTGGGAGATGGCCAATGCTGTTGGATCAAAAGCTAGAGGAGATACAGCTTCGGGACAGAAGTGAAATCTCTCTGTACTGTTAAAAGAATCAGTATCAGAAGAATTGGAGGGGGGGGTGAGGGAAAAGCACAGAGTAGGTAAAAGTGATAACTTCTGAATATTTATAACCTCTTTTGTGCTATTGCACAATTGAAAACAAAGGAGGTGGAGCCTGTGTTCATAATTAAACTGTAATTCTCCAGGTCAGAGGGTAAGGTGACCTGTCTGCGCTATCTGCTTTCCAGGACAACATATGGTGTGATTGATATTGGTTCTGAAGAGTGGTCTTCATACAGCTGTAATGATGGGGATGTGAATATGATATCAGTTCTCTAGGGAAAACTATAAATTTAACATTGAGGGATAAAGTGAATACAGTATCAATAAAAAGATATTGCTGCTATTTTTGTCACTTGTGCGCTGACGCTCACAGTATTGGCAATAACATGCAGGTCAAAACACCTTCCAAAAGGTGATGAAGAACTGTTACTCTGTTTTTCAGTTTCACCAACTGGGAACACAGATCTGATTTTAAAATAAATAAATAAGGTCTCTTGCTTCCACTTTGATGTAAGGGTTGTTGATACAGTAACAAAGGTTACTTGAATTAATTCTGGAGAGGAATGTAAATACCAAAATGTAGGATAATGGGATAATTATATTGATTGTTACAGTAAGGGTATTTTCTTCCCCTGCATGAAACAAAATAGTCTTTTCTGTGTTAAATACAAAAAGAAAGAATAAAGGAAAGTCTGTTTAAAAAACAATGTAGAAAAAACAGTGGAAAAAACCATATAAAAAGCTGCCTGCCATCAAATATATGGTCTCTGAGTTCAAGAAGGTAATACATGATGCAGGGCTACTGATTTAGATTGAGGTTGGCTTGCTCCTAAGAACAGGATTTTTTTTAGTCCTTTTTATCTTGATAGTACTTCCATTTCTGTGGTGAACACAGTTGTGAAAAGTGAAGCAGGCTTTTCTTGTGTACATGCAGATTAGGCAGATTCTTTTTTTTTTTTTTAAACTGCGAGTGCAAAATTAAACAAATAAATTCCAAAACATAGAATTGTGATTCTTTTAACCAAACTCTACAGTATTATCATACTGCTTAGAAGCTCTACTTGTGGACTCTTGGTTGCTACAGTAAGCTTGGTTGCTGCAGTAAGCAAGCTCTACTTGTGGACTCTTGGTTGCGGACTCTTAGTTGCTACTCTCTACTTGTGGACTTTTGGTTGCTACAGTATAGAATCAGCACAGACCGCTTCTGGGGCACCTACAAGTTAAGAGACAACAGATGGACCTTTAAAGAGCACCCGCGTGGCATATGGAAACTGTGAAACAATATGGGTCAGTATATAAACAGTACTTTTGCTATGGCAGGAGCCCTACGGAGATGAGGAAAGGGTGATATGTCTGTATGAACAATTCACTCTGTCAAGACTTGAACATACAGCTTTAGGCAAGAATATTAGATACCTCAAGTCTGATACGTACAACAGCATTTTTCCTAGTTCAGTCACTTCTGTACTTTCCAAATGATTGGTGAAAGGAAATCAGTAGGTTGTACCTGGGGTTTCTGGCTGATTTTTCCTTCCATTGAAAGCCCAGGAGAAAAGAGAACTTATCTGGGGATTTCAATGGTGAAAATTCAATACTGCAGCCTCATTACTGTTCTGTTATGGATTCCCTTCGTCCAACATCTTGATATTACCACTTATAGCAGTAAAATTGTTTCAGTTTATTAAACTAAGTGTTTAATAATGTTTAGTTGGAGAAAATCAAAAGTGCATGCTAATGTCACTCTATTGACAACCCTTCATCCTTGCTACTGAACTGCCTGTATTTATGTTACCATTCAACAGGAGGTTCTCTAAATGTTTTAGGCTGAAGCGGTAGCGAAGACATTTCTGTCAGGTCGCTGCTGCTTAATTAGACAATGTTGCTTTCAACAATTCTGCCCAATAGTTGTACTCTTTAAATAACAGGCTTTAGCAGTGACTTGTGTACATTATGACTTGTGGAACATGGTCTCCAGTCTGAGTATATCTAAAAATTCAGTATATAGGTATTCAGAATGATTTTAAAAGTCTCCTTTGCAGTTAGAAAACTGGCAGTATAAAGAGTTTTGGTTTGCCTAATTTTGTAACATGTTTGCACATATTTTTTAGAAATAAAATTTATATGTTGCTAACTAATTGGCTGAAGCTTGATTGACAGACCAAAATATTTTTACCTGCAAATCCTATATCTAATTTAAATCTCATTTCATCTGTTCTAAAGAAGCTTGACTGATTAAAGGCATTTCATTTAATTGCCATGCAATGGGTATGATCTTAGTGCCACCTTTTTTTAGCTGGCTTTTCAAAGCCGGCAGTGGAAGTGAAGCCTGTAGTCCTGAAGGGAGACAGAGTTATATAGTCTTCTCAGTACAAAACTTCAGTGTCTCACCCACAAATAGCAATGACAAAAGTTGAAGAATAAGACAGCTTAGTGCTGGTCTCCTTTAAAAATACACCTTGAAACTAACTAAATAAAAGTTATCATCATCATAAGGGTGAGTGTCAAGATAACATCTGTCAGAAGAACAAATGTTTTAGAGTGGTGATGGTAAGAATGCAACTCTTGCATCTCTGGACTAACCAGCTTAGATTTACTCTAGGTGATCTGAAGTTACTTATTGCCATATGATTTGGGCAGTATGAAAGAAGTTAAAGTTAAGTTAATATCAGTTTGAGTGATGTATGCTTTGGAGGAAGAGGTAATATGATTTTTGTAACAGCTGATATACTTGGAAAAAAAATGGACAAGTTTCTGATGTGTCAGCCTTTCTTCTAAAGTATAAAGGGCAGGGGTTGAACAGGCATAGGAGATGAACTGATGTGCCTCTAGATGGAGGCATATCGTCAAGGCATTTAAGGAACTATGCTTTGCTATTTCCCATGCACTAATTGTTTTGTGGGTGAGCCTCCATTAGCCTCCAATGTTGACAGTCTGGTAGAAGTCACATGAGTCTTTCTGGGGGAGAAGGAATGTCTCTGTGTAAGTGTTAGGGAAAAAAGTTTCTGTACATGGAATAATAATGCAAATTGCAAATGGATCAGAGAAATGTACAGGTCCACCTAAGTCTGTGTACTTTGTCCAGGAAAGTGGAAAAATTCCTATTCCTTATTGGGTCGTCTAAGTCTGTATCTTATTTCTAGCAGTACCAGGGCAAGATACATGAAGGAGACATTGGAGGTTCTGTAGATTCTATAATTTGGACATTTTCCCCGTCCTGTGTTAATAGCAGTGGAACAGTGCTGCAGGGTTGCTCTCTCCTATGTTACAAAGGAAGTCTGTTGCTCCTGCCTAGAAGAACTTTGGATACCCTTGTATTTACTCAAACAAATACCTAATGTTAGTCTCCTACCAGGATCTCCATGAAGTCACGTATCCGTGAGTCCCTCTCAATTATTTGTTACCTGATGTGATTTTGTTGGTTTTTTTTAATGTAGCATTGTAAGGATGGGAACTGCCTGCCCATTGCATTAGTCCAGCTCAGTCCTTCAATAATTTTTTAATTTATTAGCCAATTTGAGAGAAAGGCAAGGTCTCAAATATGTTCAGTATCTATGAACTTTGTGGAAATTGGTGGCTGGGTCAAGGAGAGACTCCCAAGTGAATGCCCCTACAGAGGGAGAGACCACTCAATGGTTTGGGTGATGAGTTTGGCTGGGCGATACACAGATATTTTGAAACTAGCCACAAGATGCAGGGAGGCACCTGAAAGAAAATGAACATTTTAGAAGAATGATAAGAGTAAATAAAGGTGAGAAATATAAATACTGGGGTAGGACCTGTGGTGACATAAGGAGAATGGGACAGAATTGTAGGAGAAAGCAGCAGAGAATACTTGAAGGGAGTTGGTATTTCTGTGGAGGTGGGACACGTACCTGAAGGAATAAAGGCTTCAGGCATAAAGGAATAAATGCTTCAAGTATAAAGGAATAAAGGGCTAAGAAGAGCCATTCCAATCTTTCTTCATAAACATGCTTTCTATTTCTTTAATCATTCTCATTGTCTGGTGTTGAGCCTGTTCTTTCTTTGTTTTTAGATCAGCAGGGCAAAACTGCTCAGAGTATTTTAGTGAGGGCATTCAGACATTTTAATGTTTTAGGACTAGTAAGAGCCTTTGTGTGCTCCTCAGCATTTTTTTGTTGTCTGTATTTGCACATAGAGAAGCTTTCCATTTATTTCCCCCCCCTAAAAGAAGAGAATTATATTGGTTCCCAGCAAAGTATAGACATAAATTTTGTCCAATGTATACAATTTTTCAGCAGTTAACTTTCTGTTTTCTCAGATTCCCACATGTTGTCAAGAACCTGATTCTTCACAATTTTCCTTAGATTTTCCTTAATCTGAGGATATATATTAGCCTGTGAACATGTCCATACCACCTGTCATACCTCCGTTATAGACCATTATTAAATAATCTGAAGATCCTAAGGGACCTTATATGTAAGCAAGAGCACTGAAATAGAATCATTTTTTATATCATTGTAATTGTAGGAGGAAAAGGGAATTCTCCTTACTGCTATTTTTAAGTTAAATATCAACATTTTACATAGCACAAGTGTTTTTTGGTAGCAAGTGAAAAATTTATTGATGGAAATGTGTAAGATAAACAGCAGGAAGGAAATGCTTGCATGTGACTAAATGTGATTAAAATATTTTTGGTCAATCATTTCTTGAATTTACTCTCTGAAAATCATTGTCACTACCTACAGTCCAAGGAAAAAGATAAGCAGCAAGCATGTGGCAGTCAGAACTGAGTGCTTGTAAGAGGTGGTGGACACTCCTCCCTCTCCCCAGGCTGCCCAGTTTGCCTTGTATTGCCTTTGCTAAAATTGTCCTGCCCGTGGAAACCTCCTGGAAATGGATATTGGTAGGAGTTTCCCGACCAGTACGACTGCAGCAGAGACCCACTGTGCCAGCGGGAGAGGAGAATTTAACCCCTATTCATATAGCTCCTTTCTTACTAAATGAAGATGGGCTTTGAGAAATAGAATACCTTTGACGCTGTATTTACCATTCATGTCTACTATGAACAGAATTATTTTATAGACAGACACATTGTTCTCTCACGTATTAATTTTTTTAAATGCATTTCACTTCTGCTGACAAGCCATTAAAATTCAACATTTAAATGTCACACTTTGGCATGTAATTTGCTGTCATGAAAACAACTATGGATTTATTTTCTGGTGAGATTCTCGTTAAGTATTGAGCAATATGTCAAAACCAAAAAGTGTCTTGATTTCTTAAAGGGGGAAAAAGGGGGAAATCCCAAAATGGTATGGAATATTAAAAGCTGCCTGCACCGATAGGAAGGGATTTAACAGCATTGGTTATCTTTTTTTTTTCAATACGGAAAAGGCAATATAATTGTTCTGGTGGGTTGGAGTTTTGATATAATTCTGAATAGGTTAGACCAACAAAAATGTAAGAGTTAATTGAAGCTGAGTTCAGTCAATTCTTGAATGGGAAACCACCAGTGATAAACTGAAGATGGTATACAAAGCAGTTGTTTTGCTGCTGTTCCTTTTTATCTTTTTCCTTCTTTCTGAGTCTATTTAACATTAAACCAATAATCCGGCACGGCTCTAGAGCAGAGTGTGCTGATTCAGGCACAGATGCCTCTGTGGAGTATAATGCCTTGATCCCCTCTGGATTTTAAAGATGATAGACACCTTTTGCAAGAAGAAGAACATAAATTTCAGTGACTGACACAAACTTAATTTGGACAATTTTCTTTCCTAAATTCCTCCCACACCCGTATAAAATCCATTATACTTATTTAATCGTTGTCCTTATCAGCTGTTCAGTTTTGCTTTATACTATCAGACAGGCACTGTATTCCAGCCCACATAGGGCAACATATTAATCTCAGATGAAAAAAAAAAGCTATAGTTTTCTAGTGCTTTCATACTAAAAGTTGTTGGTAACGGTAATAAAAATTATTTTATGCTTAATACTTTTTGATTTAGTAATATTTTGAAAGTCCAGCTAACAGCTTATTTTTCATTCCCACATTATCCATAGAAATTGCTTTATTCCTTTCATTTTCTTAATGCTAAAATATATATGAAGTGAAACCAAATAGAATATTTGTTATTTTGAAATATTTTCACTGTAAACTATTTTCCATGATGTGCAATAACATATTTAATAACAGAGAATGTGATTACTTTCTTAGATAAATGTTATATTATCTTCCAGGCCTCTGTAAACTTCCCCCCCAAGTGACTTCTCTTTTTTTTCTCTTCTGTTTTTCATTTTTACTGGAAGCTATAACAGCATGCATAGATTCAGTATGGCTACAAAACAGATTTTCACATGAAAGTACTTTGAAAGATTTTTAGTAACATTTTCTTTCTGTCAGGTTACCCTTTCTTTCAAACAGCCCTTTTAGAAATTCTGTTAAAATGTGTGTGTCTAGTGTCAAGAGCATCAGATACAGGCAGGGATGGGCAAGCGTTCAAAATGACCTGTCATTGCGAGAGGGAAGTGGTAAAGAACATTATGCTGCTTTGAAAGAAACCTATCTGTGCTAAAGGCTGTAAGAACTCCTGTATGGAAAAATGGGGGGAAAAAAAAATGCAGGTCTATAAAATTTTTGAATGTAAGTTTGAATTTTATTTTGAATATAGAATAATTTTTAGAAATAAAATTAATACTATGGCAGTGGTTGTTACGGAAAACTCCCAATCTGGATTTTGCTTTTAAAAGTCCTTCCACACTCTGTTACAGAAATCAAATATTAAGCAGAGAACAAAACCTGTCTTGTGTAGGAAAGATGCCTGCATTATACAGGCACGTCGGCTGTCGGTTGAGCTGGGGCCCAGGGATCCAGCACCAAGGGCACTGACCTCGTTACTGCAGGCAAAGAGGTAATCATGTAGCTCTACAAAGAAGTTATAATTGTTACGGAGCTAATGAACAAAGCTTCTTCCCAAGGCCTCACTGGCATCCTGGTTGCTTTTACAACAAAACCATGTTGCAGTTCTAGCAAAGCTCATGTTCTTTGAGAGCCAAGACTGGTACCGGCTGAATGGAGACAGAGGCACACAAAGGGGAGAAAGTGTCATACTCTGCTTTTAACAAGGGAAGGGAAATATGAGGGCTAGAAAGCACCCCATCCCCTTCTTAATTAAAGCTCAGGTCGAGGCAGGCTCGCCTGGACAGGACGCTCTGCCTGGAGCAGTGACTAGGAAGGGCCAGGTGAGAAGCAGCGGGGAGCTGTATGAGATCTCACCTTGGTTGAGATAGGCAACTGGGCTGCAAGGCTTATGGGATGAATTCTGCTGTTGCACTCACTCCAGGTTATCCTGCTCAAAGCAGATTAGGGTGCTTGCTTAAACCTGGGGGACTTCATGGAAAACTGACCTGTGCGATGGCCTCCATTTAGAGCCTGTCAGAGATCAAAGCATGCTATGGCGAGTAGAAACAGCATAGTAAGAAATTACCTAATAGCATAAATAGCAAATAAAACAGCACAATAAAATAGCTCTCATTAAGACTATTCCAATTTACCTTCCCTTTTTCATTGTTCCTATTGAAGAAAGACCCAGTTCAGAGTTTTAATCTATTTCTTTTCCCTTCTGCTGCGTATCTGGGTTTTGGAAAAGGTGAGATTAGTGAAGGAAAGAGAACATCCAGTACCTGCTTGTGCTTGCTATAAACTGTAAATACCATTTAAGCGAAAACAGTGCTCTGACCACTCTAAATCAAGTCTCTATTCTCCTCCTTCATCTTGTCCCTGATTTTCCTGAGATTTTCCTGAGAAAAATCCCTGATTTTTTCCCTGAGATGAATACACAAATATTTTTATTAACAGGTCACCAGGTTCAGCTTTCAGCGTGCTCAGCCACTTCAAGTGAGTGAATCCAGGTAGAAATTGTAATGTTAAAATAATTAGTTAAAATTTCCAAGATGTTTTTGCCTTTGTTAGAGTATGCTTTTATGTCCTTGCATCCTGGTTAGCACTGAACAATACAGCTTGGATAGGGTTCAATATAAATGTGTCAGCATAGTGCTCTTCCTGGGTTAATTAGGCCTACTAAGGTCTACAGTGCTTTGTTTTGTACACCTTATAGCTTTACCAGTGCCAACTTAAGTATCTCTTCATGTTAGTCCATTTGCTGTGTAGATATACTATTTATGTTCAAGTTTAGAATCTCTCTTTTTGGCCTTTTTTTGGCATTAAACATGCTAAACCCTTACCTTAAACTTCTATCAGATTTTTCAGGTATCAACTTTGTGCTTACCCTGTTTATTATATTTACTTAAATTTTGCTTAATTTTAGGGATTTCATCACATTCATCATTAGAAGTAGAGTGGGTTGTGTGTTACTGCTTAAATAGATTTCTGAACAAGTCCTTCGTGTATGGACTTCCTGCTATAAACTAGCTTACAACGTAAAAGGCTTATCAAGTTTGCTGTTTTTCTTCTCTTTTCACAAAGGAAATATTTTGAGTTTATTGGTAATTTACCATGGGAATCTAACCACTCACAGTAAAATTTAGTCTGTATGCAAGGAACCCTTACAAGGCCAGTATCTTCAAATTCACCATATGTATCAGTTCTCTGGTACTTCTCCCTGAGGATTTTTTTCGTTTGGTGTGATAGCAAGTTTACATGCAAGAGCTTTATTTGCCTTTTATTTACTATCAGTTTTGTAGGCTTGAAGATTTGTGATCCAGTTCCATATGGACTGTCCAGTTTACAAAAACCTGCCTACCAAAATCTCTGCCTTTGCAGCTCGTTTCAGTAGAGAAGCCAGTGCATGAACAGGCCTGAGACTGAATGATGAACAGTTGAATTCAATGTTTTCTGAATTAGTGAATCAATGCTTTTGTATTTTGGCTGAAGTACATAATCCTCCTCCATCTCTGGTGAGTAGATAATTCAAGATTTAGATGCCCTTTAAAACACCTCTTTTTGCCACTCCCAGCTATAAATGAATGGGCTAGCATTGGGTGCTTCCTCATTAATGCCCTTTAAATGGGAAATGAGGGGTAAATTAGCCTTATATCACCCTGTGCACAAGGAGGAATTTTACCTAGTAGATTTGGGAGGAATTAAACTGAGAGGGAAAGATAAAGAGGGTTTTTTTGTTTTTAGAAGAGTGATGAAAAAGAAGTTTTGCTACTGATAAGTGTTCTTCTGTCCATATCTCCAAGGATTATAACGTTATTACTAGATAATTGATCCAAGCCTTTACACTGCCCATAGTGGATCTGAAGTGCTCACCAGGGAGATGCTCTGATGAGAGGCATAGCCCTTTTACTTTTCACAGAACGTTCTGCATCCCAAAACACAACCTCTTTCCTCCCATTTACATGGCATAGACTGATAGTTAGTGCTGTCTAAATGCTGCAAATGAGCTTCTTGCTACACTAACAGTTTCTAGGAGTCATAGATTATATTCCCAGGCCTAAAGCTGTTTACTGCATCCATCATCAATACCATTAAATGGTAGTTCATCTAATCTGCCTTAAGGGACACAAGTGAATTTTGCTGAGGTACTCTCAGACAAATGATTGTACAACATGCATTATTTCTCCACAGCTATTTATAAATACATTTTAAGGAAAAAAAAGAAGTACTGTGGGAAAACCGATTGGCTTCACAAGAAGTAACAAATGAGCATCACATTAGCTGCAAAACATCACATTCATTCAACAGCTGTGCAAGCAATCAGGCACTACCAACATGGATGTCACATTCAAATTTCACTTCTACACCCATGTGTGTCTAAATGCATGCATGATAACGTCTCTAACTGCATGAACATATAAAAAATTTTACTATTTTACAGTCTTAATTCAGATCTAGACATTTATTTCCTCAGCTGAGAAGTTATGGCCGATTCAGATGACTGGGACTGAGCAAGACCTTGTTTCTGAAAGGCATGAGGTAACTCAAGTCAGAGTGAAGAATGCCAGCTCCCTTCAGAAGTGGCTTGTCATTTTGCAGGAGGGAGCCTCAACGCCTTACAATGAACTATAGAAAACTGTGTCAGGAAAAAAGGCTCTCTTCTCCCATGGGCATGGCAATAACGTAAATATATCTAAACAAGTTCTTTGAAACATTCCACAGACTTTTGTGCAAGATCATACATTGCTAGATGAAAGAACTGCTTAATGCCAGTTTTTTTCAAAGATTTACTAGTAAGATCGAATCCAAAACCAAATTGCTTTCAGTACAAGATAGTGTGATGGATCATTTTCTGGCTTATTTTCTATTTTCAGACCTCAATTTTTCAGCTTTAGTACTGTTCCAAAGAGCAAAGCATGCACATAAAAAAAAAGGTGGGATTTTTACTTTCTCTTGAAATGCCAATTAGGGTACTGAAATTCTTTTTAAGAAAGAAAAAGAGAATAATCTTAGAACCCCAAACCTAGAAAGCATTATTCCAAAAAGGAATTGGTATCCTGTAAAATGGGGATAGGGTAAAAGCCCAGAATAGAAATTATTATGTAAGAGAAATGACTGTATGTAGTTCCATTTCCTACTGCTTTCTTTAACTGAGGCAAATTTTTGAGGGCTAAGGACATGGGAAGGAAGGGAAGAAATCCAGAGAAACGTAAGAGTTTGATATGGATTTAAGCTTCACACTGGTCCTTGTTTAAAATTGTCTTTGAAATGGTCTAAAATGTCTTTGAAATTGTCTAAAAATGACTTTGAAATGTCTTGAAAATACTCTGTCAGTATTTTCCCTGAAACGGATTATGTGACTGTTGTATTTGAGTACCCTGTGCATTTACATTGTGATTCACTGGAAAGGCAGTTATGATTCCATTAATATGTTTGGCTGTTTTCTTAAATTTTGAGTAATGTGGCAAAATGTGCCACTTTTCTATCTTACCTTGGAATAAATGAATTAAGGAGTGTCATAATAGCAGTATTGAGCCAGAGCAAATTGCAGGAGAACAGATTTAGAGAAGAACTAATCAAATGATTAGTTCTTGACCCTGAAGGTGCACAAGTCCATGGGACCTGATGAGGTGCATCCATGAGTCCTGAGGGAACTGGTGGATAAAGTTGCTAAGCCACTATCCATCATATTTGAGAAGTCATGGCAGTCCGGTGAAGTTCTCACTGACTGGAAAAGGGGAAACATAACCCCCATTTTTTAAAAAGGGAAAAAAGGAAGACCCAGGGAACTACAGGCCAGTCAGTCTCACCTCTGTGCCCAGCAAGATCATAGAGCAGATCCTCCTGGAAAGTATGCTAAGGCACATGGAAAATAAGGAGGTGATTGGTGACAGCCAACATGGCTTCACTAAGGGCAAATCGTGCCTGACAAATGTGGTGGCCTTCTACGTTGGGGTTACAGCATTGGTGGATAAGGGAAGAGCAATTCACGTCATCTACCTGGATTTGTGCAAAGCATTTGACACTGTCCTGCACGACATCCTTGTCTCTAAATTGGAGAGACATGGATTTGACGGATGGACCACTCAGTGGATAAGGAATTGGCTGGATGGTTGCACTCAAAGAGCTGTGATCAATGGCTCGATGTCCAAGTGCAGACCAGTGACGAGTGGTGTTCCTCAGGGGTCGGTATTAGGACTGATGCTGTTTAACATCTTTGTCGGCAGTGGGATCGAGTGCACCCTCAGCAAGTTTGCTGACGACACCAAGCTGTGTCGGGATGTCATCCAGAGGGACCTTGACAGGCTTGAGAAGTCGGCCCGCATGAACCTCATGAAGTTCAACAAGGCCAAGTGCAAGGTCCTGCACGTGAGTTGGGGCAATCACAAGCACAAATACAGACTGGGCGGAGAATGAATTGAGAGCAGTCCTGAGGAGAAGGACTTGGGGAACGTTGGTCAATGAGAAGCTCAACATGACCCGGCAATGTGCGCTTGCATCCCAGAAAGCCAACCGTATCCTGGGCTGCATCAAAAGAAACGTGACCAGCAGGTTGAGAGAGGTGATTCTGCCTCTCTACGCCGCTCTGGTGAGACCCCACCTGGAGTACTGCGTTCAGCTCTGGGGCCCCCCAACATAAGAAGGACATGGACCTGTTGGAGAGAGTCCAGAGGAGGGCCACAAAGATGATCAGAGGGCTGGAGCACCTCTCCTATGAAGACAGGCTGAGAGAGTTGGGGTTGTTCAGCCTGGAGAAGAGAAGGCTCTGGGGAGACCTTCTAGCAGCCTTCCAGTACCTAAAGGGGGCCTACAAGAAAGCCGGAGAGGGATTTTTACAAGGGCTTGTAGCGACAGGACAAGGGTTAATGGCTTTAAACTCAAAAAGGGTAGATTTAGATTAGATATAAGGAAGAAATTCTTCACTATGAGGGTGGTGAGACATTGGAACAGGTTGCCCAGAGAAGTTGTGGATGCCCCATCCCTGGAAGTGTTCAAGGCCAGGTTGGATGGGGCTTTGAGCAGCCTGGTCTAGTGGAAGGTGTCCCTGCCCATGGCAGGGGGCTTGGAACTAGATGATCTTTTCCAACCCAAACTGTTCTATGATTCTGTGATTCTAAATATCAGAATTTCTCATCTGTGAGAAATTCTAACACTTGAAAGATGTTGTTTTGGGGGATATGGACTGATGTATGAAGGGAAATTTTGATCATTCCTAAATAAATTGTATATAACTCATTATTTTAGAACTCCCAGGGGCTTGTGAAGCACCATCTACTTGAAGTCCTCAGGGTTTCAGCTCCCATGGATTGAAGAATTGCCAGGATTGCCTGGCTCTCTGCTGGCAGGCTGGAGCTCCCAGGGCTTCTCGTATAGCTTTTCTTCCTAGGTGAATGGGTAGGAAAGCAGGTTGCTGTGAAATGTTTTCCAGAACATTTTCTAAACAGAGCCCTGTCTCTGAAAAGTTCTAAGCTAATAGAAGATTCAAATCATGTGTCCTTTTGAGTAGTCACTGTTGTCTACTCAAAGCTAAAAGCAGTACAATAAAGCTATAGGCTTTACTTATCCAACTTTTTTTTCTCCGTATGTGGAATTGTCTCATTATGTACCTAAAGCTGAAATATTCTTCAATAGTGCTGAGGAATTACCCCAGGTATGTTATACCTTCCTGATAGAAAATCACTGCTTCAAATGAGATGGAAAGAAGAGATTGTTGATTGTTGGAGTGGGGAGAGAAAGCATTTGTGTGAGGGAGCATTAAACTCTAAATTGCATTAATATCGGTTAAACTGTTTTGTCTGGAAATTGAGCAAAACAGATAATGTCCTGGATGGCTTGGAGATGTCATTAGAAAGAATGATCATACTCTAGTATGGCCAGTGATCATCTGGTGATTGCCCTTGTGATTTTCTGGTAAATTTGATGCAGTGCAATTAGATTTTCAGTGACCTGGGTGTGGGTCATATCTCTGAGGTTATTTGCATAGTCAGAGTTACTCTTACATGGCAGTATTTGACAGCAGTTAAACTAGTGCTGTGAACTACTGTGATTACTCTCTGCTTTTGATTAGCAGGAGGAATGTCTTCCTGTGACATTATTCAGATATCTACCTGAAATTTAGCATCTTATGGTGATATTTATAACCAGTAAAAAGATTTCATAATCCCCATTAAAACAATACTGATTTCAAAGTTTTGTTTCACAATCTGACACTTAAAATGAAAAAAATTAAAAATCAGCTGTCATTATTCATTATGTAACATTGTCATGCATGAATTTTATTATTTTTTTGAAAGTCAAGAGAACAACAAGGCTAAATAAGATTAAAACCCTCCATTAATTTACAGTGATTCTTACCAGTCTTATCTATTTTCCTATTGAGATGGGGATAGGATAGTGTTCATAACTTTGCAAAGAATAAGATAAAATAAGCTTACGAGATGATGAAGGAAGCGGTAGCTTCTTTTCCATCGGTGGTTTAGCTGCTACTGTAGATAGTGTTAATTTTTGCATGAAGATGGGATCTCCTTGTGTTAAACATGGTACAAACACATAATGAGAGATTGTTCCTCCCCCATTGACTGAATCTAAGAAAACTATATAACAAATAATGGTAGAAGTTGTAACAGTGATGTTCCAAAAGCCCCTAGATACTCAGTGGTGCTATCAGATGCACTACCCAGGTCACTAATGCCTGTTCAGTGAACAGCAGTGTCCCTCCTGTTAGTCCCTATTTGAGATCTGTCAGATGTTTCATAAAAAAACCCAGCCTGATGACAATCCTGGGTTTGTACTTTCTGCAAGGTTATGTTCCTAGCTAATAATAGGATGTTCTTTTGATTCCCCAAAGGATAATTGTCATGGAGTTCAAGTTGTCAAAACATATTAGTAGCATTGTTGGAGGAAGAATATGAAGCTTTGAATAATCATTAGGTGAAGCTGGCAAAGATATGTACAGGGAGACACCTGTTTTAGTGCAGAAGGTGAGAGGTGATGGAGAAGAGTAAGACAGGACACTTGAGTAAGGCTGTTTGCCCCTTTCTAAGGATGCTGTGAATCATCTTAGCACATAAGATGTGCTAAGATGTCGTGGTTTAAGCCCAGCCGGCAACTAAGCCCCACACAGCCGCTCGCTCACTCCCCCCTGGTGGGATGGGGGAGAGAATCAGAAGAGTAAAAGTGAGAAAACTTGTGGGTTGAGATACAGACAGTTTAATAGGTAAAGCAAAAGCCGCATACACAAGCAAAGCAAAGTAAGGAATTCATTCACTCCTTCCCATGGGCAGGCAGGTGTTCAGCCATCTCCAGGAAAGCAGGGCTCCATCACACATAACGGTTAGTTGGGAAGACAAACGCCATCACTCCGAACGTCCCCCCTTCCTTCTTCTTCCCCAGCTTTATATGCTGAGCATGACGCCATATGGTATGGAATAGCCCTTTGGTCAGTTTGGATCAACTGTCCTGGCTGTGTCCCCTCCCAACTTCTTCTGCACCTGGCAGAGCACGGGAAGCTGAAAAGTCCTTTACTAGTGCAGCAACATCTCTGTATTATCAACACTGTTTTCAGTACAAATCCAAAACATAGCCCCATACCAGCCACGATAAAGAAAATTAACTCTATCTCAGCTGAAACCAGGACATGACCTCTGATCTTGTAACTCCTCTCAGCTGTTGCTGTATGCTGTTGGTGACTTCAGCGCAGTGGAGAGCCAGGCTGGATTACTGTGGGCGGTTGAGTTACAGAGGGAACTGCTTGGTTTGGGTCAAGAATAATAAAAACATAGGAAGACAAAGCTTCTTACCTGCAAGTGGGACTTGGAGAGCAGCACTGCTTTTGAATTGTTCAGTGGAAAGAGTTAAGATTACAGTGGGTTAAATCGCTGGGAGTTTACCATTTATGTGACTAAGGTGGATTGCTTTGTACTGTCAATGTGCAGGAGATGCTGCTGAACCTGAGACTGGCTAGGTGTTGCTGAATAGTTTACCTTTTTGCAATTACTCTGGAATCAGTGGACTCTTCAAGTATCTCTACATACTTGAGTTTCAGTCAAAATGTCAGTAATTATTACAGCTCCTCTTCTAATTATCAGTAGTTTTCTTCTGTTGTCTGTTTCCTTTTTGAATGAACTTCTTTGTAGCCATTGTACCAATCAATACTGTGGAGACTTAAAAAAAGGGAAGAGGAACTGAACATAATGCCAGTAATCAGAAGGGTTGTTGTATACAAAGGGGATGAAAAATAGGTCTTTCTCTACGATCCATATGATAGAATCCTCCTTTGTGTTCCTCTGCTTTGATCTTACTATGAACTGGAGAGGTGGAGGTGAGAAGTTAGTGACAAGCATGCTGAGCTACCACACACTGTCCATTACCTCGGTGAAGGAAAAGAAAGCCAAAAAGGCTTTGACCTCAAACTGTAAGATACATTTTCAGACCTACTAGGCTTTCCTGTTCCGTATTGTTGGGATCATTTCCTACTGAGGCAGATACAGCCAAAGAAAAGAACAAATGTTTTCAAATATGTTACACAGCCTTTATTGCTTCCTCTATGCATTGAGGTGACTGCCTGGAGGAAATTGTTGATAAGTTGAGAAACTTTTACTGGTATCTTGCTGGGACACATAAGATTCAGTTTCCCTGATCTCTCTGGTTCAAGGCAGTCAGGAAAATAATGCAAAAAATATAGGGCTATTCAAAGGCACAGAGGGGTGACAACTTCAGAAAAGTAACTGAGATGAACGAGACTATAGTCTAGATTTCATAGTGATAAGTCCTTATAGTATACACAGTATAGTGTGTGCATATTAGTTACATAAAGACCATAAGATTTACTCTGCGGGGTAAGCACTGTTTATGAAGAGAAAACCTGAGCTACTTAGCACAGAATAGTCATTATGAATCAGGGCAATAGAGAAACAAAACAGGGTCTAAAAGTTGTACCACTATGATTTGGAGCAGAATGGCTCTTTTGGGCAGAGTTACACCACAAGCAGAGAAGAAAGCAGGGTCTGAGAACAGCACTCTCTTGCACATCTGTGGGAAGGAACCTGCAAGATGGGGTGAGGAGAAGACAATAAAATTTCCTTTGTCATAGGAACTGTGATGGGCATTTTGGGCTGAATGTATTGCAGAAGAGAGGGGACAGAAGGTTATTTCTTGGGAAATGCTCATTTAACTAGGAGTTAAATTAGAGCCTTATACAGAACCGACATCCCAACCAACCAAATTAAAGGCAATCTCTACGTTAAAGAAGTCAAGAATATAAACGGGGGGAGGGAGAGATAAGATATTTCAAACACTTTAACAATTACCCTGAAACTAGATTAGAGTGGAATCCAAAGAGAGATCTTTTATCCTCTGTGGAACAGTATGAGTAATTCTTGTTTTCATTAAAAGTTTTCATTTTTTTAATGATGTTACATTTGCATTTTTTTTTTCACTAAAAGATAAGAGTTGATTAACAGTGCAGTGAGTTTTACTTCTGTCTTCTTACCAGAGTTTGTTCTAGAAGTTTTATAGACTTGCGTC
Organism: Ciconia boyciana; assembly: GCF_034638445.1. Classification (NCBI taxonomy): domain Eukaryota; kingdom Metazoa; phylum Chordata; class Aves; order Ciconiiformes; family Ciconiidae; genus Ciconia; species Ciconia boyciana. Next base: position 158,192,910 of record NC_132935.1, read on the forward strand.
TTCTCTTCAGCCATGCTTGGCTCGTTCAAAGGCCAGGTGCTGGGTTCTGATTGAACAACAGGGAGAAGGATAAAGTGCTGAAGGTAATTCTGTGTCCTTATGTTTGTGCTGGCTGAGTATTTACATCTTCCTTTGTCTGTGGTGTAGCTTAGAGTAGCCTCAGAGCTGCCCCTATTGGTGTTCAGGAGATGACATTTCCCAAGGGACTGGGTGTCAGCTGAGTGCTATCAGGACACTCCTTACACTAGTTTGTGGTTTTTTCCTTAATAAGCACTGAGAAATTTCTGCCAACTGAAAGGAGTCATAACACAGAAGAGGATTTGTCAGAAAGTCTTAGGTAGTTTTGCATCAGATTGGGTGGACCATCCAGTCTGTGCTTTTATTATCTTGTTAACCCACCATTAATTTACTATCTAAGCTGGGAAATAAGAAGGAACTAAACAGTTTTGATCTCCACCTTGCTTCCTTTCAACTTTTTTGACCCAATAAAAACCATTTGGAGTTTAAGAACAGACTGGATAACCTTGCTTGCAGCATTAGCAAATATATCAGCAGGTTGTTGTGACATTTTGTACTTTACTGTCCCTTCAGAAATTAAGTTCAAGTGTAACAAATGTTGGAAAAAGACATATGGCTTATGGGGACAGGTTTATTCTCTAGCGAAAAATAAAGTTATTAAATGAGCAGTGCCTGCCAATTGCAGAAAAGTTGGCAGGGATATGTTGGCACTGTATTTTTTTATTTATTATTTAAAAGGCCTCATGCAGGACTTCTGAATACAGCCTTAAAATGCTAGGCAGTATCCGAACATACAGGGTCAATGTACAAATTATGTATTGTGTTATGAGCAGGAAGAATATGATACTACAGAAAACCTCTCAGGAAAATTGGTAGATATAGTTATGAAAAGATCTCACCTTAATAGATTAGAAAACCCTTTTTTAAAGATTAAAACTGTGTACAAGGAAAGAACTACTTGTCTAACCTTTTCTGAAGTCAAAGCAGAGAGTATTCCTTGTTTTTCATGGTAGTTATTATATAAAGTTGTTTGATTATCAGGGAAAAAAACAAACACAGGCAATTGAATTTTTTTATTTTCTTAGGAACAGTTGTCCTAAATGTCCAGAATAATTAAGTTAATTTTGAAATGGTTTTAAGAGTCTTAGGTTGGTAAAGTAATTAATCACATTTCCAAAGTATGATCTAGCTGCTAGTGCAAAGGAATCCCGACATACATGACAGCAGGTACTTCAATTAAGAATCTGGCTTATTGTTAACAAGAGTGGGATGTATGTATTTATTCCAGGGACCTCTTACTTACCAACGTCCAAACACTTTCAGACTAATACATTTAAGTAATACTTGATTCTTCTGAATCTCTGGATAAAGCCAACAGAACAAAAACAAATATTCTCTCCAAAAATTAAATGGTTCTGTAGGTATATACTCTCTAAAATATTTAATGGTATAATAAGTTTAATATTTTACCATAATAATTCACTGAAACTACCATGTCTTCCTGGAAAGCAGTTTTCAAGCAACCACAAATAAAAACACCTGGAGGCAACTTTGTGTAAGACAATTGCAACTGGTATCCCACACAGAAACTTTCATGGGTTTGGGTCTGCAAGGCTACAGTGTATGTTCAATACCACTGAAAGATCAAAAGCAAGGCCTGTAGTCACCTACTGGGACATCCAGAATCACTCTGTTGGCATCAGGCCACAGGAGCAGAGGTGATTAAGTACAGCCATCTAAATATGGCTCTTATACTCTTAGAAAATGTTGCACTTTGTCTTTTATTTCAATTTGATGCAAATACCAAACCCGGTATTTTTTTCCTCATATTCATCTGACTGTATTTTAATCTCTGATAAGCTATTCCCTGATATTTTTGTACCTTGTGAAATACTTATTTTATTTCTCATATATTTATGCTAAAAGTTTTCCAGAAAAAGAAAAAAATAATTCTAGTGCTGAGCTTCTGTGTAAAAATAACAGGATCATATGGTTTGTAGTTTACTTTTAAACATGTTGGAAAGGGTTGCCTTTGTGCAGGGGAAGCTTCAGCTCTTTTGCAAAGCCAGAGCCTTCACTTTCGGTGGAACGAAATGTATCAACATTGGAAGAAACCGAGTCCTATTTAAAGCTGAAAGCCTACTAGATGGGACAAAACCCCTGCATTTTTAAAGGGGGAAAGAGGGGGGAGAAAGCCATTCATGAGAAGTATAAAATGTAATTTTGTTTTAAAGCTCACTAAAAGCTATATAGGTCATGAAGACAATCAGTCTTTTATTCTTTGAAATAATTCACATTACAGCCCTATGTATTACCTCCCTTATCACAGAAAAGCCTTTAGATTTGTGTTGGCAGATAATTACAAATTGATTTCTGGACCCTCATTTTGACAATGGTTTTGAAAACCTTTTCTTTTTTTTTCCCTTTTTAAAAGCCTCTTATGATTTCTCCTGCATCATACTGAAGAAGTACTGTCATGATGAGCTGACCAGGTGTACTAAACGATTTATACAAAAGAGCCATAGAGTACAAGACCCCAAATATTCTGGAAATGAACTGTGAAACGCTGCAGGTAACTGCAGTATACTTAATTTATGTCTGTCTTCATCTTTCATATCATTCAAACTTGAAGTAATTTTACAAATAGATGGTAATTTAACAAATGGGTAACCTAAAATTTTACAACCTGCAGCTTGTTCCTTTCGCTAGCATACCAAATCCTGGTATACTTATGTTTTTTCAGCATTTAACACTGTCAAAAAGTCTTCAGGAACCTAAAGGCTTAACCCATTATTGCTCGTATTTACCCTTACTGGGTCAGTCTGTCTCCAAAGATGCCATTGAGTGATTACCAAAGTCTTAGGCTGAAAATTTAGTTTGCAGTCTAAGATCTGTTCTACAGGTAGTAACCAAGTTTAGACTGATCATCCCTGCCTTTAGGAGTCTACAGTTTAAAATTCAGGATGTTACAGCTGAAAAACACATTTAGGTAAAGTTGATGAGTAGGAAGGGAGATGAGTAACAAAAATAACTAGGTATCTTGGCATAGATTTGCTGTGTGCACAGTCTGCAGTCAATCGGTGACAGCAAGCGCAGTAATCACTACTCACCACCTGCTTAGCTGGGTTATTTTTAAAGTATAACTGAATGACAGCAGTAGCGGGGTTTTTTAATTGTTTATTATTCCAGAGAATTAAATAGCGGTATCTCAGCATTTGGGATACATCTAAAGGATTCACAGCACTAAGAATATCCTAGGCACGCAGGTACGTGAAGTAGCCTGTACGACATGCAGTAAACACTGGCATAGAGTAACTGGAGGCTAAAGTGAAATTTTTTTGGTATTACAGACTTTATTGATTTGGTTTTGAGTTGTTTTCCTTTCTAACTCAGACTTTATGTATTATTAAAATGTTTGCAGAACATCAATTATGATACCATTTTTCTTAAGTTTATTTTTCTTTCAGGGGAGAAAAATAATCTTTCAGATAAGTGGGAATGGTGGCCATTAGCTTTAGCTAGTAACCCACGTGCATGCCTTTAAAGTACTTTTTTTTTTTTTTCTACAACTCCCAGAAGGATGTAATTTGTAAACAGTATTAAGAAAAGTGTATGAAGTACCACTGTCTTCAGTAATCCGTAACTCTCCAGGGAGGATACATTTTGATCATGCTTCTTGTTGAGCTTGAACCTAAATCTGAATACTACAAAATTTACTTTTCTTTTCCTGGTCTTTATTTTTTTCCTATGTATTTATAAGTCATTTCTTCCATTAACCATTTCACCTTCCTTTTACATTTCAACATTCTGTTTCTCTAGTCTCCTTTGGATAAAGAAAACGTTCCACAGTAAAACAGAATAGAAAAAAAATCATTCTTTAAAATGACCAGTGGAATACATAAAATTACATGAAATAATAATAATAAACCCCCTAACTTTTCATGTAATTAAAATAATTCAAGAAAGCAGGATGTGAGCATGTTGAGAGGCACTTTTCATTTCTCAGGGGCAGATCCTTAGCTGGAATTAATTATCAGAGTTCCATTTATTTCAATGGGCATTTAACGATTCACACAGCTTGGAATCGTCTCCTCATTTCCTTCCTTTTTTAAGAGTATCTGTCACTTTTGTCTGTCCTTCGTTCTTTCCTGTACCAGAACAGGTGTGTTTGTGTGTATGTTTATATACGTATGAATGATACCTTCTATAAGCGCTCTTTATTTTTTCTAGACAAGACAGTTTAGGATTCTTCTTGAGTATCACTAATTTGTCTCCATGAGAATGTTGCTGTCCTGTTGCCGACACGAACTGCTGCTATAGACATTCCAGCAAAAGGCAGGAATTTATGCCTGCATTTAAAGTATTTAAAATCGGTGAAAGAAATACAAGAGAGTGATTGAGGAATGGGGGAAAAGGCAATTAGGAATATGTTCTTCCCTTATCCTTCAAATGAGATCAGAAAAGAGATGTCGTAAGTGACATGTTTGGGTGTTTTTTTTAATTAAAGAATGCCATTTGAAATGAGCAGGATTCATGTTTTCTGAATTCAGTTGTGTGTGTTCTGCTGTGAACATGTATCAATAGAGGAAGGATTGTATAAACTGCCTAATCCTGCTCAAGTCTCTCCGTCTCTCAGTCAGAGGGAAGAGAGCAGTGTAGCTCGAGCTGTGCAGAGTGATATTCTTTGGACCAGTTTCTACGCTCTGGTGATGCAAATGCAAAGATTCATTTCTTCCTTGTAAAGCCAATGCTCAGACGATATTGCAGAACAAACCTTTCCTTACACAAAGGTTATTTTCTCTCTGGAGCATTCCCTTTTTTACTGAAAGGCATTGTAGACTAGAAATTCTCTGAGAGTTCATGACACCCTGAGAGCCTTCCTTTCAGAGACAAGCTGTATAATAATAATGCAGTGACAGAAAAATCGAGGAGAGGTGGCTTTCTCTGATAGAGAATTTGCCTTTAATTCTACCCTGAAGAGGTTGCAATGGAGCACCAACCTTTGTTCTTACTGTAGTGCTTCACGGCTATACCAACCATTTGTTAAATGGGAAGTAATTGAGGTTGAAAAAGAATTGAATGAATAAAGCTTTTGGCCAGGAAGGGGAGGAGGCAAAGTATGGGTTAAAGGTTATTCCTTGCAGAAATTTCGTAAAATGAGAGGTAATATGGCTTTTGAGCTAGAATTGTTGGTGCCTCTGGAGGGGGCTTGCAGAAGAGAGGGAGGAGAGCAGGTTGGGGGGAGGGAGACCAAACCTGCGGAAGCACAATGAGAATAATAAACTAGCATCAAATATTCAGCTTTGTGGCATCTTATTGATTATATTACAAATTTCACCCTGAGATGTGCAGCCTTGGCCATCTTTCTTGGTGAGTGGAGAGCAAAGGAGGAGGAACTGAGGAGGAGTCAGGAGCAGTAATGCAGAAGCCCCTTAGAAGCTTTCCTATCCAAGAAAGATTTTAGCATTGCTGTAAGTTGCATTTGCTGCACGTTTCGGTGCTTTCCTGAATTCTGGAGTTCTTGTAATTTGAAAAATAATGAAGATTATTTTTTTTCTGTTATGAACTTGTATTTGCTTTCAGACTTCCTCCTTCAGAGTGACAAAACGTTTTTCCCTCTGCCTTCCTCCCCTCCTCAAATAAAAAAAGTCTGTCATGAAAGTTAATCTTGTGTTATTTTGGGCTTGGGGACCCTGGGGACAGGCAGAAAAGGTTTATATCCTTGACAGAGCCCGTGTTGAATAAAATATCACCATTATGGAAGCATTTATATATGTCCATCTAGTGTGCTTTCCAAAGTGTATTGCAGTTATTTGAAATTTTTTGTTAATTCTTGTCTTTGTGGTCCAAATGTGTATAAACATATGCATTCTTTATTTTGTACAGTACTATTTTGTATTCTGCTAATGCACATTGAATTGTGCAAAACACAAGGTCTAAGGAACTTTGCTCAAAAGGAATCGATTTTTAAGGACTGCTGGTTTTGATACATGCATGTTATTTTCATACATGGCCTTTACATTTCTACATAATGAAGCCCATCATTTGCTATGCCTTGGAAAGTCTGGCTTTGCATATCTTTTAATATATGAATACTGCTCCTTATCTGGATCGAAGGATGCTTTCCACTCCCAAAATAATAATGAGACTGAAGCAAGATTGTTTTTAGTGAAATTCCTTAGGGATAGATGCTGGCTCAATTCTCATGCACAACTTCGTTGGTAAGTTGGAGATATACATATACTAGCTGCCAGTAAAAAAACTTCCAGATGACTTATAGACCATTGGAACTGTGAATAGTAATTAAGTCCTACCAGAGAATTTAGAATTATTGCCAACATAGGCCATTCAAAAAAATATATATAAGGAGAACGCAGGCTGGGGGTTGCAATGAGGATATCTGTTCTGTGGAGGGCTTATACTTGAGAAAGGTATTAGGGTCATACCAGACAAGCAGCTCATTGAGGCTTTCTATGGGAACTGGGGCTAAGAAGGCTAATGTGGATCTTAGATATACAGATTAGAATAGTGACTTAGCAAGAAGGTAGTGTTTTTCTCTAGATGTATTGCATTAGTCAGGCAGCTACTGGAGTATCTTGTTTGGGTTTGTGTCCACATTTGTTTAAATTATGTTCGCAAGTTGAAGAAGGTAAACGAATGGGCCAGAAGAATAATTTTGAGAGACTGCCTTATAGTGGGAAACTTAGAGCTCCATCTGTTCTGCTTTTCTCAAAGAGAGAGAGACAATTTGTTTACAGTGCAGAAGGGTCTTAATGTGTTGAAAATATTGGTTACCAGAAGCCTCTATAATCTAGCAGAGAAAGGCAAGATTTGGCTGAAGTAGGCTGGAAGCTGAATCCAGATGAATTCAAATGGGAAAGCAGAAACAAATGAACAAACAACAAGAGAAGCAACCTTAATCACAGAGTAATACTTCATGAAAAATGAAAGTCAAGATGCTGATTTTTTTTCCAGCTCGAATAAGGCAGCCCTCAGCACAGTATCACTGTTGCCAAACTTGCTAAATAAACGGAGAAGAACAGTGCAAAGGATTCTTCTGTGTTGGCAGAATATCATCACCAGTAAACTTTGAGAAGATCTAGACTCAAATTTTAAATCTTGCAGTAATCAGTCATAATACCAGACTAGCAGCCACTGGCACTGATAAGTATGATACTTTATTGTTTTGTACAAGCAGTATTATAACAACCAGCGTGAACAGCTTACTCCATACTATTGGAGCTTTGCTGTTCTCTTAAGCAGGAGATGGCCTTTGGATTTAACCACTTGGGACTGTTTAGGAAGGCTGATATTGTCCAGGAAGGGTGTCTATTCTTGCAACGGGGCTAGCGCTCCAGCTTGCGTCCAACACTACAGCTTCATCCAGGCAAACAGGAAAGTAACGGTTACTGCAATATCTGCAAGATACTGAACCGAAGATTACCTTAGTATATCTTGGACTGCCAATTTAGTAGAAATATTTTCTTAACGTGTAGTCTTCAGGAGTGCCTACATCACATCACCGTCAGCAGTTCACTGAACGTGAACCTTTGCATGAGTCCAGACAGCCAGTTATGTGCCCACTTGAAAATGCTCCGTGCAGGGGCTTGAGCAGCCAAAGCCTGTCATCGCTTCCTGCTACTTCTAGGAAGGCTGAACTGAGAGGAACTATTATTAAAAAAAAAGTCACAAATCATTCACAGCTGAAATAGCTTTTAAAATTGGGGTTAGCAGATAGATATAAAAAGCGTTAATTCTGTAAGTGATGTGTTACAATTAGAAATCATCATTAATTAAACACACTCATTTACAGAATGAGGTATTTTCTTTGTGGCACGTCCGGGTGTTCTCTTTACTTATATTTTTATCACTTGCAATTACAATTTATTACTTTCCATAAAAATGATAATTTTTAGGCATCCTAAGTTAAATGAATGATTCAATAATTTAAAACTGAGTATTTGTTATCTTTGAGGACTGCGAAAATGAATCGCACATTGTTGAATTTAAAATGCCAGCCTTGTGGATAAATCAGTCCCTGGGGAAGCTGTGAGCAGCCCTGTCACAAAGAGAGAAGGAGAGAGGTTGCAGGGTACAGATATTTACTTCTCTTATATTTATGGCCTGATAGTCAGAGAGGCTGAGCGTTTGAAGATTCAACTGAAGTGAATCGAGTTGAAGGTGCTTCCCGAAAATCAAATCTTCATATATATGTTCGCAGTTGACTGGAGGGAAAGAAAAGTTAAAGCAGAGAAATATGGGCAGGGAAAAGACTGGGGCATGAGAAGAATCTGAGTTATGTGAAGTTAAACATGGGCTGCTCTTTCGTATCTTGAGAGATCAGAGAGGTTCCCTTTTTGTCTAAGTGGAAAATTTCATGTGGGTTTTGGAGAGAAAAGATCTGCTGTCCTAGACCAAAGCGAGTGCCAGGGACGCTGTTTGACAGCCTGGGCTTCACCCTGTTTATATGGCTTTTACTCCTTACGCTGGAGTTTGAGATGCTTTAGCACCCTTGGGGGTGGCAGTCACTACATAAATGTAGGGTACTGTGTTATAGCAGCAATATCATTTCAATTACTCATTTGCAAGGATTGCCCTGCCATTCCCGACCACTTTGCTGATAATTTCAGGAGGTGAGTTAAATGGAGTGCATATAGCATATGGAGCAGTTTCACTGAATTCAGTGGAAACAGGGTCAGTTCTTGTGTAATTTCTGCAAATTCATTTTGTTGTCATTTTTTTCTCAAACCCTTGACCTAACCCAAACCATTACAAATAAGATTCTTTGTCAATATGCTTCATGTAAAAATCAACAATCATGTGTCATATAGGCAATCATGAAGATTTTTTAGCATGATGATACACGAGGTATTAATTTCTGGTGATCTAAACACACGTCCACATGCACACATATGTATTTAATCTCTGTGTTGTTTCTCAGTTCAGGATCACATATTCAGGATTTTTACTTTGATGTTTAAGAAAGAAGGAAAGCTGAGGCTTTTGGCAAGGGCTGGGAAGGTAGAAAAACTAATACTGGAGGGGCTTGAATGTGAAAACTAGCCTTGTGTCTCCACCTTTGCCTAGAGAAGAGGAAGTGAGAAATTTTTTATCATGCGTGGATACTGTCATCTCCTTTGTTGAAAACAGAATAAATATCCTGCCTAAATTCTTAAAAAGAAAAAAAACAAACAAACCAGCTCTATCTGAAAAATGTACTTTATTCCCTTATCAAATTAGTCATTTCTGCTACGCATGGCATCTCCTGCCATTCAGTACCTTAATTGAAACTGTAAGAATTGAAGCCACCTTTACATATTTATTTCCTGTAGAAATAGTTTACACAGAGTCACAGATTCGGTAGATAAAAATAGCATTCTGGTCATGGGCTTCTCTCCTCGACTCGCTGGGATGATAAAAGTGATTTCCTGTTAAACAGGCAGCTCGGGACCACAATCACACGTGCATGAAGCTTCTGATTTACAGGGGTGCTTAGCACCCTGAACTCCAGTTTAATTCAGTGGGAGCTTTAGCACCAATAAATTAAAGTCAAGTATGTATTTGAACATATTTTATATACTGCGTGACAGGTTCTGATTACTTTCATTGTTGGATAAACTCAAGCCTGTATTTTTTTTCCTCTTACTAAGTACTTTGTGGTGTTTCTCATGCTTATATAAACTATTAGGAAAAAACCACAAAAGCAATTCCCCTTCCCCCAGAGCTCCTGCCCTTCTTATTCTGTAGGCATTTTAGCCTTTGCTTTAACACAAACAATAGCATAAGGTACACAATATTGTTGAAACAGGTTCAGCAGTGTTTATCAATGATGCATCAGACTTAGCGAAGTGGCACAGGTTTACTGTATTGTGACCAAGCTCAGAAATTGCTTAGAGAGTTATGCCTGTTTTCAATAGCGCAGAGCTTGGAGTCACAGAAAATTCTTGAGACGTCAGTATTTATGATAATTAGGTTAAACAGTGTATGTGAGGCAATCGAGTGGTCATATGCATGAGTGAACTGATATACAGAAGATATAATATCATTAACCACTGGAATATCCATGTCCAGGTAAGAAAGATACCAGGACAATTAACGAGCAGGAGCTGCACACAAGAGGTCTCATTATTAGCCAGTACTGTATCATATTCTCTGTGTGTGTTATACACAGTAGTTATGATTAATAAAAATAAGAATAAAAAACCCCCTTCTGAGGACTGCAAATCAAACATTCAGAAGGTAGACAAATGTAATTCTGGCATTTCCTGCACTGCCTTAATTCAGCATCTTTGTGCTTGCGTGTTACAGTGCGGTATCTGATTATATGATCACATACTATTTTTTTCACATAATCCCTGCATCGTTTAGTGCATGAGGAGAACCTATTCTTTGGATCACCTGGGATCTGAAATAGCTCCATTTGCAAGCTGATAGTTTAAACTCCTAGCAACCCAGACATGCCTACATAACCACCAAGCTTATCTAGGGTCTTCTGTCTCAGGAAATAAATTAACCCATTCAATCCCAATAGCTAACCATGAAAAAGAAGAGAAATCCTCACACATGATTTTTACTTAAAAGCATTGCAGTTATTTACTGTTTTTCTACAGTTTGAAGTCTCATTAATGTCGTAAATATTTATTGGCAGTAGGGTGTGAGCATGAATGAGTAGGGTTGCTGTCTATTTTGTTTCCTTTGAAAACTGTATTGTTTATTTATAGTTATGAAAAAGAAATAATTCCATGTCAGACTTGGACTGCTGTATAGAATACAGGAGCACGACTGCCTTTCTGGGAACGTGTTAAAGCAAAGCAGGGTATACTTCTGAATTGAGATTTTTAATAGGAAATTTAAGTGGTTTTGAAACCCTAGTTACTGTGAATGCTGGAGGGAAGGAATGTGTTACTGTATGTACTTCTGAGCTGTATTTTGAGAGTCTGCATGAGTCGTCAAAGGTGCCTGTGTGAGATGTGACCTTTTCAGTTCGTATTTATTATGTCTTCCCAAATACACACCATAGATGTACAGTGCCTGTCAACCTTATATTTGGTGAAACTGGTTCTCTGAAGGGAAGAGTTCTCTTTTAATCCTTAAATACTCTTCTTCTGAAGCTGGTCCTGAAAAAGAGAAAAACACCGTGAAGAAAATTGTAAGAGGGAGAGGAAGAAATACCTTTAAACCTTCTTTCCCCCCTTTCTTTTCCAAAATCCTTCCTCCTGTTATCTCATACTTCTTCCTGTGATCTATTCTTTGTTATTTCACTTTGTGCTTCTGAGAGCTTTTTTAATAAATGAAGTGCAAGTATGCCATCTGCAATAAAACACAGTGCATTCATACTATGTTGTATATACACTGTGTAGTGCCCCTCCTTTCCCAGAAGTGGCTCAGCCATAGCACCTGGTTGTTGCTGCCCGTGCTGATCATGGAAGAAGGTATCAAAACATTTTCAGCCTTTCCAACAGTTTTGGTGTCTCCTCCTAACTTGCAAGGCTCTAATTATAGCCCTTAACCTCTCACTGGGGTTGGGTGTCTACAGCTGGGTGAACAGAGGGATCAGAGCCATGGACAAGAAATAATGGAATGTATATTAAACCCATTGAAAACATGGAAAATATTCTGTAGTATAACCCTAGCTATCTGATCAGTATGCCACCCTATTTCAACATTATGGATGAAAACCCTGTGACATACACTGGTTTGGTGAAGACTTGTCTCAAAGCTGAATTCAATAACTTTGTCCCTTCTGAATTAAATGGGGCATTCCCCACTCTATCTGCAATTAAAAAAAATAACCATTAAGTGTAAATACAGGATATGACATTCTGTTAAGTGAGTAGTTAGGATTGGATTGGTTTTGATTCTGAACAGGAACATTTTGGAAACTAGCTTTTAACAAATGCTGATCAGTAGTGTGAAAACTTATTACATTTATCTGAATGCCTGAAAGGGAATCATATCAGATGATCTGATTCGTGTCATTGCAGTTCCTCAAATCTTTCAGTTACATCAGGCTATCAAAATCTTAAACAACTGTGCAGCTGGTCTTTATAGTAGTATGCCCTTCCTAAATCCCCACTGCAAAAATGCTTGTCCTTGGGTGGGTTGGATCTCATCTTGTCTAGAGCAACGTCATCTATCTTACTGTTTTACACTGCTGCAGACAGGGTGGAACAGCTCTGAGCACAACTGGACTCTGATCAAGGCCTTTGGGCAATCCCATAATGTTTCCAATAAATCAAAATAAACTGGCCAGCTGCTCTTTCATGTCCTCTCATTGTGCTGTATGTCTTGTTTGAAATGGGAGAAAGTCTTTCATGGATTGAGTATTCTAACAGGGAAACAAAAATAGCCTCCAGACCCCTCAGGTAGCATGTCTGGGTGATGGGAAAGCAGCTGGCAGGGATTAAGCTTGTGGATGGCTGGAGGAGCTACAGGGGTGCTGGGGGAAGAAGGAATTGTAGAGGAACACAAGTTCTTGATCTTGTGATTGTACAGTGCATTCTCTGCAGTGTGGTGCCAACAGGAGGGCCAGAGCTACCTTTTGTTTTAAGGAACCCTTTTTGCTTTCCATAAACATCACCGGGGAATGGGGACACCAATGTACTGGCTAAGATTTACAACCTGCATGACTTTGGTCTTTTTATTTATCTTTTATTCATCCATTAAAGAGTGACAAATGACCACCTGAAACGTCCTTCATAGTCCTCATGGCCGTGCTTCAAATGAGATGTTGGTGCGGATAAGTAAGCAGCAGCATCTGTACATTAAATGTTCTCTGGGCTTCGTCGTTCTTTGCTTTGCATGGGCTTCACGCCGTTGTGGCTATATGGGGTGGAAATTAGACTGCTCTTATTTTCTCATGTATGAATCAGCAGATAGTCCTATTTTTTGTCTCTCATTGAGCAACTGGAAAAAAAATAAATAAAGTCAAAAGTAAACATTCCCAAACTTCTTTTTTGTGTTCTGACTTTCTGCAAAAATTTCTGCAGGTCTAACAGCTGTATAATGTATAAATCATTATAAACAAGGCTTGAAAGGAACTTCACTGTTTATACTATAGCTTCTCTGCCCTTTAGCAGTGATGAAAACTGAAAATACCAGTGCATCCTGAATTCAACGGAGAAAAAAAATAGATGAGAGATCATAAAGGGGTAACACGGTTCAGCTAGACTCAGTGTTTGGAATATTAAGCAGATTTGACCCATGCTGAGAAGAGTCTGAAGAGCAAATTCTTCTCAGCACCATCTCTTATGTCAGGACCCTGATTAACAAAGACATTTAAATAATGTCACTGCACTTCATACAATTTGAGCCTATTTTCTCTTTTGTATAGCTTGTGAATGTAATTTTTTTTTTTACTTGCCATATTTGACCTCTGTCTCCTAATTGTGGCAGGCAATGATACTTTGAATTATTATGCTGAATATAAATGTAAGCTTCAGAACTAACAAAGCTTTTGTCCTTTCCTGATGAAAGCACAATTTTGCAGTTGCTTTAAATATTATAGCTCTAAGTCTGCCATTGCTACTTCTACTAAGGATTTCTCAGTGAATTCATTAGAATTGTCTGTTTTCATAGCCTGGCTTGTACAAATAAGAAGCAGGGATTTGAAAGTTCAGGGTATATCTTGCTGTGTTTAAGCGGCAGCAGTGTAACATATGCTGAACCTGTTTTTATGTTACTAGTGAGGAATAATGCAAGATGAACTCTGAATTCCCTCATTAGAGGTTTAAGTCTCTAAGGCTAAAACTAAGGCTAAGTTTTGATATTTGTTAACAGAATCCTGTGTGAATTAATATTTTCCAGGGGGCACACAGAATTTTGAAAGAACAATTCTAGAAAGATAAAGGTAAGGAAAAGCCACGTGTGTTTTCTAGGCATGTGAAAATAATTTCAAGGGTCAGTGGCTTCGCAGTTGGAATTAACAACATGGTAACAGCAACAGGAAGAGAAAAAGGTGACTGCAGTTCCATTTTTTTGTGTAATGCAGACAACAGTGATGTTCAGAGAATGTCCCTAATCAAATAATGATGTTTCTAGAAATACTGGCTTTTTCTCTTCATTACATGGATTTTTAATTTTTTTTAAAAAACTTGTTAATTCGATCTGTTTCTAGATGGAGAAGGGATAGAGGAGACATGAATGGACTAAACCTGTCAGCTTTATTTCAAGCTATATCTAGAGATTTAAGGCACAACAAATTTCCCATGATGACAATTTCAGCTTTCAAGTGGTTTTCTACCTTTCTGTTTTTGGAAGAATGGAAATTAAACTACTGCTCATTTGATATATCTGAAAATGAAAGTGATTTTAGTGAGAACCTGTTCTTCCCTTACCAAGTATCTAAATCAGAGTTCGCCCAAAGCCTCTGTGCTACAGTTCGAGGTAGTCTGAACTGTAGTGAGTGACTGCCAACTGTCCAGATGGAAACTCTAACTCAGGCAGCAGATGAATGTGGCATTGCCTCTGCAAAAAATAACATTTTTCAATTGTTTTACAGATTAGGAACCTGTCATACTTCATTTCCATCATACAACCTTAAACATTTTGTAGAGAGATACAAGGAGGAGAGTGAAGAATTTGAGATGACTAAACACGTTCTTATGTAATAGGAAATTGTATCTTATTTAGATTTCATTGTAATCCATACTACAACCAGGTTGTGTTTCTTCCCTCAAGCCTTATTCTAACTCCTTAATTCATTGCACTTAGGGAACATTAAAAATTCCCCCAATTTTTTCCAAATCAAGGCTATCAGTTATAGTTGTATAGAATTAGAGCCATAAAGACTGAAAAGATACTTATGGAAAACCATTTATTGGTTCCAGCAGGTTCTCACTTCATTGTCACATAGCCAAAGAGAGTTGGTGAAAGGGCAGCTTTCCAGCATCTTGACACCTGGCTTTCGGTGGGTTTCAAAGAAGGGGGGTGGAATCTTTCCTTTTATCAGTTGAGATGTCTTCAGGGTTGGTGGTTGAAATGAAAGACTCTTTGCATTACACATCTGGAAATTTTGTACAATGTGTGACGCTTTTGCCGATATTTAGTGGCTGCCATGTAATCCACCTCTCCTGCAAAGATCCAAAATAGCCTGCTATTTTTGCATTAAAATAACTATTTAACAAAGCATACAGGAATTAGAGAGAAAGAAGTGGTATGTGCTTAAGCATTTTTATAAGCTTTACAAATCACTGCATGCTGACATCAAACCGAAATCTAAATTGTAAGAGCAGCGGGTTTATCTTTTATTTAGAATAAAACAATGCAGTAATGTGATAATCACATTTTCTAAAGTCTCATGGAGCACAATAAACCTCTTCATACCAATTAGAACATACTGTCCCCAGGGATGTTACTAAACAGAGTAAAATTGCTGACTTAGGTTATTCATCCTACCTGTGTGTCTATCAAATATTACTATAAAGAAAGGGAAAGGATTAGAACTACAATATTTTTTTCCTTTGTTTTGGTGAATGTGCTTTGTTTAACTCAAAAAGTAACAAAGTAGCTCATAATCTTGTTGTCCTCCATTTTCCTGGATGTGCGCTTCAGAGGTCATTTTTTGCTCATCATCACTATTTAGGCTGTGGGTTTTTTGTTTGCTTTTGAACTATTCCCATTTCAAAGCCAGTTTTCCATTCTGAGGCAATTAGCAGCCTGGCAGCCATCAATAGAAGGAGACTAATTTTTTTTTTTTTTTTTTTTTTACTGTGATGACTTCTTCTAGCAATAAGCAGAAGGTCTTGATTTGAATCAATGCTTTTTTCCATTTCACTTTATATTTTATTGATGAATATCACCCCAAGATTTCATTTACCATTAAAATGTCATTTCTATGACAAGCTCTGCCAATTATTTTCTGTTTAATTAACATGTTCAGCACCATTTGTGAGTGAAACAAGTGTAGGTTTTGCTAAAAAGAAAAGAAATGCTGGTTCTGGTTAGTGAGGGAGCTGCACTGAAGATAGGCGTGGGTCAAGTCAGGAGAACCACACGTCCAGTTTCTCCCCTGAAGAAAAGTTCCTTATAAAGGGAGTGAGTGGGGGCTGCTGCGTCCCTGACTCTCTGTGGCTGGGAGGGTATAAGGTGCTGTGGGGATTATAACAGAGAGAGGGAATCTCCATTGCTGGATCTCCATGGATTCTCTTTCTCTGGTCTCTTTCCTTGTACTCTGCTGACAGCATTTCCCCTTGAGGAAATTCCCCTAACTCTGAGAAATCCAGCATGGGCAAAAAGATTATATAGCTGCAGCTCTGCCACAGAAACATGTCATTATACTAAGCCAGTTGACATGCTCTTGAAGAATAGTATGTGCTATGTAATTCAGTGCCCTGAATAGACTGCCCCACACTCTTTTAAACCACGGCTGTTACAAAACCAGCTGGAAAATGAGGACGTTGCAATGCGTTCCTTGGAAAAACATTTGGGTTGCACCACGCCAGGCATGGCAGCAAATCTGGAGTGGGCTGCTTAGCAGAGCAGCTCTGCTCTTTGGAGACGGGCATCCCACTGACTCCGAGCAGACTGTTCCACAGTGCAGAATCCACTGGCGGCACTCAAGAAGTTAGAGGAGATACAAAATTGTTTACTGTGCTGCTCAGTTTTTGTATTTCATTTCTCTTTGAACTTGAAGTTATAATAAAAAATCAGAGTTATTGTTCAGTAAATGAAGGATACATACATAGGAAACACAAATAAATATACAGCACAAGGTATTCCCTGATGTTATGCCAGAATAGTTTCAAAATTTTGTTAGATAGAATTAGGTATCGTAACTTTATATTTTTATATTTTCTTTATTTTATATTGATATTTATTTCAAAAGGTGTTTAATGGGATACTGAAAATGTCAAAAGCAACTCATTGCTTTTGGGTAGCATATGGAAGACAGCTGCAAAATATTCCAGTGCAGAATGGAAGTAAGTTAATGGGCTTTGTAGTAGCATATTTCACACAGCTTACAAAGAAAGTCTAGAAAAACAATAGACAGGCTTTCCTGTTTGTATTTAACTTTTGCATTTAGGTAACTTTTCCTTTCTTTCTTTGGTGCTTCTAGTACATTGCATGTGTGTTTATACTGCATGCGTTTCTGAACAGGTTTTTAGAATTTGGACTCAGATCCAAACACATGAATTCTTTGAGGGCAAAGGCAGCATCACTTGTCATTAATTCTGCCGAGCATTTAAGAAGAAGTGACATTTACCAGGGCTTGTTTTGAAGATTTATAAATGCAATATAGAGTTGGCAAGAATAGCTGCTTCAATAAATGTTGTGCTGTAGCATGTAAGCATGGGCTTTACCACCAGCGGATTCACTAGCACTTTGTCATCCAAGTAAAAATAAATATTCAATAAACAATTTATTAGGGATGTGAGTTCACTTCTGCTTCATTCCACTTGGAAAAACTTGACATCTGTTGCCTATATAGTGTTATTAAGGACACAATGAAACGAAGACAAATTAATTGTGGAATTGTCAAAACTATGTCAGGGAAACTTTCCCTGGCTAACAAAAATAATGCAAAGAATAATAGGAGAAGGGATGCATCTCGGCTGTATACATGAGGGTGTTTGGTTTAATAGCTAGGGATAACTGAATCATAATACCTGACTAGAAGCTATTCTTTCACGGGCCCAACTTCTGTTTTAAAAAAAAGTGCTTTGCATTGCTCAGGTGGCATTTGAAGAACTTACGCTAAAAGTAAATAGGATTTACAACCATTAGGATCCTCATTTCGACTACCAGATTTGTGTGACATGGCATTAAAGTGAAGAGTAACAGGATTAATAAAAAAATTACATTTTTTTCTGTTATTCCTGTTAGCAATGCAAGGCCAGGTACCGTGGGGAGAGTGGGAAAGTGTCTATTTTAGCTTTGTCAGTACAATAGTTATGCGAGTTCCCATTCAGGAGAGTTTTCTTGCACCCATTCATCCAACTACATCCTGCAAATCCCCACGCCACCAAAGGCTACACAAAGAATTGGGGCAAAACCAGTGCTGGGCAACTGGCCTGCTAAACTTCATCAGTACTGATGGAGAGAAAGGTGTATTGTAGAGTGTTTATCCACATAGAATAGCCCCCCTAAAAGACCCTGCTCAGTCTCTAGGAGAACCACAGAAAATAAGTGGCCCTGCTTCTGTGTCAGGTACCGCTGGGGGAACCCGGGGTGGCATTTGCACCCCCTGACGGCAGTGCGGGAGGTGCTTCGGCGGCAGGGACGCCTGGTGCCTGCAGCACGCCGTGCAGCCTTGGTGCTCGGGCAGCTGCAATCTGGTGCTGTTCTTATTTAGCCTCGGCTAGAACGCGGGATCACAGCTAAACACAAAACATCACACACGCACAAAGTATATAAACATCACAGTCAACGTGACAGATTTTTTTTCTAAATACAGAATGGATGAGGAAAGAGGAACTTAATTGTTTTTGACGACATATCAATGTGGCATAGGAGTATCTTTGCTGTAAGCTTGGAAATCTTGACTAATTTTAAAGTACTTTCAAGCAAAAAGGACCACCAAAATTATCCTGCTGAGAAACACTGAATCCATTTAGCTTTTAAAAATGTAAAAGATTCAAGGGCATACCTTGGCACTGCATATAATGAAATGAATCAAACCTGACTAACTGCTAAATATAATGTGAAGTACAAAAGCTACAGTCTTATTTGGCTGTCAGGACAGACTTCAGGTTATACATTTGAACCTTTGGCATTTAGTTAAGAAGTAACTGATAGAAGGAAATATTTTCTTTCATATGTCATATAAGGTAAATAAAGTAAAATCTATATCTATAAATATAGTTTATCTTCTATATAGACATAGGAGTCAACGGTGAGTAGGAACAGCAAATTAACAATAAATCGTTGAATTTTCAATGCCCCATGTTTCTGTTTTATTTGTTGTAGTAAATAAAACAAGTTAATCCCAGGTTCTAGTTTACTCCTTGCAACAAATAGTCCTAAAGTGTAAATAAAATGATTGTTTCTCAAGAAAAAAGAGAATATTTTTCCTGTTTGAAAGTGCTACCACTGTGTGAGGTTACTGTGAATAGGGAACACCAGATGAAGGCCAGATTTGTAGCATGTAAATAGGCAAAGCACAACATTTTCAATAGTTTATTCACTCAATTGCTCTTTCCTTTCCAAGATTTGTGCCTTTTGGGGCTGTGATAGCAAATATTTTCTAGGTATATTGCCTTGCCGGGCTACAGATTTGGGGAACTGAACCACGAGCATTTTGGAGTGAGAAAAGGGCAATTCTTTGTGTTTTCATTCTGATATTAGGAACAGTTAAGGAGGAGCGTATGGAGCTCTTGGACACCTTAGCTCTCGGATACATTTACAGGGACATTTGCTCATAATTTCATTACTAACAAGCAGAAATCTGGTTAATGAAACAGAGATCTTTCATTAAATAACAATATGCTTGTAAAATACATGCGATAGTCTTGCTTTTTAACTTTGTGTCTTTTGTTGTGAATTAGCTTAAACGGCTATCAGCGCAATCAGATTGATTGCTGCAGGTTTCATCTATCACAACTGTTATAAATAGAGGGGTAACACTGCTGATAATTAAGGTTGCATTACGTTTTCCAGTATTATTTATACATCTATTGGAGTAGTTTATAGATGAATAGAATAATCAATGTTCCCTTCTTATTACATTTATGCCTCTCTTAAAAAGAATTAATATGTAGGTTTTGTTTTCTTAACATGGGAGAAAAATGCATGTGACATTTAACCAGGATACCCTGAGGAAGTGGAAAATAAGGCACATGAATGTACCACCACATCAAAAGTATGGTAATAGGTAGCAGTCGATTATCTAGAAATATATCACTATTTCTTAAAGCTGGCAGCCACTGATCAGAAGACTTATCTTCTGTAACAATACTAAGTGAAAGAGAGAAATATGAGCTACACCACCAATGTTTTTGAAATGCTTTAACATTATTGCTGGTTCACTTCAGTGTTTGCTCTAAAGGAAGTCTGTTGCTTTGTATGTCATTCAAAATTGCTGATGGACAAGTTTCTGGAATAAATGGTATTTTTGAAAATACGTTCACTTCCTTGGTTTTAGATGCTAGTCCTTACATAGTAGAAATGCACTAGTTAAGAAAAGAAAGCAACTACCTGCCACTTAGTTAATGACACATTGGAGTAGCTCCCGGTGGACTCTCTTTTTGTTACTGTTTCTTGTTTATGCCAGCCCAGTTCTACGATATTTGAACGCCTCACAAAATGCAGTACAGCTTTAACCCCCAAAATTGTGTTTTATTGTATCCATGTTGCAGATAGAGAAGTGAACCACAGAGCTTGTGTCGCATTACAAGTTGAAGGGCAGATTCAAAAGAAGGCAAATGTGCTGTTGGTCCCCCCTCCCGGTGCTTGCTCCCCTGTGGCTCAGCCTGCAGGTCCAGGCTACATCTCAAACCATGGTCTTTGCCCAGAGGAAGTTGTCTCTAGTTCATATTGAGCACAGTGGGTATAGCAGGTCTGTGCAGTTAATGTTAGACCTTGGTGGCTTGAAGTTAGTGGAGCTATTTCAGAATATTCAGATTTTAGCTGAGCATAGAACACACAAAGGTAAAATTGCTCCCAAGAATGATAGGAATTTTATATTCCCTGTGTATGTTTTATTTCAGTGTTATGTCATCATGACATGTTTTGAGGCATTTTGTTAATGTCAGAGTTTTCAGTAAATGACATTTAAACCTAGCATCTCTGTGGTTATGAACAAAAAATGAGGGAGCTTTTTGAATGAAGTGATGTGTTATGAATGGACATCAGCTGGAACTGTGCTCACAAAGACTCAAATTTTAGGGGCTTTCAGTTCATATCTGATTGTTCCAGCTCTTCCAGTGTAAACATTTTAATTCATCGACAGTCTTGCTCAAAAACTCATTCAGAAATTGAGAAAAAATCTGCTTTTTAGTAGCGTTGTGATACACTGTGGTAAGATTGAATCACAGCTCATAGCATGGCATATTTTAAATATTCAGAGAGATCAACCCCAGAAGGCAGTAAAGAAGCCAGAAAGAACTAGAAATCAGAGCGCGTGCAGCTGACAGCATCAATGTGAACCCGTGAATCAGCATTATGTGAATTGTCCAAAAATGTTGTTAAAGCTCACTGAGGTATTAACTCTGTGAGACAAGGGAGGGAAATGAACACCAGGTAGGAAATCATGTCAGTCAGAGCTTCTCTCACTAAATCCTTTTCATTGTTGGCTAAAATAAGTCAAAAAATCTCATTTTTACCCATGGACACCAGCGAAATACATGGGAAGACACTGTACCTTAGCTAACATGTGGTACAGTAATTTGTTAATTGTAATTGGCTTATAAATCAGAGCCCTGAGGTGTGAAGACTAAAAATGCTTAAATGAAAAAATATCTGTCATGCAATGTACAGTAAAGTGCATTGCATCCTCCGTTGCAATTGTTGGAAGGTCAAAACCCAAAGAGTTTAGGCGCACAAGAGAACAGAAAAAAAGATAATTCAAATACTTCTCTGGCTGAAAATGCTATGTTGCCTTTCAGGTTGCACAAATTCACAGTGTATATTTTCTGTACACGAGGTGAATTCAAAATGAAACCTGAGGAGCACTAATCAGCTTTTTTGGGGAGCAGCGTGACCTGCAGATTGTTCATCTTTTCTTCAGGCAAACTGACTTGGCTAACATACTTCCCTGGAAAACTCCTGGCTTTCAGCCACCAAGATCTTTACGAGGTTCCTAAGGGAACCCTAACTTCTGCGACTGCTGTGTTTTTATTAATAAAAATAGCAACAATAACAATTATTGTTATTGTTGTTGTTATTGCTGTAGAAAGAGACTGTACAAATGCATGCAATATAGGGCCTCTTCCTGGAGGAATTTACTGTCCAAGGGAAGTGGCTTAAAAGTGGAAAATGGAGGATATGGTTCCACACAAACTATATATAGACTTTCTGCCTATCATATAAATGAAAAAAAAATACCTTTTTTCTACTTTAATTTTCATTGGTCTTGATGCAGGACAGAGCATGATGAGCAGGAGACCAAAGGCCCTTGCTAGAGAAAATGTTTCAAGTATGTCAGATTTCCCTGTGTGATACGCTGTGAAGCTCTGACTCGTTCCAACGTTCCCTCCATACGGCTGCTGCAACGGTCTGTACGTTGGTCTTAAAGACTTATGCTCAGAACCAAATGCAGAGGTGCATTTGCCTCTGCAGCCTTTGCTGTACTGCCCAGTTTGGCACTCCTGTATATTGACTCTGCATGTGCAATTGAAAGCACTCCTCTGACAGCCGAAAATTGATTTTTCTCAAACATCAATGAGAGTTCAGCAGTTACATAAAATGGAGGTGTGAACGACTATGTGGAGCTGAAAGAACAGTTCTGCTCGTAGGCATTTAAAAAAACATGAAGAACTGTAGATCTGAGATTAATTTGCTAGAATATGTGTAACCTGTATATCCACTTAATTTTCTATACTTATTTAAGTGCCAGGACATTTCTGACCAATTCTACTTTGTTACAGGTAATGTTTTAATTCCCAGACTGAAAGCACTTCAGAAGTCCTTTCCCAGGAACTATATTTTTCATGACAATAAGGCTGTCATCCTACTGTTAGCATG
Source organism: Ciconia boyciana (assembly GCF_034638445.1). Taxonomy (NCBI): domain Eukaryota; kingdom Metazoa; phylum Chordata; class Aves; order Ciconiiformes; family Ciconiidae; genus Ciconia; species Ciconia boyciana. The sequence goes on from NC_132935.1 coordinate 158,215,548, forward strand.
AAATGAAATGGATAAAATAAAATGAGAAGGAAGACCTGCTGATTTTATATGCATTGTTAACTACTATTTGGACAATATCTCCATTCTTAGCATTGTACAGTATAGCATTACAGCCAATTTCTGCATACTAAAGAGATCCTTCATTATGAGATGAGTGAATGAAAGTTTAGAGTGGTGTAAGACATCTTGGAAAGGAATAATAAGATAGAAAAGGAAGGGAACAGAAAAATGAAAGGTATTTTGACAGAAAATGGAAGATCACCACTTCTTATTCTAAAAGGAGACTGCAGAGGATTAATATAGTAGAGCGAGCTGTTTTGCAGTGTAGAACTAATGTCAGGCTTTTGGGGTTAAATCTGGAATAGTCACATGCACTTTGATGTGATTGTCAGCTAACACAGGTGGGTTCAAAGCTCGGTGAAACAAGCAAAGCGGTCTCATTTTTATTTTAGTATTACTATTTTGGGTGCATGTGAATATTTCCTCATGTTCATGAAAACTCCTTGGGCCGACAGCACGGAGGAAATGTCTGTGCATAGTCCAGGTTCAGAAGGAAATGGAGGAATAGAAGGGGCACCTTTACTCACCATATATTATATTTGATTGCTTTTTGATAATTATGTCACAGCCTAGACACCACAGAGAGCCATTCAAGTTAAAGATGTAACTGTCCATGAATTAAATTAAGGCTGAACATTAATATAAAGTTGTAACCACACAAGAAGCCCCCTTTTGCATATCTTCCTTCCTAAAAAACATTTCTGTGAACGGAACCATCTGCTTTCAGACTGAGGGTCATCAATTTGTGAAAAAGATTATATGACATGGTGAATAGCGTGGGATTTATCTCAAAGATTTGGGAAGTCTTTTTCATGTATCCATTCTGTTCTAGTCTTTGGAAAGTAGCTTATTCTAGTTGGAAGTTAGATGATGTATTTTGCGTTATCTTATTCCTTTATTACTATCAGCTCCAGTGGCAGACAAATCTTATGTAACGCTTTGAAACTTTCTCTTGTATAAATCAATTATTTGTAGCTGTCTACAAGAGCTGAAATAAAGGTAAGGAAACACTGCATACTGAGTCCTGTGAGAGTATTTTGTAATCTCCTTGGCAAATGAAGCACTCATTTGGCTTTTTCAAATAATAGAAATTCCAAAAAACTGAAGAGAAAAGCCTTCCCTCCACCTTCTGGGATAGTTACTTAGAGTAAATTAAAATCAGGGCTGTAAGGAGATCATGCTGGTAATTTAATTCTATGGAGATTATCACTTTTATGTATAATAAAACAATATATGAAAATTTGAAACCTTAATCCTTAGGCAGCCCTTTCATCTGTTCATTCAAATGGAAGCTCTTTGCCTGTGAGTGTGAGTGAATCGCTGCTGAATGCAGCGACTGAAATTCTTGCATATTACAGACAAGATCCCACTAGAAGCTCCAAAAGAGGGCAAAAAACTCACCAATGCAAATCTGGTACTCGGTGCTGCTGCTGGGGAATGCAGTAGAAAAGGGAAGGAAGCAACAGAAGCTCCTGAGGGCTTCCAGGAGAGGATGACCACAGTTCCTGCTGAAATGGATTGAACAAGAGTGGTGGTGACTGCTTATAATTCCCAATCGTTTCTTCAAATACAGTCTGTATCAGATTTTCTTTTTGTCTAGAAGACAATACAATGTTTGACCAGAGCAAGCAAATTAGATTAGAGTACGTTTTCATGAAAGGGTAGTGCAAAACTGTCTTGGCAGATTTTCTTCTGATTTTGTAGAAACCATCTTTAGTCACAATTTTCAGAACAAATGAATATTCCAAGCCAAAGATACAGGGGAATTAAAAGTTTGTGGTTTAAGAGGTGGGTTTAACTTCTCTATTACTATTTTTGCCATTAACCTGCCATTGCGAGTTATATCACAAAATTGCTTTTGGAAGAAGTTCTAATTTTCTTTTATTGTAAGACGAAACATCAGGATTTTATCTTTTGGCTGCATTCTTTTGTCGAAACTATAGCAATTGAAAGAATTCGTTTTGTTATACACACAGCAACCTCAGCATTAAAGCTGCAATTTTGACTTAGCCAGTACTGAAATATGTGAACATTATTGGGTATGTCCTTGAGCTCTGAAAACGGAGGTCTGGGATGAGAACAAGTGCAGCTCCTCTGTGGAATGTGGAAAGGCAGCCTGCAGAAAGGCATGTCTATACATTGACCTGTCTGTTGTGAAAATAGGGAAGAAAGCCAAACATTCCCAATTCTGCAGACATTCCAACAGCTAAAGTAGGCATTAACAATTTGCAACACATGGCATGGGGGATGAAAGTCTCTGAGCTCTACAACTGAGAGTTTCCTGGCCGAAGTGAAGTAGCAGTTGAAGGTAGCTCAGAGAAAAACCTATCTTATCATACACCACGTAGGGACAAAATGGATAACATTACCAAAAACTGGGGAAAAAATAATATCACAACTCAAAAATAGTAACATGTTCTGGCTTCAAGTCTGAATACTTCTGAGATTTTTTGGCCTTTATACAGGGATTTTCCTGATAAAGAATGATCGAGTTTTAGCATATAGGTTTCTGCCAGTATATAATAATCTCCTGTGGCTTTGAATGGACTTGGTACGTAAAAATAATTTTGTTGCTAAGATATTGATGCAGAACTAATCATTTTGGGTTTCGATTGGCACGAGAGCTGGAAGAGTCTCACGGCGTTATCCTGTCGGACGCAGGTTTCGCTGGACTTGCCTGCAGAGCCCTGCGCAGCCTCAGCCAGACTGGTCGGGAACAGGGTCAGGAGTACGAGCAGGAAGATTTGCACGGCCAAATCTGTGGGTGGCGAGAACTGTTGTTTCTTTAGGGAACTTAAATTGGGCTCTACTGATTTACACCAGAACTTCTTTGCAAAGTTAAAAAGCTGTTGTTTCTCTTGCTTAGGCCTTCAGAGGGGGTGAAGATTATTTGTATGAATAATTCTGAACTAGAATAAGTGAGACAGAGAAGTAGCAGATGAATGTTTTCAACAGTTGCTAATATAATTTACATGCATTAAAGATGTGGTCAGGTATATTTGGAGAGGCATCAGGTTTCTCTAAGATGAAAAACAGAGTAGGAAGGAATACTATTACTTAGAAAAATTGAACAGCTGAGAGAAGGAAATACATATTTGAATTTTGATTATTTTTCAGTAATTCTGTGTAACTGTTATAGCAGCAAAGCCAATTAAGCAGGTTAAAAGTGAAATTGTATGACAAATGTGAAAACAATTTTGACTTTACTTTTGGAGACAGAAGGTAATATTATTTTCACTAGTGTGAATCTGTGAAAATGTTTTTTTCCACTGTTTACACTGCTTGCTTTTCATTTGATTTCAGTTAATAAAATAATTCTTAGACATATACTCTCTCTTGACATGGTCATTGCTAAGTGTTGAACATAATGGGGACGTAGACAATAGTAATTTCATTATTTGTTGGTAATAATAATAATTAATTGTGTTGTGGAAAGAAAAGATCCAGGGAGATACCTGATGATAATAAGGAAAGACGGCATCGTGTCTGAAGCACCTCCATTGGTTTTGATGTGCAGGTTGGGTTTACTAAAGGTATTAATGTCTTGTCTTCACTGTCTCTACACTAGCATTCCCTTTTCACATACATTTATGCTTTGGAGTTTCAATTAAAATTAAAAAAGAATTAAACCTTTGACACCAGTGAAAAGTGCTACTTTTTGTGGGGAAAATTTGTACCTATGCCTGTTTTTCATGGGGTCTCACTACTATCAATGCTCTTCAACTGAGAGCAATTTTATATCTGCTGCTGCTGCTGTTGTCATAGTATTTGCGTCACTCCAGCATCTACCGGACTCCTCTCTTTCCTTGGCACTGTCTGTCTGTGGGAATTCACGGCTGGGAGACGCAGGTCCTGGGCAGACCTGCAGCAGGGGGGATGGTTAATCAGGGGCTGGGCGTCCGCCGTACCGTTCCCCGTTAGTGACGTGGAAGTAACGTGTGTACAAGGGCACTGCTGTGATCCTGCTCAGCCAGCGGAGATAAATTGTAATAATTGGGTGGTGAGGCAGGAGCTGGTGCTAGGTGTGACGGCAGAGACAAAGGGAACAGGAAATTGCCATACGGCGTCATATGCTCCTTCTCAACCTTAATTTTGATTGCAGCTGTCAGCGTGGCATTATGGTTCTTGAATGTGCTGCTTTATTGAGCTCAGTGTGTGGGAGAGATTTTTTTGAAATTGAAACAATGCTGGGAAATGATTGGCATAAGGTTAGCTTTAGACACGTTGCAGTTCCTGAGATAGTTGTGTAAGAAACAGCAATATTAACTTATTGATGAGGGGATTTTTGAATTAGTTAAAATTTGCGTTTTTCATCCGTCTTGTTCTAACTCACGTGAGTGTTCTAACTCAAGTGCTAGGAGATACAGTTGAGGGCATATTTTCTTAACTCTAGTTTCTTAAGCTCTATAACAAGTAGCCTGTTTTTCTTTCATCTATTTACTCTCCTTTAACACCAGAGTTGTGTTCTTTTACAGTATTAAGGATGGTATACTTGTACTGGTTTGAAATGCATTAGGAGAAAATGTTAAAATAGTGCTGCAGGAGAAAGAAAACATACTGAAGTTAACAAAAGATACAATGTTACCATGACCAGTGAGAACTGGGATTGCAATGGTTTCTCATGCTCTTTTACCAAAAACATTGTTTCGTGGAGGCATAAAAACATAACTAACTCTTGACCTGTGTGTCTGCAGCCATATATATTGCTCAGGATTGAGAGAGATTAATTTCCTGCCTGTATGCAAGTACCATGGATGAACTCTTCTTGCTTTAATTTGAAGAAAACTCTTCAGAGTAATTCTGTGTATTTTTCTTAAAAGTTTATGTTATTTATCGTGTATTCATTAGCCTTTAATAGGGCTAGTATTGGCTTTTAGAGTTACAAAGTGAAACTGTAGTGATTTTGGACACATAGTTCATAAATTAATATTTTTATGGCTATGTGAATGATTTTAATATATGTGCATTTTAGCTGAACATTTTCTTGCACATTTTTCTAAACTTGAATGTTATCTTAGTTTTTTTCTCCTGCATGAATTTATAAAACAAACAGAAATGTGTAGTGCTAGGCAACAGAGAAGTAAACTCGAACATACGTATATATAAAAACTTTCATGTAAAAATCATTTTAATAACACTACACCAAAATAATAATAGGTGCATAGTGACTCATTTTTGTGTATTCACTTAAGAACATGCTCTGAGCAGCTTTAGATTGAGATTTATGAAATTATTTGAATCCATCTTCTTACACGGCACATTTGAAAAGGTGAGATTTGCATTTGAAAAGGATGAATCAGAACTAAAAATAGATTAGATAGAGACAGAGATTATTCCCTCTCCCAAGGGTCTGGAGTCATTTACTGTAGCCATTAACATCTAACATGATTTCAGGTGAAGTGTTTCCTCAATAAACTCGAGTAACATTTTTATTTAAGAAAAGGAGAAAGAAGGAGCAAAAGCAGAGTGTCAGAGAGCTTTTTTGTTTGTTAAAACCTTCATGCATACTTACATTGGTTCTAGATTGTTTATTATTATTATTTTCATTAATGAAAAAAAAGTTTGGGATGCAGTCCACCTAAATCTTGCCCAAATGGCGACTTTATTTCCTAAAACTTGTCTAAATCCCAGACAATAGCACAGTCTGAATACTTCCTAGGCCTGTCTAATCTTATACCCAACTTCTTTAAGTATCTCCTCCTTAGGCTGAAAATTTGATAAATATTAAAGTAATTTTTACTTCTGCATGCTCAGAACTGTCTGCTTTGGCAGAATGGACAAATCTGCTATTTAGACTTGTTTTTTAATTCTGGGCTTAAGTAAACAGACAATGAACTCACCTCAATACAGTGGAAAAATCTGAAGAATACAGCCCTTTTTTTAATATCCCACTGGATAAAGCACTCATCCAAGGAGTGAGGTGGCCATGTTCTGGGTTCTTCTGAGACTGATGATGCTTTAGCTGCATCCTAAGAGACTGCCTATAGCAGCAAATCTGATGTTGACTGCAAATCATGATGAAGTTTATAACGTGTGTATGAAATAGGGTCTGAACCAGAAATCCCCCTTCCGAGGCTGATTCTAACAACCAGATATGTCCCCTTCCTTCTGGTGCTAGAGAGGATTTTTCTTTAGGTGGTTTCTTACAGGAAGATATTAGCAGGATAACCATATCTGGAACTTTTATCAATATTCATTTGAGGGTTTTGTGGTGTTTTACTGCCCATGGCATAAAAGCAGAAATTCTCTTCAATTATGTGATATTGAGTTATTAGATAATTACAGATAATTGCATGGGCAAGTTCTATGAACTAAAGTGTTACCATAACATCTAAAATCTACAAATCGGGTAACAATTATGTCTGGAGTTATATCATTATTTCAAGTATAATTACCATGAGATTGGCAGTGCATGTAATTAATGAGTAATGACTGGAATTTGCCTTCATAGTTGCACTTCCCCCTTGTTATAAAGTTCTTTGTCACAACATTTAACTATAAAGATAACATAAATTGACCTCCACATGTATTATACTAAAACTCAAAATACTTATTTCCACTGCAGTACTAGCTCCTTAATGTTCTAAAAGCGTAATTTCATGGAGAAAACAGAGAAGGGACAGTGTGCTGTGAATGGGGAAGAAGTGAAATAGATACCAGCTATTGAGATAACTCTTTTCCATAGCTGTCCAAAGTAACCCTTTTTTATCTATTAAAGCTAGTTTATAACTAGCTAAAATTCTGCTAAGAGTAGTCTTTCAAAATCTCCTCACATCATCGACTGTCTTCCTTCCACTGCAAGGAAACTTTGATTAACAAAATTTCATACAGAAGAGAAGAATCTGTAGTTCACTCTTGGGTTCCAAATGAATAAAGTTTCTTTTTTTCTTTTTTTTTTTTCTTTTTTTTTTTGTTATTGTTTATATAGGACACATTTTTGCCAAACTTTCAAGTTATTAAATAGTGGTTTTGTGCTTTTGTTTGTTTGTTTGTTTGTTTGTTTCATTATTTATCAGGTTTTACCTGGCGAGATGATTATACACAGCATGTAATTGGTCAGGAACTCTCAACCATTCACAAAATCCACAACAGACGCCCTGATATATTTGCATCTGAAGGATCTGACACAGGAAGGTAAGTCTTCAACGATGTTTTTGCCTGGTAGGTTTTTGGGAGGGTTTGCAAATGATGAGAAATAGATTGGCACTGAAGCCGAATTAAACAAATCACTGAAACCGCTATCTATATGATAAAGGGAAACCAGTCGTACAACAGCACTGAAAACACCAGTAGGAAAACAGCAGACAGAATGGATGAAAACCCTCAACCCTGTTCTTCTGATTATAATTAATTTAAGAAAATATGCCTTCTGTTGTTAATTTAGGTGTCAGAATTCAAAACATGAGAACTTTTATCCGGTTTATGCAGTGTCTAGTGTCAGTTCAGCCAGCTCTACTTATGACTGGCTTAAAAAGGCAGACTTCTACAGTAGCTCATCCACAGGAGACATTTTGTTCTGGAATAAGCCAACAAAAAGAAAGAAGAAGTATTGAATGACATTCTGAGCAACTAATTATATTTTCAAACTCATATTCTTCCAAAACATAGCTGTAATTGATTTGAAGTCCATAGATTCTCAGCTTTAGTTGCAAAATTTGTCCAGAAAGGAAAGATTCATGCAAGTTCCCGTGACAGAAAACAACGTTGGGACATTTCTATCTATTCTTTGCATTATAGAAGCCATTTTCCTCATGGTTTGAAAGATACTGAGGGGTGACTTAATGGTTATTGGTGGCAAGAGACACAACATCTATAATTCTGTAGAGTGATATGGATGTAGGACCTGCAATTGTATCATCTTCATATACAGACACACATATAAATATACTCTTTTACCTGGTCTATTCTGTCCTACAGGCTCTTAAGTGCAATCCAGCCACAGAAACACCAGAAGGAAATTTTAAAATGCATAAAATTTTAGGAATGTTAAAAATGGTAAATTTTGCTTTCTCCTGCATGATATTAAGAAATGTGTTTCTTGAAAGTGAAATTGAAAGAAATTGCTTTTTGTTAGAAAACTTTCTTCATAGTGGGACAAAGCTTGAGCTTCTAGCCTTGATGAGCAAGATATTAAATGTAGGACTTTAGATCTTCATATACTGCAATATGTGGTTTGCATATACTGCAGAACCATTTCTTTTCTAGGTTGTTCTTTTATGGAAATAAAAATGCTGTGTAATTGATACTGCCCACTGGCTTCAGCTGTGTTTGCCTCACTTTGTTTTGATTTAATTCACAGAATTTGACCCTGTATTTCACATATTTGCTGATTCAAAACCATTCCTTAAAATCACAGCACCATACATTTCAGGAGTACAGTAAGGTAGAAACTTAATTTCTAAAGAAGATACTGATCTATATATTATCATAAAGGTGATAACAACATGTGGTTGAATCCATAAACATGTTTTCACTGCTTAGATATACAAAATGCCATTACTGTATGGATTACTCTCTGTACATGTTAGCAGAAATGATTTTGAATATCTTCTGGGGGATTTTTTTTTTTTAGAATGAGTGTATCTAAAACTTTTATTCATGAGAGTAAGATAAAATAGGCCAGATTTCCACGAGATCAAGACTGTATTCTGCAGTGTTCAAGATTCACAGTTATATAAAAATAAAATGTATATAGAGATTCAAGAAATAATTTAGGTTTTAGACTGAGAACAGATGATCACTTTTAGGAGTTCCTGTTGTGATCAGGTTTGAGCTGTTTTGCATTTTTAACTAGAACTATACATTAAAAAAAATAACCCATTTTGTGTATTGACACTTTAGGAACATCAGAATTTCAAATGTGTTCCACTTATACCAGTTCCTATTGTGGATAGATTTTCCAAAGTTACCAAGCTGTGCTTCTGAAAACATTATCTTATGTGCCAACAGTTTAAAGCATTAATTGATTTTTCTGGTTGTCCATTTGCAATATATTCTGTAGGTCAGAGAACAGTAGGAACTTTTTTTCTAGCATCTTGTAGATTCTGATCAAGTTTGCTATATGCTCAGTGTGCTCAATGTGCTTGCTAAAATCTTATCAGATAATAATTAAATAATTTAAAAAGCAACTTAGTGTCGGTATCTAATTATCAAAGAAACATTATGGCAGGAAGACCTTTTATTAAGGGTAACGTGTGTAATAAGACAATATGAAGTCATACTAATGAGTCATTAATCCCCACAGAGCTAGTGAGAGCAAGAAAATAGACTCAGACACTTGAAAGGTAAATTGACTTAGGCTAAATTAGTGCGTATGAAATCTGATGGAACACAAGACATGGATTTCATCTTAAAAAAAAATGCTGCAACTGGGAGCTTGATTTCAAGATGAAAGTTCTTTCTTTGGTGGCTAACTGGAGTGTACGTGGTATTTCCTGGGCCCTTATTAAATTTCAAAAAAACCCCACTCTTGAAAGAGGATGCAAGATAAAGGAAAAAAATCCATTCTGCACACAGGGAATAAATGTCAGTTGTGTTCATTGGTGCAATTAGGCAAAACCACAAACGTTTCCGAAAACTTCAATGTATGAAATGGGGTATAGCATTATTTCTGCAATAAAACCATCGTTAAGTCAGTAATAAGATTCTAACAGCATTTAAAAGGGAGAAACTCTATTCTAAAAAGTGTGGTATCTATTAATTGACAACATTCTAGATATATCTGAGGTGCAGTGATTTATATATTTCCACACAAAAGCTTCTAAAGCACTGATTTTTGTAGGAAATACGTAATTATTTCTGTGGATAAATAATTATATATGTTATTGTCTTTATAGCCTAAAGTTCATTGTACACAAGGTCCTTTTTCAGAACAAATTAAAACTGAAAATAACTCCAAATAAGTGCACAAGAATTCAGCTGGCAGTCATTTCTCCTACTTACCGGGTCCTTTTATGTATTTGTCTTTCATCCATTTTCCAATATCACTTTGTCAAATTTCAAAGAAATATTTTAATTCAGTTGCAATAATAGCTCATTTAATGCATTTTACTTTCTGTGTTAACAAGGTGAACAACAGTGATACACTGGTGAACTAAAAAAATTTTTAAAAATCTTTCAGATGTATTCATAGGATTTTATTAAAGTTGTCATCAAATGAAATGTAATGCTTTGTTAGACTTTTGCATTCTAATTGTTTAAAAGTTTATAGCATAAAATATTATATCTAATGTGGAATTTAAACACAATTTAAGTGCAATTACTGTCTCCATAAGAAGAATGAGAAATCTTACACCCCAGATTTTGCTTCTGCCACCAGAGTGAGTTATTATACTGTAAATAATGGCTTGAAAAGCTAACCTAAATACTGTCTTTTATCTGTGCATTCAGTTCCCATTAGCTCCAGTGGAAATCCTTGGGGCAGAATTTGGTCTGGTATTTCCATTTTCACTTTCTTTTTAAAGTTAGTGAAGAAAGGAGAAGATAGGTGTTGGAATTAATTGATAAATGAAAAATGCGTGTTTGAAACTGGGACACCTTCTATGATGAGAGCCTCTTTGGATTAGTTTGTCTCTCTTGAAGCAGAAAGCATACTGCCCAGCTCTTTCTAAAACTGCAGAACAGTTTTAGTCTGGCTTTAAGTTGCAAAGGAGGTGAATAATGTTACCTGCATGTCCACCCCCCATGATAAGGCAGAATTTAGAGCTCTGGAATAAGAGAAAAATATGAACAGCATGAGGAGGAAGCAAGACTTATGGTGAATTATATCAAGATTGCTATAGTGCTCTGTACAGTAAACCATCATTTTCCTAGAGTTTGTGTGCCTGATGGGTAGCTGGTTGTTTTACACTGGAGAGAGGTGGAGGGTTTTTCTGGTACTTCAAAGTGATCAACCCTGTGAGCACTATTGGTTGCAATGCCACCACAGTCAATTAGATTATTAATTACATTTATTGGTATTAAATTAGTCAGGACACACATTTGATACAACTGTGAGCATGGAAGGAAGTCTGTTACTTTGTGCATAAAGTGATGTAATTAAACCCAAGATTTGAAAAATGACATAATGGTACTCTCTCAAGCTGTGCCCCTCCATAAGCACCATGGTGTGGGCTGGTAGAATAAAATTTTGCTTACAGTGGCTTGGAGATGTTGAAAATCAAATGATGCCTTGTCTCCCTGAGCTGGAAAGCTCTTCCACCTGGAATTGTTCTTCACTAAAGAAGTGCGTGGGCATGTGGGTAGGAAATGGTGACACCAAAACAGTGATTTCTCTCAAAACAATGTATCACTCACAGGGAAGGAAGCAGACTGGGAACCCTCTCTGCTTTCTTGCACAAGGAATGAAATAGTTGCTGGTGTTGACATTTAAATTATCATCATCATTAACACGTTGTTGAGATAGATGAGGAGAGCCAGTAATAACTCAGGTTCATTGCACACAGCGCTCTGAATCCCATATAAACACCTCTACACTGCTGTTTTTTAATCACATTTTTAGCTTTTCTTTACAAACGTCACCAAGATCTCTCTAAACCAGTCAGGAAACACTGCTGTTCTGTGAATCCCAGGCACATGAGAAGATCAGAAGAGATACTTGTTCCGTCTCATTATTGCCTTTATAAGCCGTTTGCTGGAGCTGACTTGCTCAGTTATTTCTGCACATCCGGTAGTCTCACTGTACTCTGTAAATTGGTACAGGGCCAAACTGATGTTGAATCTCATCATCATCCAGCAATTTTTGTAAATCTTAGAACCATCTCGTATTTCTTTGGGGTGCAATTTAATCATGCATATTTTCTTTTTACAAGCGTTTTCTTTTCTTCCAAATATGGCTTTGCCTTGATGTAGGCATTTTATTTGATTTACTGTTGGATCATTAACTTTGATTCTTGCAATAAATTGTTAATAGTGCAAGATTTTTTGACTGCTTTTGCTGGAACATTGAATTTTCTATACTTTTGTGGTTGCTAAGCTTTTGAGTGACTTTTTTGTTATGTATGGAACTAACTTCAGTGGTTTGCAGTGCCTTTTTAGTTGGGCACTTTGTATGTTGTACAGCCTGGTAACTTTCTTTTCCTTGCTTTTGCTGTGCAGGACTTTGGGACAGAATGCAGATAATGAAAGAAATTACGATCTGGAAAATGATGTGAACTTGGCCAAGTCTCTTCAGCAATATCTTAAATATCTCAGTATTCTCTCGCAGTCTGCAGCTACAAATTTGTATCCAAGGAAGACGAATGACAAAGCTTCTGTCAAGGTAGTATTTTTAATGTGCTTCCTACATTCTGTGATTTTGCCTTCCTTCTTCTCTGAATTCTCCTTATTTTTCAGTTTTCTCTTCTGTCTCAAGACCAGACATTGTTTCTTTACCGCCTCCTCCAACTGATTATCATAACTACACTAACCAAGTTCTCTCCAAATGAGTGGAGTCAGCTTCAGCATTGTAAACGATAGAGCTCTTCTAATCTGGAGCATTTTAGCTTAATTAGGGATGGATTGTATGTGAGGAAGCAGGAAGAGTGGGATAAAGGTAGTAACATCTTCAATGGCTGATCTGAAACCCTTCTTACAGCATCTGAATTGCTCCTCTCCAAAAAGCTGGCTGAACTACCCGGTGAATTCTTGCCGGTGTTTATGGTGCTTAGAGTACAATTAATATAATATTTGAGCAGAATATCATTATCATTTGATAATGAATTGTGCCTCATCATTTCCTACTTCTTATTGATCATAAGGGAAGCCTATCATGACCAATTAAGGTTCATATGTATACATTATAAATATACGGATAGCTAGGAAGATAAATCACAACTTAAATTTTGAGTATTGGCTATGTTAAAAAAACCACACAAATGCCTATTTGAAAACTAAAACATTTTTTTTCTTTCCTAGAGAAAATCTGTCTCACTCTCAGATGGAGCTTGATAAATTTACAAAAATGATTGGATGAAGGGGTTGCATGTGACAGGCCCTTATAGCCCTAGATCTTTTGCTCAAAAAATGCGTTTCTCCAAAGCAGTCTATTATTTTAAAGAAGTAGACTGCTATTATAGCAATCCTTTCAAAAAATTGTGCTATTTGCATGAATACAGTATAAATGCAAGAACCTTAGCTAAAAAATATACTGAAGTTTTAGCAAAAAAATCAGGTGAAGAAAATAAGGTGTCAAAGCCAAACTGCTATTTTTTTTCCAGGAACTAACTCAGAGACACAGAACTACTGCAGTGTATCTGCAACACCAGCTCCCAACAACAGTATCAGTTGTATCAACGATTTAGTAATGGTATAACTGAAATGTTATTATTGTTGTCAGAAGCCGCAAGTTTCCAATTTCACTCATTGGCGTATATAACACTTATGATTTAAGGCGTATGTCATTAGGTGTTCATCTGGGGTAAGAGAAACTTGCAGGCAGCGGTCAGACAGCTTTGGGGATGACGGAAGGTGAGTGACCACCTTCGTGGTACTTTTCCTCCAGTCTCTACTCATTGGAGCTGACTGCAGTGAGGATGCCCTGCTTTGAATCACTGGCTTTCAGGGACAAGAAAACTTCCTCAAGAAGTATTTCAGTGGGTCTGGTGCTGTCATGCAAGTTCATAAATAATCCATATGGCTGAGACCTTCTGTGGGGAAGCCTGCTGTGATAACACCACCCACCAACCTTATCGAGTGTTGCCATGGAGATGGGTACTCTGAAGCCTGGGGGAGTGGGATAAAGAGGAGAAAATCTGGAAATGAAGCACGTACAGGAGCAAACAGTACACTTCTGTTTACTAAGGAGCATTTTAAAACAACAGACATTGACTCAGATGTGTTACCTATAATATTTTTTTTTTTAAAAAAAAGGAAAATTATCTTAAAAAGCAGTAATCAATAATGAACTGTAAATGATCCTGGAGATACTTCTCTATCCTCTGCAAATCAAATATAACTGCTATTCTTTAAAAAGAAAGAAGAAGGACACCGTATTTGTACCTTGATTCATTGGTCATTAATGGAATAACATTTAAACAAAAGAGAAACCAGAATTTTTGCTACTCCAGGAAGCAGAAAAAAACATAAAATTCAACGATTTGAAAAGAGTAGGAAGGAAAGTAACTGCAAGAGCTACATTTGATATGGTCATACTACTTGAAATTGAAAAGGGCCATCTTAGGCACTTTAATTGCATGCTTCAACAAAATCTTGGTACCTTATTTTCGTATTTCATATATAGATGAATTATGAACCTACATGAAATAGTTGTAGCAAGATCTTATATTTTTAACTTTCTTGCACTTTTCTGATTAAAAATAAGGGTAAGACAGAGGTATTTTGCCCTATTTAAATTTAGTATTGCATCGTTTGGGCCTCTGCCCTTCTTAAAAATCATTTTCTTTCAAGTATATATTTACCTCTGTCACTTCATTTGTGCTGTCAGGGAGTAGGAGATGTAACACTACTCTGGTTGCTTTGATACCTTACCTGCTATGAAGTATAGCTGAATCTTGCAGAAATTTAGTGCTTCTAGGCAGACTTCCTGAGCGGATTCTGATTTGTTCCAAAACTGTCATCAGAGTACTCTGGCCAAGAGTAAAACAAAGGAAGAAAAAAGACAAAGAGGCTTTAAAATATTTATTATACTCTGTCCTGGTTTCGGCTGGGATAGCATTAATTTTCTTCCCAATAGCAGCTATAGTGCTGTGATTTGGATTTAGTATGAAAATAATGTTGATAACACACGGATGGTTTAGTTGTTCCTAAGTAGTGCTTGCACTAAGTCAAGGACTTTTCAGCTTCCCATGCTCTGCCAGGTGCACCAGAAGCTGGGAGGGGGCACAGCCAGGACAGCTGACCCCAACTGGCCAAAGGGCTATTCCGTACCATACAACGTCATGCTCAGTATAGAAACTGGGGGGAGTTGGCCGGGGGCAGTGACTGTTGCTTGGGGACAGGGTGGGCATCGATCAGTGGGTGGTGAGCAATTGCATTGTGCATCACTTGTTTTGTATGTTCTTTTATCATGATTATTTTTGTTATTATTATTTTATCTTCCTCTGCTGTCCTATTAAACTGTCTTTATCTCAACCCACAGGTTTTACTTTTTTTTTTCTGATTCTCTCCCTCATCTCACTGGGGGGGTGGCGAGGGTGAGCGAGCATCTGTGTGGTGCTTAGTTGCTGACTGAGGTTAAACCACGACAGCTCTTTTTGGCGCCCAACGTGGGGCACAATGGGTTGAGAGAACGACAGATCTGACCTGAGTGTGTTAAAACAAATTTGTTATAAGCATTCATTATCTCAGTTTAGTAGTCAATCACAATGTTGATTTACTTGCTCTCAAAGTTGTTGTATTTGTTCTCGGAGTTGTGTTATGTAACACCTTGCTTGCCTTATATACTGTTAATCAGTATTTATGTGCTGTTTATCACCTCTGGGAGGTGGAATAAGGTCATCGCTTTGCTGTACTGTGTAACACTTACGGTATGATAAAATTATTGGTCATGAGATCAATCTGGTATTTATTCTCAACATTGTCATTACTTTGGGAGCCATCTACCAGAAATAATTATACTTTTTACTTTTTCTCCTTGGAGAGCCAGCCTATGGGGGACACACCTCCTCCATCTTCCCCTTCTCCTCCAGGCTAATTACAATAGCTCTTGAGAATTTTGAATATCCTTGGGATGTTCGAACCAGCATGTTGCTGTTGCTACATCTCCTGAATTTGTGTCAGCTCTTGCTTAGGGTTAAACAACTGTTTAAGAATACTGCAGCTACTCCAACCCCAGCAACAGGCACTGTGGCTACTCAAACCCTGGCAACAGTCATTGTGGCTGCTCCAACCCCTGTGACAGGCACTGCGGCTACTGAAACCCTGCAACAGGCACTGTGGCTACTCCCACCCCCATGACAGCCACTGAGCTGAACCAGAGAACCAACCAGTGCTGGTATCAGTCACTCAAGAAGTAATCTTGGAAGCAAAAGTCAGCTCGTTTAGTAAGGGATGAAGAAGCTTCTCCTAAGAGGGAACAGAAGGAAGAAGCATACTGCCCTGCCAGCAAGGAGGCAGAGTACTCTAAAGCAGGGCCAGCACGAGAACAGGAGGAGGAAGAGGAAGAATTCCCCGCTTCCTTCCAAGGAAGAACTCGGTGGGAGGGTTTCTCCTCTTCCTTAGAGGGAGAGGAACAACTCATAAACGAGACGGTAACCGCCCAATCTCTATCCCTCAGTGAGCTGTGAGATATGCAAAAGGATTTCAGCTGTCGTCCAGGCGAGCACATTGTCACCTGGCAGCTCTGATACTGGGATAATGGGGCCAGTAACCTGGAATTAGAGGATAAGGAAGCCAAGCAGCTGGGATCCCTTCCTAGGAAAGGGGGCATTGACAAAGCAGTTGGAAAAGGAGCACAAGTCCTCAGCCCCTGGAGGCAACTCCTGTCAGCTATGAAGGAAAGGTATCCCTTCAAGGAAGATGTTCTATGTCACCCTGGCAAGTGGACCACCATGGAGACAGATATCCACTACCTGAGGGAATTAGCCATGCTTGAGGTGATTTATGATGACCTGGACAACAAGCAGTTATCCAAAGATCCAGATGAAGTCTGGTGCACACGACCCATGTGGCGGAAGTTGGTACAGAGCACATCATTGTTGTATGCCAACTCATTGGCAGTAATGACCTGGAAAGACAGAGAGGGACAAATGGTGGATGAAATGGCTGGTCAATTCCAGAAATATGAAGAAAGTCTCTCTTCCTCCCTACAGGGAGGAAATGCTAGCTGAAAAACTGTCCCAGGAGTTCCAGCGATTCAAAGAGGATAGGTCCTACTCCCCACCTGTATGGACCAGTATCTCAACTATTAGGAGTCAGCGTTCCTCTGCTCAAGAGAGAGGATATAGAGGGTACACACCACGGGCCACTCTCTGGTTTTACCTACATGACCATGGAGAGGACATGAGGAAGTGGGATGGAAAACCTACCTCGACCGTATAAGCACAGGTACGTGAGCTGCAAGGAAAAACAATCACCAAAGGGGGTTCTTCCAGGAAAATTGCCGCTCCAGTTTCCAGTGGGCAGTTCCCCACACAGGGTAGAAGGGCTGATCTTATTCCTGATCTTAGTGAAGAGACTTCTGATTTGTATTTACAAGAAGTGAGTAGTGAATACCATGACCAGGACTGGAGGGGCCCTGCCTCCAGCCAGGTGGAGGAAAAGGACAACTGGGTTTACTGGACTGTATGGATTTGATGGTCTGGCACATCAGACCCACAGGAGTATAAGGCTCTAGTGGACACAGGTGCACAGTGTACCCTAATGCCATCAAGCAATAAAGGGGCAGAACCCATCTGAGTTTCTGGAGTGACAGGGGGATCCCAACAGCTGACTGTATTGGAGGCCAAAGTGAGTCTAACTGGGAATGAGTGGCAAAAGCACCCCATTGTGACTGGCCCAGAGACTCCGTGCATCCTTGGCATAGACTACTTCAAGAGAGGGAATTTCAAGGACCTGAAAGGGTATTGGTGGGCTTTTGGTATAGCTGCCTTGGAAACAGAGGAAATTAAATGGCTGCCCACCTTACCTGGTCTCTCAGAGGACCCTTCTGTTGTGGGATTGCTGAGGGTCGAAGAACAACAGGTACCGATCACCACCACAATGGTGCACCGGTGGCAATATCACACCAACTGAGACTTCCTGATTCCCATCCATAAGCTGATTCATGGACTGGAGAGCCAAGGAGTGATCAGCAAGACTCACTTGCCCTTTAACAGTCCCATATGGCCAGTGCGAAAGTCTGATGCAGAGTGGAGACTGACAGTAGACTATGGTGGCCTGAATGAAGTCATGCTGCCGCTGACTGCTGCCGTGCCAGACGTGCTAGAACTTCAATACGAACTGGAGTCAAAGGCAGCCAAATTATATGCTACAACTGATACTGCTAATGCGTTCTTCTCAATCCCTTTGGCAGCAGAGTGCAGGCCACAGTTTGCTTTCACTTGGAGGGGCATCCAGTATTCCTGGAATCGACTGCCCCAGGGGTGGAAACACAGCCCTACCATTTGCCATGGACTGATCCAGACTGCACTGGAACAGGGTGAGGCTCCAGAACACCTGCAATACATTGATGGCATCATCGTGTGGAGCAACATAGCAGAAGAACTTTTTGAGAAAGGGAAGAAAATAGTCCAAATCCTCCTGAAATCTGTTTTTGACATAAAACAAATTAAGGTCAAGGGACCTGCACAGGAGATCCAGTTTTTAGGAAAAAAATGGCAAGATGGATGTCATCAGATCCCAATGGATGTGATCAACAAAATAACAGCCATGTCTCCACCAACTAGCAAAAAAGAAACACAAGCTTTTTTAGGCATTGTGGGTTTTTGGAGAATGCATATTCCAAATTACAGTCTGATCGTAAGCCCTCTCTACCAAGTGACCCAGAAGAAGAACAATTTCAAATGGGGCCCTGAGCAACAGCAAGCCTTTGAACAAATTAAACGGGAGATAGTTCATGCAGTAGCCCTTGGGCCAGTCCGGGCAGGGCAAGATGTAAAAAATGTGCTCTACGCGGCAGCTGGGGAGAATGGCCCTACCTGGAGCCTCTGGCAGGAAGCACCAGGGGAGACTCGAGGTCAACCCTTAGGGTTTTGGAGTCGGGGATACAGAGGATCTGAGGCCCGCTACGCTCCAACTGAAAAAGAGATATTGGCAGCATAGGAAGGTGTTCGAGCTGCTTTGGAAGTGGTTGGTACTGAAGCACAGCTCCTCCTGGCACCCTGACTGCCGGTGCTGGGCTGGATGTTCAAAGGGAAGGTCTCCTCTACACATCATGCAACTGATGCTACGTGGAGTACGTGGGTCACACTGATCACACAATGGTCTTGAATAGGAAACTCCAGTCGCCCAGGGATCTCGGAAGTGATCATGGACTGGCTAGAAGGCAAGGATTTTGGAATATCGCCAGAGGAGGAGGTGACGTGCTGAGGAGGCCCCACTGTATAATAAACTTCCAGAAAATGAGAAGCAATATGTCCTGTTCACTGATGGGTCCTGTCGTCTTGTGGGAAAGCATCAGAGATGGAAAGCTGCTGTATGGAGTCCTATTTGACAAGTCACAGAAACTGCTGAAGGAGAAGGGGAATCGAGTCAGTTTGCAGAGGTGAAAGCCATCCAGCTGGCTTTAAATATTGCTGAATGAGAAAAATGGCCAGTGCTCTATCTCTATACTGACTCATGGATGGTGGCAAATGCCTTGTGGGAGTGGTTGCAGCAATGGAAACAAAGCAACTGGCAGTGCAGAGGCAAACCCATTATGGGCTGCTGCATTATGGCAAGATATTGCTGCCTGGGTTAGAGAACTTGGTTGTGAAAGTACATCACGTAGATGCTCACGTACCCAAGAGTCGGGCCACTGAAGAACATTAAAACAAAACAGCCAGCAGGTGGATCAGGCTGCTAAGATTGAAGTGGCTCAGGTGGATCTGGACTGGCAACATAAGGGTGAATTATTTATAGTTTGGTGGGCCCATGACACCTCAGGCCATCAAGGAAGAGATGCAACATATAAATGGGCTTGTGATTGAGGGGCGAGCTTGACCACGGACACTGTTGCACAGGTTATCCATGAATGTGAAACATGCACTGCAATTAAACAAGCCAAGCAGTTAAAGCCTCTGTGGTATGGAGGACAACGTCTGAAATATAAATATGGGGAGGCCTAGCAGATTGATTATATCACACTCCCACAGACCTGCCAAGGCAAGCGCCATGTGCTTACAAAGGTGGAAGCAACCACCGGATGGCTGGAAACATATCCTGTACCCCATGCCACTGCCAGAACACTATCCTGGGCCTTGAAAAGCAAGTCCTATGGCGACATGGCACCCCAGAAAGGATTGAGTCAGACAACAGGACTCATTTCCGAAACAACTTCATAGACACCTGGGCCAAAGAGCATGGCATTGAGTGGGTATATCACATCCCCTATCATGCACCAGCCTCCGGGAAAATCAAGCGATACAATGGACTGTTAAAGCCTGCACTGAGAGCAATGGGTGGTGGGACATTCAAGCATTGGGATGCATGTTTAGCAAAGGCCACCTGGTTAGTCAACACTAGAGGATCTACCAATCGAGCTGGCCCTGCCCAATCAAAACTTTTATGTACTGCAGAAGGGGATAAAGTCCCTGTAGTGCACATAAAAAATATGCTGGGGAAGACAGTCTGGGTTACTCCTGCCTTGGGCAAAGGTAAACACATTTGTAGGATTGCTTTTGCTCAGCGACCTGGGTCCACTTGGTGGGTGATGTGGGAGGATGGGGAATTCCACTCTTTACCTCAAGGGGATTTGATTTTGGGAGAGAATAGCCAATGAACTAAATTATATGATGTTAATTGCTATATAATACTGTGTGTCATCACTTTTATGGTGGGTATATGCCATATCAATGGTATTACAGTAAGAATCACCCAGACTAATGAAGAATGAACTTCATTCTTCATGATGAAACTGAGCAAAGTGCAGCAGTGATGGAACCAGAACTGGCTTCAGCATGCAACAATCCAACACCACTCACCATCTCTCCTGCCCTGTTATGACAGATGGAACCCAAAGTCATGGACTAAATGAACCCAACGGACATTTTAGAGGGATGGCTCATAGACCAAGGGAATGATAACTGTGTGGTTATATCAAAAGACAGGAAAAGTGGTGGTGATTAATTGGAATGTACTGGAAAGAGTAGAACCTGGGCATGACGTAGATGGTATAGAATAAGGGGTGGATACTGTCCTGGTTTCGGCTGGGATAGAGTTAATTTTCTTCCTAGTAGCTAATATAGTGCTGTGTTTTGGATTTAGTATGAAAATAATGTTGATAGCACACTGATGTTTTAGTTGTTCCTAAGTAGTGCTTACACTAAATCAAGGACTTTTCAGCTTCCCATGCTCTGCCAGGTGCACCAGAAGCTGGGAGGGGGCACAGCCAGGACAGCTGACCCCAGCTGGCCCAAGGGCTATTCCATACCATACAACGTCATGCTCAGTATAGAAACTGGGGGGAGTTGGCTGGGAGTCAGCGATCGCTGCTCAGGGGCAGGCTGGGCATCGGTCGGCAGGTGGTGAGCAATTGCATTGTGCATCACTTGTTTTGTATGTTCTTGTATCATGATTATTTTTATTATTATTATTTTCTCTTCCTCTGCTGTCCTATTAAACTGTCTTTATCTCAACCCACAGGTTTTACTTTTTTTTTCTGATTCTCTTCCCCATCCCACTGGGGGGGAGGGTGAGCGAGCGGCTGTGTGGTGCTTAGTTGCTGACTCAGGTTAAACCACAGCATACTCCAAAGTGCTAGTATCTTAACATAAATATTTGTAATCAATCAAACTCTTTTACAAACTTTTGGTCTCTAGTTTTCCTACTATCTTCCACATGTATTATCAGAATAAAATTACAGAGCTGCAACATTACCAAGTAGACAGCACACATACAGTTATGCATAAAGTTGTGAAATAAGACACGGCAAAACCTAAACCAGGTAACTCTTTTCCTATTTCCCTTGTTCAAACAACTGTCAACTTGAGGCTTGATACAACAGTGGCAGAAATAACACTGTTAAATCATGTGATGGACCAAAATCCCTATAACGTCTACCATTTATTGCAAGAGTTTCTTTGAGTGATTTTTGAAGCACTTGAAGTTCATCACTAACTTAGAATTTTTTCTCAGTATTTAGACAGTATCTACTGCAGGCAGTAATCTAGCCAGTTGACAATGACTCTGCTAGTGGATAAATAGCAGTAAAGCAGAAGATGTGGTGGGTCTGTTTCCTGAGGATTACACTTGTAAGGAACATTTCACTTTAGTTCAGCTGAAAAGAGTTGTTCAGAAAATGGGCACTTGGTGGCATTTGTTACTTAAGCATTAGCTAGTGGTTTTTTGGTTTTGCTTTTTTTTTTCCCCTGACTTGGGCTTAATTAAGGTTTTACCATTCATTGTAATGCAATGCTGCATTATCAGTATTTGTTACTCCTTTATACCAAACCTGGACTTTGTAAGGAAAATAACATATAGCCAGGCACATACCATAATGCGAAAGCTTGGTTTATGTCATCTACTGAGGCAAGAAATGCAGAGGCTTCAAATCACATGTGAATTCCCTTGCTCTTCTCCCCTCCAATTAGAGCAAACCCCTCTCTTCCAGAAAAAAAACCAAACCCAAAACCCTGAAAAAAACACTACACTGTTGACATTCCTACAGAAACTGAGAAGCAGAGTTTTGTTGGGTTTGAAGGGACAGCACATAGCTGATATTAGAAAAGCTAGTCAGCTGTAAAAGGAGAGCTTGCTTGCTTTGCTGCTGATGGCAGCCCTGCTGGTGAGCTCTGTGTGAGCATTTGAATAGCAGGGCATGCGGGAAGCCTTGAGGAAATCTTTAAATAAAGGAGGTGGAAAAAGAAAAAATTAGCTATATCCACAGCGGCCGTTACAGCAAAGCAAAAAGACAGGCAGCAAAAATGATCAGTGTGGAAACAAATACTCCTGTTGTCTACTTTTCACCAGCCATTAGCCGAGGCAGTGAGGAATGATCTTACATTATAGTTTTATAAAAAGTCCAAATGCCTGCAGTTGAATAGTAACAGGAGATTTCAATTATACTGCTTTCTTCTGACCAAGAACAATTTTTTAGTCATCACAGAAAGAGAAAAGATTTGAAATGTGATCCAAATGTACTTAAAAGTCTCAAAATTAGGAAGAAAATAAAAATAACTTACCTGGAATTTCTTGGGGTTTTTTTGAACTAGCTCTCATTTTTACATATTCTCTTGCCTTCTGGTAGCCTGACTTGTGATTTTTTTAATGCCTCAGGCTGGCAAAGTCCACCGCTTTGGTAACATAGCACTGCACTGGGCTCATTTCAGACGCAGGGGCTATAGCAGACAGCAATCGCGTCCACCGTGCCATATGGCCCGACACCTTCTTCCTCGCACTTTTGATCTCCCAGCTCCACTCTGGGGCTGGATGCTCCATCGGCTCCTCTAGGAAACCTTCTGGGCAGGATGTAGGTATAAGGAAGTTGCGTGCTACACTTGTGCTAGTGCTGCATTTCTTATTGTAGGGGTCTCTGTTTTATCATTTAAGTTTTAGGGCTAGAAGATGCATGTAATTGCTCTTATTCTTTCATCTTGACTTGCCTCTGAGGTCTTCAGATATGGGTCCTACCAGCTGCTAAGGTCTTCCTCAGGCTGGTGTGCCATTCAGGCCCTAGTACATAGTGTAGGGAGGAAGAGAGAAAAAGGATTATCTCAGAGTCTTCAGGGAGTTTCATCCATTTTCTGCTTTTTCTGTTTCTCTGGGTTTTACTTGCATTCATTTTTAAGGTAAACTTTATGTATAAATAGTGTGATTACAGAAACCTCCAAGTCTCAGGTATTCTTGTAAGTTTTAAAGCAAAGACTTTGGAAAAAAACAGAATCTTTACATCAAAGAAGTCGCTAATAAAATTAAAGGTCTTTACAGAATCGTGAAGGGAAAAAGAAAGATAAAGTGACTGGTTAGTGGCAGAGGGGTATGGCTGGTTGTTAGATCAGCAGTACAATGGTGCTGAAAGGGGACAAGGTGCAAATAAAAACTGTTGTGGCAGAGTCAGTTTGCTGGAATCTAGAAGGGTATGAAGGTTAGACAAGGCATTTGGTAAAGCTTATGTTTTAGTCCTCAGTAAAAAAGGGAACCCTTTTTCCCCTTTCACTTTCAGGGAAGCATACTCATAGATTTGCTGGCTTGAAAATCAATTGTTTGATGCTTTGTAATTGATCTCCTGAAAGAATTAGGATGAGTGATAATTATTAAAAAAGATTATTATTTATTTTAGAAAATCTGAGTGCACAAGTGCTCAAAGATGTACTCTGAACTTATCTGCAAGTAATAATTGCTGTGATTAACTAGTAAGAAATTACACAGTCATTGCTCATTTTAATCTGGACCTTTAATTCAAAAAAGTGGGACCCTTATTTATCTAACACTGATTAAAATACAGTACTGAATGAAGATCATCAGAAAATGATTTGATGGCTGACTGCTGAAAAGTCAAAAATCTTTCTGCAAAGTATGCATTTAAATTCTGCTGATATAAATGTAAAATTTAATATTTCATATATGGGGGATTATGTATAAGCAAGAAAAATGTAATTTACCCTGTGCATAAACACATTCATAAAAATATCAGGAATAATTGATAAAGGAGTGTCTCCCTGAAGCTACAGAATTGCCCGTCTATTGGCATATCTATACAACAACAAATAGAGTAATATCTGAACGTCTCACAAGCATTGACGTATTTATTTACCTAATACCATTACAAAGTAGGGAAGAACTAAGACCCCTATTTCACAGATGGATTAGATAGCTTTTCTGAGGTCGTGCAAGAATTTTTTGGTAGAGCGTAGACTAAAAGTTAAGCCTCAAATCCCAGATAAGTATTTCATCTTTTGGATCATTCTCCCCTCCATGGCTCTTTTCAGCAAAATAGAAACTTTAAAGTCCTCTTAAAAAAAATGTAAACAAGCAAAAAAAAAAAAAATCCCAACCCCAAATCCCAATGAAAAAAACAAAACCCCATAAGCACTGGAGCAGAATTCATTTGACCAAATACAGATGTTTCTATTGGTACAAGTCAGCCTAAACTCATTTTATGATCAGCGGAGAGAAAAAAAGAATTTCCAAGTTGTGATCCATCCATTCTAATTTAATTATACAAAATTAGATGTGGTAAATTCTATCCTGCATGAATCTGGTCTAGATAGAAATTTGTTTCTGGGAGGACTGGTACCCATACATTTGAAGATCTAACAGAATCATGGCTACAAAGCCTAGTGAAATTACAGTCAGTTTGTTTGGAGCATAAATACACAGTTTGGCAATCTAATGTGATCTGTGATTTAATTTTTGAGCTTAATAATTTGGCAAGTGAAGATTCTAGTGCCAGTATCGTGCTCTTCAAGTCTCAGACCTAACACCTACCTTCACCTACAACCTATCAGTTTATGTACAATGTAGTGACAGAATTTCCATGTCTTAACATAGAAATCACAATTTCCCTTATCACACAGCTTATAAAATTTGTAATCTTGAAAAGATTATTTGTACAATCATTTGAAGATACAAGTGCTGTAGAAATGATATTATAAATGATGTGTGTAGGCCTGGAGGCTTATTTAAAAGATCAATTCGTTAATTTCTAGTAATTTCCAGATGAAACATAGGTTGATAATTTTAAAATACTGACTGGACAATAAGATTTGCTTCTTTTTCAGATCTCTCCCCACCCCTTTAAAATCAACTCTTTTTTGCCAAATACCATGTGTTTGGAGTTTTTGTTTCTGTCCTTTCTCCTGCAAGCTTGCTAATTTGTCTTGAAAATATTTACTCACTGTACTTCAGTACACTGGGCTAAGTAAATAGAAGATGGTGGAGCTGGTATCATTTTTAATGTGTATTCCATGTTTATTTTTAGATCATGCTTATCAAATAAGAGGATAGAGTTCACAAAAATTTAAACTTATTTTATCTAACTTCTGGGTGAGTGTGCTGGTGTATACATTTCAGGACAATGCAACAACAATTTTTTTTAATGAGGGGAAAAAAACTTCACCTTATCTCTAGCAGTTGTCCAGGAAATGGTTGGTTGCTTTCAATGGGGTTGTAAAGCAATGTTATAGACATGGATCCTGCAGATCTCTGTCCACTTGCATTTCTTTGGGTAAAAATAGTCTCTAGATTCATATGTTAGAGTTATGAATATATTGAATTGGTGCTAATGTGCTCAACTTTTGGCAGATGAAGATCTTCATGTTTCTATGTAAATCATCTTTAGATAATGAGTTAGCTCAATATACCAGCATATGCCTACAGAAAATGTGTTTAAACATCATTCACTGAAACCTTAAGTAACAGACTTATTGACATATGAGCAAACTGTTCTCAGACAAGGGAAGCTGATAAACCCTGGTATATCTATCAGCACTGATGGTCGTGCTGCACAATTTCTACTGTCCACTGGGGGTTGACTGTCACTTTTTGGTTCCTGTTAGTAATGTTAGGGAGCTGGTGAACCTGGTAGCCCAACGGAGGTGAAGGTGCTTCAGCTCCATGTCATCACATCTAGCCAGTAGCCAGGTGGAGCAGGTACTGCCAATAGGCACCACAGGACCCATGGTCTGACTCTGGTTGTTGGCACTCAGATCACCACACACACACACACACACACAAGTGCACATAGAGACCTTCTGTCGTGGTTTAACCCCAGTTGGCAGCTAAGGACCACGCAGCCGCTCGCTCACCCTCCCCCCTCCTGGTGGGATGGGGGAGAGAATCTGCAGAGCAAAAGTAAGAAAACTCATGGGCTGAGATAAGAACAGTTTAATAATTAAAATAAGATAATAATAATAATTTGTAATGAAAAGGAAAATAACAAGAGAGAGAGAGGAACAAAACCCAGGGAAAAACAAAAAACCAAGTGATGCAACTGCTCACCACCCGCTGACTGACGCCCAGCCAGTCCCCGAGCAGCGATCGCTGCCCCCTGGTCAATTCCCCCCAGTTTCTATACTGAGCATGGTGTCATATGGTATGGAATAGCCCTTGGGCCAGCTGGGGTCAGCTGTCCTGGCTGTGCCCCCTCCCAGCTTCTGGTGCACCTGGCAGAGCATGGGAAGCTGAGAAGTCTTTGACTTAGTGTAAACACTACTTAGGAACAACTAAACCATCAGTGTGTTATCAACACATTATTTTCATACTAAATCCAGCACTATACCTGCTGCTAGGAAGAAAATTAACTCTATGCCAGCCAAAACCAGGACAGCTTCTCACCCAGAAAAATAGTTAGAAATTGAGTTTCTTGAGAAGACAGGACAGACTGTGGTGATCAGACACAAGGCATGGTCAGAGAAGTATGCTGGCCAGCCTGCTTACACGCTACTGGTCCCTTTTATTCCTTTTTCCCGCTGTTTACCACAGCTGTTTCCCAATCCACCTTGATCCCTCCCTGTCTGGTCCTGTCTCTAAACAACCCATAATATGCCTTGCACAACAAGATCCTATTCTTGGCATCCCATAAGGCGTCCCATGCCTCTGTCGGCAGTAACCCCTTCAATCCACAGGGTGTCCAGAGAGCTTCTCCCATTGACCCATCTGATGGGTGGCATTCCCGGACATCGTGGCTGATGGCTCGCTGTGATGGCCTGGGGAGCAGCCGGGGCAGGGCCCCCTTGGCATTCCTCCATTTATTGGAGTTCATCCACCTGTCATTTTTCTCTGCTCCTTTATGTGTGGAGACAAGCCAGGTTATCATGTAACCTGATGTGTAAAACTAACATTTCATTTTGTGGTGAGCTAATGATGAATGCTGAGGAAAGACAATGCAGCACTCCTTTTACACCAAAGGAAATACTTTAGAAACTTTGTGTTAACCCATAGGATGGAGATTTATCAGAAACAGAGAGAACAACTAGCCGTTAGTTATGAAGACTAAAGCTAGCAAGTTTCTCAGTAGTACAAGAGATGGCAACTCACGATAAAAATTATTTATGCAGGAGAGTCTGTTGTAGAAGGCTGAAGGGTAGGCATGCGGCTAAGAGCATCCCAAAGGAGACCAAGAGCGTCTGGGAACATTTGGGACTTAAAGGGGAGTTTCTTAAATAGTAACTTATACATGAAATAAACCAATGTATTTATCCTCTCTCTTTTTTCTTTTGTTTTGGAGGGTTGTTTTGTTTAAGAGTGGTAGAATATGCTACTTATAATCAAATCTGTGTCATCTGAAATTACAGCAATGTAGATTATTGAATGGTATACAGTCAGACCCCAGACAATCCTGTTATACTGCAGCTTCACAACCAGAATTAGGAAGCAAAGTCATCACTAGTTTTGATCAAAGGAGACTCTGAGGACCCCTTTTGTTTGATCAAGCTTTTGACACTGCAAACTACAGGGTGTTAATTAACAATCTTTGCCATCTTTACTTCTCTGATGTAGTTCTTAAATGGTTTCAAAGCCGTTGTAATTCTCAGAAAGAAAATAGGAGATAGTTACAGAAAATTATTAGTGAAATAGTAGGTCAGATGAGATGACTGTAATGGTGCCTGTTGCCTTAAGCCTGTGAATCTGTCAAAAGACCATGGCCTGATGCTATCCCATCGCTGCAGGAGGCACTGGTTTGGTCTCTTTACCAGTTTCTGGATTCTGAATTAGTCTTCCAAGTTCTTGTTTTTTATGCATGGTATCATCTAATATCATTATCTGTAGTAAGTGAAAAGGTCATTATCAACTGGTAGAAAAGGCTTTTGCTCCACTGTTGCTCAGAAAATTAAATTCTTTCATTGGCTTTATCTATTATTTTCGGACAAACCTAACATTGAATTTGGTGCAGAGTGTGTAACATTGTGACTACAGCACACAGAGCCTTGTAAAGAGGAGTTTCCCCCTTTCAGCTAGTTTGAAGCTAGCTGGAAGCCTGCTAAGATATCCTCCTGACAGTGCAGCAATGTATGGGAACAGCAGCTCATAGGCTGAAAGAATTAAGGCTTTGTTAGTTAGCATACGTCTGTCTACTTTAGGCGTGATGCTCTAAGGACACAGTTGTACTGCTTACTCAGCTCCATCCCAGGGACTTTTGCACTGTAATCCACTCCATAACACCCATTCGGCCCTCAGGTTTCATTGTTGACTGGATTTCTCTCAAGGTAAAGGTAAATTGAGGTGTACAAATTCACAGCCCGCACTCCGATCTAGCAATCAGGCAGTGCCTCTTGTGCTCCTGCTTAGTTAGGGGTTCACGTGAGTACATGGTATTTCGCATGTAGTGAGTTTACACGAGGCAAGTGTGTGTGGTTCGCAAAGTATCTAAGAGTGCTTCTGGTAGAAAAAGCTAAACTTCTTTCACTCCATACAGTGAGTTAAAGTATGAGGTCATTTCATTTTTCGTAGCCTTTGGAAACTTTTATGTTATCCCACCATTGATGAGGGAGGGCCTGGTTTCAGTGTTTGGTGTGTTTTTCTTTTCTCATTTTAGAGAGCATACCACCATTGTCTCAGATAGGCACAGGAAATTAAGTATTGTAGGTGGAATCATGGTCCACAAATTTAAGTGGTAGCAAACATTAATTAATATCTGAAAATGCATCAAACAGAAAAAGCTAAATGAAATTGAGGGAGGAAGATTTCTTCTTTATGCCTTCCTAAGGGATTTTTTGTTAGCTCTATATGTCTTCAAGATTTAGCAAATGTATCCTCAAGAAAGGAAGTATTTTGTCATGAATTTAATTCCATTCTTTCTGCACTGGGGCGAAATATTCAAATCACTCTATCCCTTAGTGGATAAACTGAACAGCATTTATCTGTGCCTTGGGTTGTATGTATCTAATCCTGCCCCGTTTTTAATTTTTTTTGTTTGAAGAAAACGTGTAGTCTATAGACTATTGCACAGCACATCTGCAGGGTGTAATTTAATGTGCCCTTCTGTGAACTTTCACGCAGAAAATGTCAGTTACTTACATACCTAAACCATACAAGACATTGCCCTAACAATTCCATCTTCAGAAAGGTTAGTGTGTGGGGTTTTTTGATAATGTGTGAATTATTGAGATAGCTTATTTGAAAGGTGGTGAAGAAGAGGAAAATCTTGTGCAGATGGAGAAAAGATTTTTTTAAACTGAGTTTTTTAGCAATTCAGAGTACTTTTTAAAGATGCTGTATCAGTGACATGAGAGAATTCAACAGTATCTTATCTATTAAAAAAAGATGATTCCTGATAGCAATAGGGATTTGTATTCTAACCCTATTCAGTATAAACCAGTTATATAGTAAC
Organism: Ciconia boyciana; assembly: GCF_034638445.1. NCBI lineage: Eukaryota > Metazoa > Chordata > Aves > Ciconiiformes > Ciconiidae > Ciconia > Ciconia boyciana. The sequence continues at coordinate 158,245,453 of NC_132935.1, forward strand.
TAGAGTATTCCTTCTTAGTCTTGTATATAGCATTTAATGTTTGTCCTTTTTTTTTTGCAATTACTGGCAGTACTTTATATAAATGCAGTTTAATCAGTGTAGAAATTAAATTTCTTTTTAAATTTTTCCTGCTCCCTGTTTTCCTCTGCTTCTCCATAGTGTTAGCAGCTTCTCCAAAGGCACCAACAAAGGAATTTACAGATTCTTCTTTTCACTGACCATTGATTATGCCATTGGACTTCGAAGTAAGTCAAACTAGCAATGTCCATGTTCAGGAGGTTAGATGTCAAAAACACTTCAAATAAGATTATCACAGTGCTCTGCAACTGTTATTAATAACTTAAGATGTAAATTGTCACTGGATTCTAAACTACATATACCAGATATTTTTCTCCTATCTTTTTCTGTAAAAAATATATGTTTTTTTCCCATGCCACTTAGCACAAACCCATAGTCTAGGGTTGTATTTATCTGTGCTGCAATTTTACTTGGATTTCACCTTGCATATTTCACCTGGCACATATATTTTTGGTGCTGTGTTTTGTTTGAGATGAGGTGGGAGGGCTGAGGAAGGGGATTTTTTCTCATCCAAGTTGAGGATTGCTATGCCATACAGCTGTGAGACCCCTTTAGTTAAATCAGACTAAGCTACATCTGAGAAGGTGGTATCTGAGTGCACTGTGAAGACAGCTGAGCTGTTGGTGCTGTACTTTAATTAGAACTTTTAATATTTCATCCCTTACTACCCAAAGTGTGACCTGTCAAGCTGCTGAGATGCTGCCCCTTCTTGATAGAGGTGCAGGCAGCTCTGAGCCCAGGACCGTCACTTACTTATATCCCATTTGTTTACAATCACTTGGAGTTTTTGTTGTGTTTTCTTTCTTGACGTGCTTGTTGTCTGCAAGAGCAGGAAATCACAGATCTGTTAATGTGAAAGGATATTTAGACTTGTTAAATAGCTCATCAAAAGCCAGCCCACATCTCCTGACCCTGATCTTTCACAAGTGGTTTGAGAGTGTCTAGCAGTTTTGCTCCCCCTAAGGCTGGATTTATTAGTAAAGCTTTAGAGGCAAAAGAGGCAGATGGATATCGGACAGAGATACAAATTAGGGTATAGTTACACAAGCTGGACTGAGCTGACTTAATGACTTTCCATGGCTGAACGAGGAACCCCCTGTCGTGTTTCTCCCTTTCCCTGTTCTTCCTTCCCTTGTCCCCAGAAGGTCCTCCAAAAGGTGGCGAGGTAGGGAGTACAGGGGTGGGAAAGGCAGACGGCAGTTTATGGGAATTCTCTGTAAACTACTTGCTGTGTTTGGGACTGTTTTGTGTCATCCTCTGCAGTTCCTTCTAGGGAGTGAGTATCATTAAAGAGTTTACCCCATGCAAAGACCCATGGAAACTGAGAGGTAAATACATACGACTAGTAGCTTTTCACATCTAGGATTTGCTATTAAGTATGTAAACAGTGTTCAACTTGTATTTTGACAACTGGCTCCCCTCTTGGTGTTGATCAGAGCAGTGCATACCCTGCAGCTGGTGCACTGAACCGGAGCTGCATTGCTGTTGTTTGATAGAGTTCCCAGGGGACATTAAAATATTTCATACACAAAGCTGCTTGATCTCTAGCTCTGTATTCTTTGACACTGTCCTACTCTAGCCCAATTTCTTGGCATTAACAAAACACTTTTCTATGTTAAAGACCACCTGCAGAAGTCAAATGCCTTGTGCTGGAGGATCACAAACCAAAGAAGCCAAAGTGCCTTTTTTTCTGCAATAAAGTTGCATAAGCCATAAATCTACAAATCATGATATGGAATCATGGAATGAACCTCTTCAATCATTTCTCAGGGGGAGGATAACCCTCTTGGAAAGCAAGGGTTATGAATATATATTATAAAATCAACTGACTGTTATCAGAAGAAATAAAATTGTTCAGATGGAGAGTAAAATTATTGTAAAGTCAACTGACTGTTATCAGAAGAAATAAAATTGTTCAGATGGAGAGCAAAATTATTGTCCGTAAATAAAGAACTAGATGAAATCTAAAAGTTTTTATTCATCTCTGGAATAGCTTATCAGCCTTACTTATTTTGCCTTTACAAAATCCATTAGGAAATATATAAATAATGATTTTTCTGGCCGAATTCTACTAATTGCTCTCCTCTGGGGTGTATAGTCTCTGCACTCTGGATGTATTTTGCAGCTCTTTCTGTCCTAAACCGTTCTGCTATCAGTGCACAGGGACAGTAGCGATCCACTACAATTCATAGCAGTGAGAGCTGAAATATTCCCTGTCCTAAGCTTCCCACGTTGTAATGTAGTTTGTATGACAGTTTAACCAAGAAACCACAGCTGAGAAGCAGGACCCATTCTTCAACATACATACAGCATGCGATGCAACTTCAGCAAAGTGTCCTGAAGGAATTATAAACAAAGAATCTAATTGGAGTAATTCTGAATAGAAGTAAATCTCTCAGTTCAAATTTGTATTTAGCAGGGAGCGAAGGAAAAGGTCTTTTTCAAATGATTTGGGAGGGTGGCACCAGTTTGTTAAAAACAAAAAATGCTGCCTTCAGGTTGTGATCATAACAAAAAATGTCTCAAGGATTAAACTATAGTAAATGTAATACTTATTAATGAGTTTATTTTTTTATGTGCTGGATAAAGGTTTAAAGTACTTAAGGGGAATTTAGAATTTTTCCTCAAAACTAAATTTCATCATCAAAAAAAAAAAAAAGGTCAATGAAAACAGATGTTATCCTGCAATGCTAGATTCCCAATTGATGCATTCTTGAAAATCCGAAACTAAAAATAGAAAACCTAGTTCCAGCCCAAATTTTCCACTTTTTTCCCCAGCAGTTTTTCAATGAAAACACGGTTTTAGCATGATTTAAACATTTTATACATTCTTGTTTAATTTGCTGAGTTGTTTTACTTAAAAATAATCAAGGAATTCAAAGCTAATTTATTGGTTGTTTGTGCATTTCTTTATATTGTCAAAGGATGTATTGATTAGAGATTTAATTTAGTGAAAAAAAATATTAATGAAATCTTTGATTAGTTAAATTTTAAAAAGTATTTTATATATACAAAAGAATTGTTTGTTTTCTCAGTGTTCTTTAAAAACTGTCATTTTTGTTTTGACTTGCCAGTTTTTGGTAAGTAACCTGAAAAAAACAAAGTTATTCTTAGAAGTCTAGTAAAAAACAGAGGGAAAGTGGCTTTACTTAATTTTCTTTGTCCAACTGAATACAAATAGTGCATACATAGTTAACATCAATTTTGGATTTTATCATTCTCTCTCTAATCTCTTTCTCTTTCCTTTTAATAATCTAATAAACTGTTTCACAAAATTTGTGCTAAAGTGATAGTTCTTCTTTAAAGCAAACTTACCAGTTTGAGTTTTGTAGTCTACCTATGCATTACAGATTCTAATTATTGTTTTCCTGATCGGTAAACACTAAGGGTTATGCCTGTGATTCCTGCATAACAAAAATTACAAAGCAATAATGACCCAGTCCTTTCTTCCACCTTCTACTCTCTCTAGAGCTACATCTATAATGATCCTATCAGGTACTACATGATGCAAAAACCCAATGAAAGAGCACCTCCTTCGGCCCATGCATCAACATCCCATCAACAGCACGCTGAAAATCTCCGTGGGAGGACCTTCAGCCAGCCTCAGCCAGACAAGTTCTCGCCAGAGTCACAAATGGGGCTTGACCAGAAGACTCTGATGGCTGCACTGCATACGTACATCACTCAGAACTTGTCAGCACAAAGCAATGATAAAAACTCTCACAGCAGGACTAAAGGATCTCACACTTATGCTGATAGATTCTACTCTTCGCAAGTCAGTCCTTTTGATGGAACTTTTGCCAAAGGAAAAGCAGAAGATTTTAAAATGAAGCTGTTCCAGCCAAGACCTGCATCTGGAGTGCTGGGGCCAACCCCTGAAATGCTGAATCGTCAATCTGCTTCCCGGGATGATCCAAAGGACCCTCTGAGTGTAGTGGATGGTAAAGTTGATATTTACTTATTTTAACTTATCTGAAGTTTCCCTCATGTTCACTGAGCATTTTTGAGAAACAAGAAAAAAAAATTAGACATTCTGATGTATCTCCTGCTATTGGCATATTTATATCTACCATGATACTTACAATAATAATGTTCACCATTCTAACTACTCTTTCGCTGCAAACATCTACCCACATTCTTCAGCCCACCTTCCATATGCATGCAGAAATATATGGCACTCAGTAAGACGTAGCATTTATGTAACTTGTTATATTTTCAAAGCATTTTACAAACAACATGTAATTATGGGTATATCTTTGCTGTCAAATCTGTTTTTATGCATGCATCCCACACTATATATAGGTAATATAGATATACCTGGTTTTGTTCCCTTTCTCTGTATTTAACTAGAAATTCCAAGGCCATGGGTAAAATTCAAAATTAGACACAGTAATTAACACTGAGGTAAATTCTGACGCAGAACACAGAAAGGGGAGGAGTCTGTCAATTATGTGGATAGGTGGACACAGAGCAATACGAGAAGGTGGGGTTACAGCTGCCTTTGGCTGGACATTCTATAACAAACAACCCATTTGCTGGATTTTCATCTTTTTTTGCTAATGCTGCTTAACTATGACCAGATCCTGATTTCTTTTGTATGTGATAGTTTGACAAATATTTAAATGAAGATGGAGTGTAACACCTCACGGGATACTGTGATACATTTTAAGTGCTGCTTTGTAAGACAAGATGGGTCTTCACATCATGGCTGGGGATCAGGTAGAGTTTAGAAAATAATTCTCATTCACTTTGTTGTTTCTCTAAACTAACCTAACTATTGATGTTATTCCAGGTTCAGAATGCCTGAAAAATGAAAGAATTGATCCTCAGCCATTGCCAAGCAGTTACGTCTGTTACAATGTAGTCTCCACTATCCCAATGGATTTTGGTGAAATGGAAGAGGATTCCTTTGAATCCCTTCTGTAGTTATTATTATCCATAAAGTTTAACGTTCTTTGATTTGTTTTGTTTGTTTTGTTTTGTTTTTTTAAAAAACAGAACACACAGAAATGTCAAAGTTGCAGCAGAGGAAAGATAATGCTTGCAATCTAAAGGATGCTCAGAAGTGAAAGAATTCTTGGTATGGTGCCCAGAGATAATAGGTTTCAAGGAACGAACTATAATGTAAAATCAAATCCAGGTGGCACTGTAAGTCTCCTGCACAGGTTAGACAATTTTGTTGCTAGACTCAAAACAAACTAGGCACATGCTGGTTTCATTATCCTCCAGCTGTTCCACTTCACCTTTCCTAGTAGGAGCCAACCGGGAAAAAAACACTTAACACTTAGAGGGAATAACATGTTTCACAATTCATTGCGTTGTACTGCTTTGACTTCACATACATAATGTGCCCTGTAGGAACTTCTTCCATTGCATTAGCTTTTAAATGTTGCAAGACATAAAATTATGAATCGTTTGAGTAGGAAATAATATGGTTTCCTTTGTATTTTTGAGCCATGAAATAGTCTCATAAGGAAGTGGTGAGGACAGACCCCAGCGTATTCATTGTTTAAAGTGCTCTCCATTGGAGTGATGATGGTTTGGATTCAGATTTGCCAGGCTGACCGCACCATCTCTTTCTTCTTGAACCTTCCTCCAACCTCTCTGGTGCTTCAGAATTTTTGTACGCTTGCGGGTTGTTTCTCTCTTGCACTCTCTAAACCACAACACTGTTCAAAACCTGGAAAGTGTGGGGTGCAGTTACGAGCTCAGTTCTCTGCTGCATCTGATAGAGGATTATCCAAAGGAACTTGACTGGGATAACAATCCAGAAGTTACTGAGCAGATGAGCACTGAGAATTGCTGCAAAACAGTGGCAGGTAAATTAGCTAACAAGGCACCCTGAAGGAGAAATACGAGAAGGAAATGTGGACGTATTTTTCTATCAGATTTGGAAACTATTACCTCTAGGAGTAGCATGATGTGTGTGGGTACTGCCTTTGTAGTCACTGTGCAATAACGAAATTGTTAATCTGTCTTCTTCACCAGCCGTATTTAGAATTTGGCTCAGTTTTAAGAGATTTGTTCTAGTCTACTCATTTTTGGTGTATTAAATATTACAGAATACATCTCTCCGGTGCTTTGGAAAGGTCACAAAATTAGTAATTCAGATATCTTTTTTCCAAAAATAATGAACTTCCATGTTTATAGAGCAAAGATATTTTTGAACATCCTCTGTCTTGCAAAGCTGTGGTCACCAATCTGTATGGTGCTGAGCTGCTGAGGATAGCTAATATGTGGTCAGTAGGGTGATGGGGTAGAAGAAGACAGACCACCCTGTAGGACTGCTAGCAAAGTTACCGCTGCCATACAAAGGCAAGCTGGCTTTGGCAGTTGTGTCAATGGAGTATGGAGCATGATTTATATACTGTACAATAAAAAGCTGTTTTCCCTTGCTAAGCTGCTATTGTTACCTACTAGGGGAATTCTATTGGTGAAGCTGATATTAAAAACTACATCATCTAAGATATATGTGCCTTTACTGTGATCATGGTTCCAAGGCAGCTATGAAAGGCAACTTTCCTTCTTCGGTTCGGAAGCTGGAGCTAAGGAAGAAATCTAGTTTGCATTACAAGCCCTGTGAAACATGGCTGAGCATTGCCAATTCTGTTTAGAAGGGGTCAGTGGGAGAGTATAAAGGCTGTGCACAGATACAAGTTCAAGTACATGTGCTGCTTAAGTGATGTGCCATTGCAGTATCCATCTGCTCTTTGGTCTTTCTCCAACAATATTTTCTGATTTTAATAAGTTCATAATAATTTCTTTAAATTACCCAAAGGTGTTTGTAAATAGAGACACTGATAGTTATTTGTGTATCATCAGCCTTATCCAACAGTATGAAAATGATATACAAACATGGACAAGTGCCATAATAAGAGGTGGAAACATCTGTATTTAGCATGGACATGTATTAACATCATATCCATAACTTCATGAAGCTAGCAAGATTCTTTATGTAGACCTCCATTTCACCAGGCTGTTACAGACATTTCAATGACTGTTCCTGCTGCTATACTGAACACATGATGGCCCTCTTACTTGCTAGCTGGGGTTATCGCCTTTGGTCCTTGACATTTTAAATCACACTTGTAGTTATTCAGTAAAGGTAGCATATAATGGCTAAGTTTTACTGACCTTGACACGAGTCTGTATTTAGGAGTTCATTTGATGAACTGTGTCAAGGTGGCATTGACCAGGGCAGGAATAGCAGCATCAGAGGAGCAGGAGGCTCCTCTATAACAGGTTTATTTAATGAACCAGGAGGACCTGCAGTGAGCCTGTTATCTAGAGCAGGGCCTGTGACCACTCATTTTCTCATGTGGTTCCCCACCCCGTTCCCCGATTTCCATTTTGTTTGAGATTGAGATTGCTTTGTTATTGTCTATGAACCTGTGGGAGTGGACTGGAGAGAGAAGGCTTGGCTAAGATAATAGATACAAAGAAAAGTCAGTTTGGAGAAAAATTAAATGGAATGGAAATGACAAGTCTATATTGACTGCATGTTGTTGAGTAGCTCAGTAGTTGGTCTTGCCAGCTGGCTGTGAAACAACCAAAATAAACAAAAATCTAGTAGCGCTACATTAATATAGCTCTTTTAATTATATGCGTCCTGAAATATAATTCTCTTTTAAGATTTGTCTTCAAATATTCATGTAATAGCCAGTGTCTAGCTTAAATAAAATTTAACAGGCAAATGCAGATGCAAATTATTTTTCTGAGGCTCAAAACTTGCCTTCAGCTTGGAAACCTCAGGTTGCTGATTTTTCAAATCAGAATTTTGAGCTACTTTTGACTTGAATCTGCTGCTGAATTCCTGTAATTTGAACTATCGTTTTTATCATAAATGAATGAACATTGTTTGTACAACTTTTACTCAGTGATGCAATTGCTTTTATGCTGTTCCATTTGCTGGAATTTGCTTGAAACACGTCCCTAATGCATTTTGCTAAAACCTTCATAGTATTACTAACCGCTCTTTTGAAGTATTTTAAGAATCTTGGTCCCGTATTCAGAAAAGAGATGAACTTTCAGGACTCTAAGTAACATTAGCACTGAGTAAACTTGAGAACCTGAGAGTCTAAATTTTGAAAAAATAGTGCTACTAGGCATGTGTTTTTGAATTTTTTTCATAAATCCCAATTCTTGGTAAGATGTTTCCTAATAGCTTGAAAATCATAGTAACTGAATGACATTCTTCTCAACGTGTTATGGCTAGAAAGCAGGGGTTCTAAGTCAAGGGAAAAGAAACGTGGTTTCTGTTCTGAAGTTGAACAAATAAAAAATGCTTCAAAAATATTGTAGGAAAGTGAGCGAGTGATCCTAAAGCAGTCAGTATCATTTAATAGTTAGGAAACTCATCTGGATTGTGGGAAACTCATGTTCAGGGCTCTAATCAGCTGGCTGTTTTGGGTATGTTCTCTCTTCTTTTGTGTAAAATTGAATGTTAATGAATGATGTTTGTGTGACTTAGAAACCTTTCATTCTTGGCATAGGTGTTTTCTAAAACCATTCCATATTTACAAGGGGTTTAGAAATACCGAGGCGAATTCTTCATCTGCACTAAAAATTCTTATGAACATTTGTAAATATTATTCCACATGATTGCAAGAACCTTCAAAATCTCATTCATAGCTTGTTAGCTGCTGCACGTCATGGGTTATTCATATCAATGGATAAATGGCAAAAACTCTTGAAAAAGAGAATCACTGAAGTCATCATAGTTTTCATTGTTTTGTTGATGCATTGATTCCAGGTAATCAAATGGTGTTCCAAGAACACTTTTTCCTATTGTGATGTGCCTTGGAATGTGTCTTTATACATTTAGTTGAAAAGTTTCAGTTTTGATTTGGAACTGACATATATTCTGTCTTTTCTTTGCTGACTTTATTAGCTCTGCTTCAATAATTTAGGTTTTTCTGTCAGGTTATTGTCTGATAGTTCTATAAAACATAAGAACAGAAATGATACCTTCTGCGGTAATCTGGCAGTGCTGGTATTTCCTACAGATTAATTTCCTGCATTGCTGCTATGTGTAACATCTCCTAATGGCCATCTTCCAGGTAGCTGTTGTGCTTCTTGAAAAAGTTTCTTGAACTCAGTTTTATCAAGCCTACTGAAAACTTTTATTGCAGTTTGGATCAATTTGCTCTTGTAGATTACCTTCCTAAACAAAAGCATTTGGTCATTATGTTTTTACTATATTATTAAATTCATAACAGGGGATGGATACAATACAATGAAATGTGGAAAGGAAAGAATTCAACATTTTCTGTGAAGTGTTACTCAGCTTCCATCAAACTTCAGTCCTAATTTTGCTGCCTCCAAATATCTTGGCCCAGAGACTTTGGCATAGGTCATGAGATTAAGTCTTTGACAATAGTTACTGAACACTTGCTTTCCTGTCCAAAGCACTCTGCTATTTCAGTATGGTACCGTAATCTTTGTTGGCGGCCACAGTTTGAAGCATCATCATAGATTTAACCTGTCTTTTTTATTGACAGTTGCACTTAGGTGTGTTTATGCTTTTGTAAGTAAATTTCAAAAGTTCACAGCATACAACCTCAGCTGAATTTTATAATGAAATCAGTAGAATTTTGTAATATCGTCATGGTGGAGTATTGGAAAGCTGTGTCCTTTTAACCTGGAAAAGGAAGTACATCAAAGAACCATCTTCCCCATGTGTCAAAACCCTCTTTGACTCACAGTAAACCTACTGTTTAAACTGCTTAAGTTATCTTGGTTTATACTCACTAATTAGTTTAGCGAAAACAGCATTAGTTTAGTTGGTGAATTGTGAGGCAGGTCGGAAGAAATTAATCTCTGCCCTGAGACGGCATTGAGAAGCTGATGGTCAGCTGCAGGCTCTAACCTCTTCAGCTAACACTGTGGGGTCCCAAAAATGACAGACGTGTCCAAGGTCTCGGCCTCTTTTCCCAATGACAAATAATCCTTCATTCTTGTTTCCCTGCAAAATCACAGATGTTCTGCTGCCTCTTCCCTGGGGCAGAACAGTCTCTAACTACTCGTTCTTCTTTCCTAGTTTCTTACTACTTCATCCTCCTTTGCTGTGAGAAGCAAAACCTTCTCTTTAGCCCTTTTGCTAGTAGTGTTTTCCCCTTTGCACACCTACTTTTTAATTCACCTTTATGTAAGCCTGAAAGCTGACAGCATGGTCCCAAAGTCTTGTTTACAGATGATGATGAACGTGAAATACTACCTATGTGAAAGAGTTTTCTTGCTTGCATGCGTATGCATATGTATGCTAAATTCCTGATCAGCATGAATAAGCAGAACAGAGGCATGATTGAAAATGGTTTTGGTATGCTAGAGTAAGCCCTACATTTAGTGTCCCTACTCCAAGGGACATTAGGCTGAGTTTTGCAGAATTATACAGACTGGTACTGAAGGATATATGCAGTCAGAAAAGTACCTTCCCTGAAGAGCTGTTATGCTACATCTTCTAACTCACCTTTATGTCCATTGTCCTTGAATTTCCTCATCTTCAAAACTTTTTTCACATTAGGGTTGTTTTGTTCTTTTTTTTTTTTTTCCCCCTCCTAAATATAGGCCCATGTGCTTTTCCTGGCCTGGAATTCATCTTAACATTTCTTTCCTCAATATACCTGATATAACATTCATAGCTGACAAACCAAAACAGTAAAGTTCACTTTTAACAAAATATATATTTTCCAAGAGAAATCAATACAATTTAGAAGGTTTGCCCATTACATAGAAGGTTTGTCCATTACTTATCTATGTATGTAATGGACATATATCCATATCCACTTCTAACTGAAGAGGAGTTTTTTGATTGAAAGACAAAATGACTCTTTTTTTCCAGAACTCTATATAGCTATTTACCTTGCAAAAAGCAAATCACCGAAGAAACCTGATCTTTAATAAACAGTAGTGTTGTTTGTGCTATCTTAGTGCAGCTAAAAAAAGTTAAGCTCCCTTAACACTTGTCTTCAGTATTTTGAGTTGGTTTAGACTAGGAAACAATGCTCTTCTTGTAAAGAAAGTGACAATTTTATACCCCTCTCTCTAGGACAACTTGCCGGGTTGTAGTGGCATACATCCCCCAGTGCCTGGCATGGATTCACCTTGTCATAAACTCTGACATCCATTTATAATACTGTGTTTTCTCTAAAGATGGCAGCATGAATATGTATGCAGTCTTTTGGAAAACAGACGCTCTCCATGAAGGAAAAGCTATCTTTTAGGAAACGTGAAAGATACTTACTGATACAAGCACATGTGCTTCATGTATGCAGCTAAATCTTGTGCTTATGTTGTTTTGTGATCCAGAGACACTTATTAAAGATGTATTGAAGGACCTAGAGGAACACCAGGTGAACGTGGAGAATCTCAGCTCAACAGAACTGGATGAGATCGCTGATACTATCGCCAATGCAATTCAAACAGTTGGCGTTCAGGAAGAAATGGAGGAGGGTGCTGGAAAAACTAGAGAAGACAAAACAGAAGGAGAAATAAAAAAAGGAGGTGCTCAAGGAAGGGCAGAGATTCAGACTGGATTAATGGAAAGCAGTGTTAATATACCAGGTATTAGTTCTAAGAGTTAAGTACAGCAAAATATAGCTACCCCAATTTTCCTTTATTGTTTCACAATAGTGCTAGACTTTTTTAAACTAGTTTTAAAGTGGATGGGAGGGAAATTTTCTTTATTTTTCCCTGAAGGCTGCACAATTTTAGCTTTGTTGTTTTCTTTTTACAGCTGATACTTTATTTATCGAAAATGCATCTTTTTGTGAACACTTGGTCTTCAAGCTTCACAAACAAGATAAACCTACACACCCAATTATATTGAAATACAAATTGCTTTATGCTGTGTGGTCTAATTTCCCTTTCTTGAAAATAAGATGTTTAAGCAAAATGATAATGAAAAATGATTATATTCCAGAATGTATTTCAAAATATGTGGGGAAGAAAATTGTGTTTTACAGATAATTGTTCTTTAATGTACCACAATTACTTGCAGAAGAAAGCCTTAGACAGGTACAGGTAGAAAACTACTCATTCTCTTTCCTGCTTAGGGAAATAAAAGAGTTATTATTGTTATGTGCTTCTGTCTGGACACATATTTTCCTGGTGATGCAGGTTCAGGAGCCACAGTAATTACCATTAATGAGTTGATACCACAGTGGGACATAAGTTACAACTTACCCATTCTCTATTTTAGGAATGTTAAGATGTCTAGGACACCAAAACCATATGCTATAAGTGATAAACAGGGATTTCAACTTACTGTCTTTTTTCATGGTGATATATTGAAATCCTTAATAGTTAGGGATATACTGGTTATTTTAATTGCCAATTCTTTTTGTAGATTGAAATGAGCAGACTTGGAGGTTTGTCCTGGATCATGCTGGGAGAGATGAATAAGACTCAGTTCATAAACCAAAAAGCCAGCATTATTTGACTGAGGTTAATGATGTGACTGCATATCATCACTGTAGTTAAACTGTAACATGTTTTTGGTAGACGATATCTTTTGAAATAAGTCGCCTTCTTGCACCAAAATATGTATAAGGGATGCATAATTTTCCTTTTTCTTTAATGTAAATTTCCATTCAGCTAGCTAGAGCCATTTTATTGGGTTTTTTCTTAGATATTGATAAACTGATATGAAGATTGGACACTTAATTAGCAAAATAACACTATTACATTGGCTCTTGAAGTACTCTGTCTATTGATCTTGCATTAATTTGCTACTGAAGTGGGGTTAGAATAACAATACTGAATTATACAGTGCTCTTTACTCTGCCTTTTCAGCTTTGATGTCTTAATGTTTAAATTACCTTAAAAGACCACCACTACCAAGTAAGCTATAAGCAGTGTTTGTTTCATATATGATGTTTTCCCTTCATAACTATGTATTCGTGCTTTTCATATCCTACAGACAATGGAGTGCATGAAGCGAATGCGAGAACTGATAAAGAGGTAGAGTACCAGTAATTTTAACAAAACAAATATTCCATCTCTGAATATCAAGTTTATATGCAGTGAAGGTCACAAACACACTTCTGAAACATAAGACTTGTTTTGTGTCTTGTGTGGATATAGTTCAGTATCACGACAGGCATATTGTTGTTGATGCATTGAAATATTCAATGAACTTTTATTTAAACCTTAACCAAAATGAGTTTTGCAGTTCAAAAAAACAAAATCAAGTCTTGTTTTGCCTTTCTTTCATTTGTAAATAGACTATTTCAATGAAATAGTCATTTCATTCAGAACAGATCCCAAAGTTCAGACAAATTCAGGCTTTTCCTCAGGTTAGTAAATTTTGAGTATTGAGGTGTTCTTGAAAACACCCTTGTTTCATGTGTCCTTTGGCTCTTAGTTCTGGGGAATGTAAGCATCCTTGCTCAGATAATCTCTCTGGTTTTCAGAAGCAGATGAGTAAACATTCCCTCTGAGGGCATGTGTTTGTGGGAGGGTTCAAAATTCCCTCTACTTTCATGGGATCCATCATTCTTCAGTTTTTCACTTTACCATTAATTCTTCCAAATTGTTGAATATCAGAGGTATTTCAAAAGCTCTAGGCATTACATCTCGTATGCTAGGTGGTAACATAAAATTTGGGATTTTAATCCAGATTACTTTTACAATATTCCTCATGAGTTTTGAATCATATCCTATAGATTTATGTCCAATATTCAGCCATTTTTGAGGTATATTCACCTTTCTTTTTCTGGGTCGCATGGAGCAGAAAAATCTCAAAGAATTATTTTTTAAAACTGCCATGAAACTTCTCCTCCTATATCCTCCATCACAAGCTAACACTGCAAGCCTCATAAACGGGCAAACCCTCTTGTGGTCACAGTAAAATCACTTTATTAGCTGCCCTTCTACCAGGCAAGGAAAACACACAAGTGGACAATGTGGCAGGAGCTTTAACCACCCACATGAAATTCTTCAAGGAATGAAGCACTGCATTCACAATAGACTTATAGAGCATCCCATGTATAGATTTCTCAGTGACAGTTTGAAGAGGGGATATGATAGAAAAGAATATATTGTGACACAGAGCACAAAGTGCCCGCTAGCCATCATTTCTTCCCAAATGCTTGGCTGCAATAAACTTATATAAGGAAAGTAGCTCACGAGTTGTTCCAGGCATGTGTTTTGACTTTTGCTCATTTGCTTATTGTTTCGATTTATTAGACAGATTTTTTTCTGTGATCATATGTTTAGCTTAGTGGGTGACTCACAAACAGTTTGTCACAATTTCTAGAGATTGATAAGTGAAATATAATTCATCACATAATATCTGTTCCCTTTCCTGTGTTATGCCTTGTGAGACTCAAGAGGTATGCTTCCAGACCCAACACTTAGGCATATTGATGGATATTTCTATTATTTCTCCTTTTCATGAACTTATTTGATAACAAAGTTTTATTCTCATCAATACTTAAACTCACAGACACATGAAAATGAACACTATGAAAATATCATCAGCATTTTCTTCTGGATGTTCAAGACAGAGAAAATGCTATCTAGACTCTGTGATATTTGAAGAAGAAAGTAACTGTTAACTATAGAATTTCTTTGCCCTTATTAAAACTATTGAAAAATACAGTGGCATAATTTAATGCTCTTTTATTATTACTGAGTAAACATTATGTTTTTACATAGTCTGGCAGCATGTAGAAATTAAGAAAATGACCATGTGACATTTGTATGAATAGACTCTACCATTTCAATAAGAGTTGGAAAGATTATATCCAGATTTGGATCAGTATAACATTCCTCTGTTTAGTTTTAAAAACAATTATATTCTTTTAATACAGGAGAACACTGCAAAACTAGTTAACTTCTTGAATGAGAATGTATTACCTGAAAATATGCCTAAAGACCTTATACCTGAAGAATCTACTAAGACAGAAACCAAGAAATCAGAAGATACTGTCTCTTCTTCCTCAGAAGAAATAAATGCTGGTGTGGAAAATGTAAAAAGTGAGACTTTCTCAAGGGAACTCACAGCTGCAAAGAACAGTGAATCTGACTCCAAAAACCCAAGCGAGACCAGCTACTGGATTAAGAATGCTTTAATGCAGGATGGAAACTCCTATGAAGAGCTTCAGAAAAATATGGGACAAGGCTTACAACTTGAAGTGAAGTCTTCCGAGGAGAAAGAATACGGCTATATTGTGACAGTGAAAGAGTAAGTACACCAGCCAATTCGAATGACGTTTTTAAATAGAGAAAAAATAAAGTCATTGCACCTAATGAAATATGAATGTACAAAAGGAAAATGCCACAGGCCCGATTTTTAATACATCTGAAACTGTTTGGAACCTGTTCAGTACTTTGATGAAAATACAAGAAAACAGTTCCATTTTCTTACAGTTGCCTTTCCTCCAGTGCGGAAGATATTTAGTTTGTAGGTCTTTTGCTTAGACGTCTCTCTATCTTCTCATGTTCCGGTGACCTTCCAATATGTCAGTAAGTGTGCTTATGGGTTAGGATGTGGGCTTTAAATATTTGACTTGAAAGTAGCCTAAATATCAATGCCTGAGTCATTCTTTCAAGAAATGACACACAATAATAAAGCACAATATTTTCTCAGTGGTTTCATTTTGATCTGAAAATAACACATATAGGAATCCAAACATCACATATGCAGCTAGTTTAGAAAGAAAGACCTAATGATTTCAGGTCATGTCACTAATGAATTTGACATTTAATACTATACTTTCAAAAGACAGCTTTTTTCCCCTGGTGATACACAGTTTATTATAGGAACATTTGGGAGTTTAGAACCATGTGGGCACTTTTACATCCTTTCCTCCCCTGTGAGAACAATGTTATATTTGGTTAGCTCATCTTCTGTGAGAAATTAAGAATTTCTAGGATGGGCTTACAAACCTCTGCATAGCATTATAGAGAAACTGAGACTGAAACTTCTATAGCATGGATTGACTCTTTCGACTGTCTCATACTTATTAATGGGATTGAAGGCAATAGGATTGTGGAGGATTCTTGTTTTTACCACAGTGTTGCTTTGAAATGCATGTGGCTGCATATCATAGGACAGCTTCTTGTTCGCCTTCTCCCAGGAGCTACACCTGAGAAAGATGGGATCACGGAGAAAGGATGCCATTTGGGGGGAAGAGATTTTATACGGTGCATGGAGGGACAGGCAGAAGAGAGGAGACTGAAAGCTGAGGCTCGGCAACCTGCAAACATCAGAGACAGACAGACACAGACAGAGACAGAGACTTCTCAAAAAAGTAGGGAACAAACATCCACTCCTCAGAGATAATGGAAGGAATATATTTCATAAGGACTCAGAGGTTACCCTGCAGAAAATAAAAGTTACTTAGTTACTGGAATGAGAGATGCAGAAGGAAAGGGCTCGCCTTGTGAGGACATAGTGGGGATGAGAGTTGTGTTAACAGATGCTTGCATTGCTATCTTGTCTCATTCTGAGTTCATTTTTACCATTTTAAAGTTAAATTTTATGGACTTTCTAAAGAAACCCAGTTCTAGAGTTCAGAAAAGACCTTTTGGGAGTTTTGGAGTACTTGCTTTAAGGAAAGTCCCAAATGATTTGAGGTACTCATACTTCTGTTAACATGTCTGTGTGTCAATAACCACTGTTAATCATTATTTAATGACCAAGTGCTTTGGATTTAATTAGCCAGTTTTAAACTTCTTTTGCAATTACACTTCTCAGTTGTTTTCCTGTAACGTTAATTTTCGTTGACTGGTTCCTGTATTCTCACTATTCGCAAGAACCTGCTCCAGGAGAAAGCTAGTTATTACAGAGTATTCTTCCAGTTTTTTGCCTAGGTCATACCTTAGTCCTTCAGGTAGGTTACATTTCTGTTTGCTATTTGTCAAGGGGGCACTCAGGAGTCTCCTTCTGTGTTTTGAAACCAGTCTACCAGAAACTGATGGTACACCCTAGTTTAACCACACCTCTTGGTTCCTGCCTGTGAATGTGATGTGAAGCAGTAGAAGCCAGTTTTTCCCCAGCTCAGTGCTACTTCCCCCAGGCCTTTTCACTCACATTAGTCTGGAAGGCAGCTTTATGTCCAACAGTATCTTAATGACACTATCTCCCTTGACCATCCAGACTTATTTGGCTCATAAATTCTCTAAAAGCTAAGACCTTTCACAGCCCTATGTAATGGGAAACGTTCTGACTTTCAATCTTCACAGCATGTAGATTCTTTGCTATGTCATCTTACCTGGTTTTCTTCCTAGCTAGTCCATCGCTCATGGGTTTTCCCCGAATTGTGTCTATTATTATTCAATGAAACTTGCTGAAGAGGGTTGTTTGCCCAAAGGTGCTTAGTCCTAGAGGATTCCATATACACAAATATAATTTAGCATAGATTTGTTCAGCTTCTTTACCATTTTCAATACCAGAAAGACAAAAAGGACTTTTCTTATATACTAGATTATTACAATTTTAGTAACTTTTGGACAAGATGCTTTTCAGATAGAGTAAAATGAAAATGCCATATTTTGCAAAACAAAATTTATATATTCTGGAATTTTATAAGAATAATAAAACCTGTTCAGGAAACTCCACATGCTAAAAATGGACTTGTCCACTCTGCAGGAACAGTGAAATACTTTCTACAGCAGTTGACGGATCTGTTACATACTACTATTTCCCACAACCATTTCTTTAGTACATAAAGTGGCCTTAGAGAGCAATTGGATCAGTGTAGCCAAGAGTTTCAGTAAGGACTTGTTTTCATGAATGTTGCTGTAATTGTATTTTTTCCTGGGGGAGAGAGGATAGAGAAAGGGGTGTTTGTTAACTATCACTGCACAGAAGAGAAACTTTAATGTCCATTTAAGAAACATTTCTTTAGTAAGCTTCCTGTATCATCACGTTTTTGTACTGAAAATCTTACTGGCTGTTTGCAGTAAATAAATAGTATCAATAAATGGCTTAGGTGCATGCTACACATTTATATATAACTGCACATGGATGTTATATTCATACAGTGAAGTAAAGGGGCTGGAACTATTCCTAGTCAGATCTTTAATCTTTGTAAGTCTAAAATCACTCCTGTGTGAGAGGTGATTGTAGTCTGTAAGTACTCAGGAAATTAATTTCACAACTGATTTTTGATATTTTGTGTTTAGATCTTTATGCTTTTTTTAAAGTTCTCTATTTTAAATAGAGAGGAAGCTGGAGCTAAAGGTAGGCATGAAATAATGTCTTTCTAACAGCCTGAGAGTTAGTCAAATTCATATGTGAAGTATCTTTCTTGCAGCAATTAACACATTTAAGATTGTAAACCTAAAATTATGATTTAGGTAGGTTTTCTTAATCCACTCGTAACTTCTGCACACAAAGGCCGAAATATAACTTGAGAGTTACTAATTTATTTTCCAATACTACTATCTTTGTGTGTTTTTCTTCTTCCTCCATAAAGCAATAGGTCACAGTTTCAAACCATCAATTTTTATTGGCCAGGATTTTTTTGAGCAGTGAAGTTTCATTTTTACAGCTGAAACAGTGGTCTTTTGGTGAGAAAGGGAAGTAGTCCAACATATTTGTACACTGGGGATAATAGCTTGAGTTCTTTTCACCTTCTGATCTGAAAAGGGAACTGAAAAGATTATACTCGGTGGTATAGTTGACAGATGTCAGGGGTGATCTATTCACTATTAGATTCTCAGGCTTCCATGGCTTTGCAAGTGTGACCCAAGGAGATATTAAGACTGCTTCAGTGAACTCCTAAGATACCAGCTTTTAATTGTGCCACAAAGCAAAGATAAACATTTCCATGTAATACTTGAAGAAAAGATTTGTGATAGTTTAAAGACTTGTCAAAACGGCAGTCTGATTGTCAATGGCAAGAACAATAGGTCACTCCTGCTGTGTTTGTCGAGTGACCTTTCAGATGGTTGGAGCAGTGCAATCCATACCAATCCATAATATCCATCAGCACTAAGCTTCGGAATGAATTGACAGTTTCAGTGTAGAAAATTGTCCAGCAAATCCTCCACTGTGCTGCTTCAGCACTTTATTATGCTGAGAAACCAATCAAATTGGGTTATTTACTTTGTTTACTCTTTTCTCCTTCAGAAAATTGGTATTCTAACACTGTAGGATTTATGTGAAAGACGTTTGTTTCTTTCTCAGTGTAACTTCTTTGAACCGTTTCTACTAATTTTAGCTCTGAAATTCTAAAGTAATCTTATAAAACAAAGTTATCTACAGGATGTTATTTTCATCTCTATGCTACTTTGGCTATAGTTATAAAATACCTCTCCGTTATTGAGGGGATACATCAACGTGAGCTCTCAAATCAGAGAAGTCTTTGCCTTTGGACTAAAGAACTCTTCCTGTTTTCTGAACTTCTATTTCTTCAAGTATGGAAAGCTTTTTTTTAGTTGGAAATAATGCCAACACTCCCATTTGTCTGGCAGGATATGCTCTAAACTGAGGGCCAAGATCCCACAATCAAAACATTTAAACAATGTTTAGCCTCCTGAGTCCCTCATGAGGAAACCCAAAGCCTGACTTTCCAGAACATGTAGTTCTTACCACCTTCAGTAAAACTAAATGCAAGCTGCTGCGTGCTCAGCAGTTTAAATAGTCAAGCGGGTGTGCAATTCCTTAAATATGAGATTGAGTAGTTAAACTTAAATGCACTAGGAAAAATCCTAATCTGAGAGTAGAAAGATCATCTCTTTTCACTGCTTATCATAGTCTTTCAAGCTTCAAAGTCAAGTCATGCTTTTCTGAAGCTGTGCTTGGACACCCAATGTAGAGGAACCTGTCCTGTTTTGTGGTTTATCAGAATGCATGTGCTTGAAGTTTCTAATATAAATACAAGATCACAGACAGCTCATGGCAGCTCTGTTAGCTTGTGAGCCAAATTCTGGCATTGTTGTATTAGTCAATTCCTGGATATTTCGTGTTTTGTCGTATGTTAACTCTCAATTCCAGGCTGTCTGTGTAAAATTATATAGGCTGTAAATCTGTTCACAACATGTTAACTTAATTGGATCATACATACATTTCTATGCATTTAATTTGAGGTAGCTGGTATTCTGCTCAGATGCTGTGAAAAAGCTGAAAATGGATCTTGTGTTCATAGTACAAAATTGCTATGGAATATGATTAGTCTGACCCATTTAACATGCTGAAGGGTTAGGTTAATTCCAAATGCTTGATATTATTTCTCCACCTTTACAAAGGTGATAAATGATACTGCTTTGCATATAATGATTACTTTCCGCAGGATGGTGTTCAGGTTAGGACCCTGAAACTGGGTTGTGCAGAACTCTTGGTTTATTCCCCAAGTTTTCTGTTTTCCTAGGCAAGTCATTAAAGAATTGTATTTTTATGATCTTCATTATTTGTTTCCCCTACCAGGTTAAAATATTTAGTGCATTTTAATTGCATTTAAAAATGAAATTTAAAATAAATAGGAGAAAATGATTCACAATATCTACAGCAATGAAACAGGGCTGATAACTTTTATTGTTCTTTGTTGTCTTGATGTTTCTTGGAAGCTGAGTTTTTGTATTGCATGAGGCTTTTCAGCTATTTTTTAGAAAATAATAACAAAATGTTCTTGTCCTTTAGTACATATATACAAACAGAAACACTGATTTGACCTTCTCTGCATATCTCAATGTCCTCTTTGAAATTGTTATTCTACCTGCAAGTGCACTTTATCAAGGGAAAAAGATTTGTGCATATTCCTCACTTAACTTCTACAACTAGCTTTAAAAACTGAAAGGAATTATAAACATACATAAAACAGAAAAGCTCTTGCTACTAAAGTGTGTTAAAATCAGCAAGAGACAGCAATGTTCACATTAAAAAAGAAGTTAAATGTAACATTTGTATCCCCCATTTTGTCACTTTCCCTAGCAGTTTCTACCCTTTTATAAATAAATTCCATAAATGTCCATCATTGATTTTAAAGCCAAAAGTTTTGCTTCTGATGACATAGCTTGACTCCCTACCTAAATAATACAGATGGAAGATACTTGCCTATGAATTTATCCAGTAGAGACAATTCTGTCATTGTGTCTCAGCATCATAACTGGTGGAGAGACATAAATCTAGAATCTTCCTTGGTTAACTCTTCACATGTAATTATTCACTCCCTAGAGTTTTCTAGACGTAAAATCATTTTTCCCTCTTTAATCCTCCAATTTCCTTGTGATGCTTAGAAAGTGACAGAGATCGTATCCCCCACATTACTGCTTCACTGCCTTAATTCTGATATTATATATTCCCATAGGAAAATGATACTTCATGCTACTTATTCATGCACAAGAAAATAACAGAAAAACAGCAGTTACTGTAGCTTTGCCATAGAGAGCAATAAATACTGGCAGGTTTTTTTTCACTACCAGAGTTCAGCTTTGAATATTTTGAATTCCTTCTTATCTGTTGTATGTGCAGAGATAAGAGGATAGTCTCTTCTACTTCTCCTGCTCTTACCTTTGTGCTTCCAAAATCTGTTGAAATATATTATCCCAGAACATGAGTCTCACCTGCTGGTGTAGATCACTTTACAAGAGAAGAGTCCTTCCAAGGGTTCATCTTTCCCTCCTCTTAGGGCTTCACTTCCCCAGATGTTTTCCTCTGCTTCCTATTGGGACCATCTGTTCATTTTTACCTCTAGAGGAACATCCAGAGCAAAATTTTGAATTTGACCAGCTGATTTGTCACACTAGTAACAGTAACGGCAAGGAATCACTCTGGTCCCTTGAGTCAGTGAAAGGCAACGGGTAATTGTAGGAGTGCGCCTGGAGGCCCCAGTAGTGCCACGAGGACTAGCTCACATTTGTATCTCTCCACTTAGCTGAACAGATATGGCTGTTGGCCTGGTTTCCCAGAACAGACATTCCCAGACATTCCCATTTCTGTCTTTCCATGCTTTCTGTGCCACGTTAGCATCCCTTGTTCAGGTATCACGTTCTGGCTTTTTCGGGAGAGCAGCTGGTGCAGGTACTCCACAACCTCTCTGTGAGCAGGTTCAGGTTACTCTGCTGTCTCCAGGCTATAGACCTTTAATCGCTGAGGCTGCACGTTACGTATCCCCGAACTAGGGATGGGGCCGTGAACTGTGCTTGTTTTTATAAACAGTGGTAGTCATTAAACCCCTGAGATGCTGCAATATCTCACAATACCATATGGTCAATACTTCTAGTGTATCACAGTGGTTTTGGGGTAATTACCATGTAGTTCATTATAAAAGACTGATGAATTATAAGCTTTTGAAATGAGTGAGAAGGAGAAAGCCAAAGATCAGGATTCCTGGACATGCTGCAAACTGAATCATAATGCAGTCTGTTATATACCAATACTTTTTCATCACTGCTGTTCTGCCCAGTTCTGGGAAGCTGATACATAAAAATGCAATAATTTAATTTTCATGCCTGAAAATTTTTTTGAATTTCTTAACTCAGATAATGAGTACACAATGTAAACACTCGACCACTAAAAATGAGAATGAAGTCTTTTTAATCTCACTCTAAATAATTTGTATTTCATGTAAATGAAATTTCATAAGTAGGAAATAAGTGAGGATTAATTCAGAACACAGAGAATAAATTGGAACAGAGAAAATGCTTTAATTTTTCTTTCAAGTAGATATTCTGGCTTTCCACTGACACTTGTTTGAAGAAGGTATGCCACAATCTAAAGACTAGGGATATCTGCTGTAGAAATACATTTACAGTTAATTTCTTAATAGTATGGAGAATATTTTTAATAAAAACTTATTTCAAAAATCTTTAAAGTTTGTATCTCTTACAGGAATTTTTGTGTTTCTTTAACTTCTTTCTTTTGACACTAGTTTGTTGGATATTCTTCGTCATTTGTAATTTAAACCATTTGCATCATAAATTGGTCTGGGCTTTAAGCTGCCTTGAAGGAAGAGGGAAGATATGAAGGAAGGGAAAGAATGAAAAGTCAGAAGTACATTAAAATGTGTATCATCAGTTGTCCTCACTCTCATTTGTTAATTACTTGTATGAAGGAGTAATTTGATATGAAAGAACATTTTTGCATTTTCGAGGCTTTTTTGCGTCAGAGATTCAGGGTTCATGACAAGTGGGCTCCAGTGCTGTTTCTAACATTCAGCTTAAAATGCATTAGGGAGTACTTTGGTGGGGTCCATTTCAGTCTCAGAAAGGAGGATATCACAATTACAGCACAGATTATTGCCATTATTTCCATGCTTCTGCTAGCGACAAAGCATCTGTATGAATTTGTTGCTATTAACACAGCTGGAGGTAGTGCATGTTTGAAGTAATGCAAGTACAGGCTGGCACAGTGTCACACTTCCATTATAACTCTAGAGAGTTGATCCTTCTCAACTTCTCTATCACTCTCGTGTTTCCATGATGCCGTTATCTCCTCTGACCTTCATAGCCTGACCACTGCCATTGATTTTTACCAAGTGTCACCTGTGTTACAAATTGGTCTGGACTTGCATCTGTCTGCATTAAGAGGTTTAAATTCACACCTACTGGTGGTGGGAGAAGAGGGAAAAAAATATGGAAAGTGGGAATTTGCTGAGCTGTCAAAACAGAAGTAAGCTTAAAAAGGTTTTATGGACAATAAAGCCTTTGTGGAAACAAGCATAGAAAAACGAAACTGCCACCCAAGGCAATAAAATTGCAGTGTCCTTAAAATTATTACGACAACAGTGCTGTGAAGTCAGGCAGGTCTCAAACAATCCAGTGAGTAGCTCTGTGCTCAGAAGTTATTTGGTTGCTTTCAAGAATCCTGAATAAATGTGAACCATTTACAAAATTAATCATTATTTAACTAAATTTAAGGCACAGACCATGTTCAAACCAAATTAAATCCATTTAGTGCTGAAATACATTCCTTCTCTGTCTTTACTGGGGATGTGTGCTTCAAGATGTATGAAACTACAGTGAAACACAGACAAAAGACTCAAACTCAGACAGGCAAGGCAGGCTGTTGTAACATCATGGACTTGAAGCATCAGTGCCCAGGACTTTCATTATAGATTATCGGATGAGTTACTCTCAGGGGCACTTCCAGACAAGAGAAATAAATACAATTTTGGTGTCTAAATGTTTTTTTAAGCTTGGTAGGCTCTGAAAGAATTAATGGCAACACTATAAATTACTTTGAAGTTAAAATGTTCCCAGTAGTCCTTGCTATGCCACTTACCCCCTCTGTGACCTGGAGCAAACCACTCTAATGTCTCAGTTTCTTCTCTATTCTATGGATAATATGCATCTTTCTTGTGATAAGTGAGACTTTCTTTGTGTCTAGAAAAAGAGAAGTATGAGTTGAAGAAGGCTGGATTCAATAGCTTTATACCGGTGGTTGCCAACCTGATGAGAATGGGAGAGTCATGTCACTGTGTTGCCATGCCTGCTCTGACATGCTGAGTGCTACCTAAGGTGCCAGGAGCACTCACTCCTTCCATGGGGCATGTGTAGATGACACCATACACCATTTATTCCCTCCTCAGGCAAATGCAACATCTTTCCTCTGGATGGCGAGGTGCATGGCTCAGATGTTGGTAGCTAGCAGCTAAATCACCCAGGTTTGGTAAGTGACCTTTCAGGTCAGAGAATAGTGGTGTTGCTGTGCTAGAAAGTGCCATGAAGCCAATCCCCAGGAGACAGGAGTCAGTGGGAAGAGGGGAGTGAAAATGTCTTGAGAAACCTTGGTAAAGCTACGTCTGTTTATTGTGATGGCATCAGCAGCTCTTCCATAGTTCAGTTACTACTGAAATTTGCACACAAAGAGGTCCACATCCTTCTATTTCATATTTCAGTAGCTGAGATTCCCAGTATGTTGCTTGTTAAAATATTTACTAATTTTAGCAGAAAAAAAAAGAGAAAAGAGAAGACCAAAAAAATTAAACTGTGTCCTTAAAATAAAAGCTTTCCTAGTATTGTTTTCAGCTTCTCTGAGGTGGAGAAGTGCTGTGATCACCTACTCTGAGACCACATCAATGATAAGCTACTATTCACATTTTAAGCCTTGGCTATTTATATCTGAAGGCCACTGAGCCTCGGCCTCCAGGAGGCAGTGCCAGGGACCCTCTCTTCTCCTTCGTGGCAGCACCGGACCTGGAAGACCCTCAGGAGCGAAGGCCCTTCTGATGAGATACATCAGACTCTCCCAGGAGAAAAGCTGCTGTTGCAACAAAACCGCAAGTTGTGCCTACCCTTCAAATCAACAGGAGATAAATAGGATGTTCTTCATACCGACTTTAAGGAGAGTGAGTCACAGAGCAAGGGCCAGGGTGTCACTGCGGATTAAGAACTGGTTATGAGATAGGACAGAAAGATTCATCATGAACTGCTGCTTCTCAGCATGTAGAGAGATTAGTGGTACCCCATGGGCAAATTGTCTCTGTTAGGAAGAACTATGGAGGATTTAGAAAAATTCCAGATGGATTTAAATACATTGAGGGATTAAGGAGCACAATGGTAGATGAAATTCAGCTGGAATAAGTGTGACAGAATAATAGACATTAACAAAAATAGTCCTTTTTGGAAAAAAAAAAAAAAGAAAAGGTATTCTTAAAACTCCTCATAGTCTGGGCTCTGAGGCTGTGGAAAATTTTGAAGAAAAGATTTGCTGTGTTTAGATGCATGAATATTGCCCTTGGTATGGTGACACATATTTTCAGACTTGAAAATTTAAAAGAAAGCATGCAAATCCTGAAGTAGGTGGCCCATTTCCCTGCCGTGTCTTTCTAAAACACAAACTAGTCTAATACATATCACTGAGGTCAAGAGTTCAGCAGAAGATTTTTTAAAAAGAGATTTTTATAAGTAATGAGCATATACATAATCACATTAACTAATTGTTTGTAGAATTATACCATAATCTTATTTATTTATTTTCAGAAGGAATACTCTTGCTTCAGGGTATAAGACAGGAGGGACTGATTTCTGATGTCTGTTTTTTGCCTAGGCTGCAGTGCAGTGGGTGCACGTGGAAATAGAGTGCGTGGCTGAGATTATCATCCCAATCTGTAAACACGAGGTTCATGTGTTTCATGAGGTTCATGGAAGGATAAAATGGCACCATTCTTGTATCTGACCACTGGAGTCAGATACTCAATCACTTGGAATCTGGTCTTTTAGCTTATAATATTCTCATTTATTTGGTTAGGTGTCCCTAGTACTCCTGGGATAGAATATGGGTGTTTTGCTAGTTTTCAGCTGGGCTTTGGGGAACTGCCTGAATACTGGCAATATCATAGCAACCCTCAAACCTTTTAAGTTTTTCCTCAGGGAATTGAGGCCAATGTTGAATACTGTTATTGGACAACTTTTTAAACACCTTTCTTTCTTGATTTTTAGCAATGTGAACACAACAGTGCCCAAGACAAAAAAACCCCAAACTAATGGTTTCTGTCTGTCACAGCACTGTCTTTCCCAGGGTAGACTGCTCCTTAGGTAGTCTTACAGAGATGTATCTCCACTGACCACTTCTCTGCCCTCCTTCAGAACTTTTCCAGAATTATCTTGGACTTTATTTTATTTATTAAGTCTTATTTTTGGACTCTCCTGTATTTACTGCTGGCTTAAGAAAATCAGGCAGTAGCATGTCCAAGGTGGTTTAAAATAACCTCCAGTCTTGTGCTGGTGGCTGCTGCTGAGAACTGACTCCAGGTCTGGGGTTTGTATGTACTCCTGGGAATGTGCTCCCTTCAGCAATTGCTCTTCTTACTCCTTCTTGATCCCAGCAGCAGGAATTGGGAATTGCGTTCCCTCCTTTTACCCTTTTCTCTTGACTGCTTTTAGCAGGCAAAGCTGGTATGCCTTGAGAGCTTGCCCATGGAGAAGCAGCTCTCAAGGCATTCTGGCTCCCCTGCTTCTCCTTGCCAAGCAAAGCACTGAGAGTGGAGGTATGGTGGGAAAGGAATCAGGCCTGATACTGGCCCATGCAGGTGGGTGGTTAAAAATGCTGAAGCTACTGTCACCTGTTCAAATAGACCCCCTCTGCTGGATTTAATCTTTTGTGTTCATTAGAGCAAATAATAAGCAAACAGTTCCTAGCATATCTGTAAGTCACTTTAAAGAAGCTCTGAAATGCCTCCATACACCTCAGCGTTTCATCGCTCAGCCTGAGCCCTGTGACAAATACACCTGCTCTTTTCCAGGCATGGAGGGAGGATGGCAGCTTGTGCTGGAGCTGGCCAGGCGGCTCCTCCCAGCTTCCCATCAGCAGGGAGTTTGCCTGCAGCCTAGTCAATGCCCATGCTGCTGCCAAACAGTTTTAGCAGCCAGAGAAAACTAGTCCTCAACATTATTCATCCTAAAGGTGGCCTCTGTTTGACTCTCTAAAGCATTCCATATGGTATTCCAGACCCATATTTCTGAACTTTGATTATTTTTTCAGGCATAGCTTTTTATCTACAGTACTAAGGAGACTGTGCTGCATATTAAGAAGGTGATACTGTTATAGACTGTTGCCCTGTCAATGAGGGGAAGCCAATTTGATGTCAATGCACAGAGACATTATTGAAAAATGGCCAGGTGGAACTTTCTTAAATAATTATTTTAAACTACGGAATGAGTCTTTCTTAAAATTCCATATTTTAAAAGACTGGGGGAAAAGAAATGTATCTAAGATCAGTACTAAAAAAAGAAAACCTTCAACGTGAAAGAAGCTCCTGTGTGTACCTCCTAAGTGAACGACTTTTAAAAAATCTTAGATATAAACACGCAAAATAAATACAGAAGTAGGCAGGACCAACAAAATTATGTTTGTCAGCTCAAGCCTCAGATTAACTTCTAGAGTAAAGTACCACCGCTAGAAGACACTGATGTTTGGTGAACCCATCCAGGCGATCATCAGACTAGGTCTTCTGGTAGATTATTTTTGCTAACATTTGAATCTGTGAGGTAAAGACCCATGTGAGAAAGAATCTTACAGTTTTAACCCAATGCTTTCACCTGCAGGGCATAATCTCCATGTACCTCTTATTGCTTAATAAGAGTTGATTACTGAAATAAAATTCTTCAACACAGTTAGTCCATTCAGCTTCTGTTTTCAAGAGCGTTGGGTATCTGTCTTGTTATCCATGTGGTTAATACCTTTTCCCATTAAGGCATATTTCTAGGTTTAAAGCTCAAATGCGGTTATTTCAGGGTGAAAGCCAGACTGCCTCATTTAGGTGCCAAACTTAGAGTTGCTGGATGCTGCACATCTTCCCCAAGGATGGGGATATCATCCACTTCATGTGAAGACATACTCACACAGGGAGGTTGGGAGCGTCCTTTCCTCCACTGGTTAGAAGGGACTTTTGGAGACTCCAGAGGACAGCCCAGATGGCAAGGTATCTCCCTGTTTCACTGAGACATGCCAAACAAGTAGGGTATTCTGGGATCCAGTGTGTCTAGTGCTCCTCTGCTGAAAGGCACCATGTGTAGTATCTTCTGTCTGTTGTCTGCTTACTACTGCAGGGGTTAGAAAGTGAAGCAGGAGATGGAAGAGATCTTAATGAAGTTAGTCTGAGCAGTTTTAACTCCCACATCCTAGGAGAGTCCTCTATGTACGAGCCCTGAGCGATAGCACTGTCCATCATCCTCTTGATGGCCCAGAGGATGCCTTATCTTGAGGCATAAAAGCAACAGAGTAAGATAGAGAAGATGCAAGAGAGAACATGACTCTCAACTTGCAGCACTCAGGAGAAAGGAAGACTGCTGGTCCAAACTTAGTTTTCAAGACTGTGTGCATTTTACATTAGTAAATATTGAAAGTGGGTTTAAAAGTAAACATTAGTCTAAATAAAAAATGTCTCCTCCCCAAAAGTCCTAGGTGCTGGGTTCAGGTTCTACCTTCCTCTGGTTGAGATGTGGATTCAATACTATTCAAGCTGAACACAGGTGTAGTCAAACTTTTGAACCTTTTCTGGGGGAAATAGGTGGAGCGGAGATGCCACTGTGCTTGACTTTGGATAGCAAACGAGAGGCTGGGTGTGAGAGTGGCATTTACCTCCCCAGAAAATGCACTTTCTGATACTGCCAGGAGGACTGTATCCTCCTGAGTTAAGCACTCAGGCAACTTTCAGGCTGTAGAGAAATGCCTTGCAATTTTAGTACAGTGCTCAGCACTCTTAAAAATGGTCAAACTGGCCTTCATTGCCTGTGTCCGGATTTAAGCAAATTTTAGGTGGATTGAACCCTACCTTACTCAAGATTTCACTGCGGATTAGACTGACATTTAAGTTTAAGGAGTGCAATTCCCGGTGTCAGGCCTATTTCTGTACTGTAGATTATTCTTCATCTTTGCGGAAAATGATTCAATTGAACTAATCTGACAGGGCTGACTGGATGTCCATTATAGTGCTACATTACAATTGCTAAACAGACTATTGGAAGGACACTAGGTACAGTCTGGTAAAGACAATACATAATTTGAATGATGGCACTAAGGGAGCATTTCAGAATTCAGTAAGTGGGTTTCCAAAGACACTTGGCAATTGGGAGGAGAAAAAGCAAATGAGAGCAACTGCTTGCAACGCTGACATAACCTCAGCGTAACATTGAGCTACATGTTGCTCTCCTTGGGCTGAGAGCAGGCGTGAAAAATGCTAGCAATCAAGCCATCTCTATAACTGGATCAGATTTTTCACTACCAAAATGGATCAATTTACGGGATTGTTTTGACAGGCATGTTGGGAAATACAGAACGTGTAGTTTTCATCATTGTTTACTTCTGGTTTTCCTCTTCTTCCCTTTGACATTGCCCCCTGGCTTTTATTAGAGTTTGAGCTCCATTTAGCTCAGCATGCAGAGCGGGCCATGCTTCCAGTGTCACTCCCCACAGAACTCTTCCTGTTCCTTCATTTACATGTTTGTTTCTTGTTCTTTAACCAGAAGGGGAAGCTTTGAGCCTTGAATGCATAAATCATTAGGTCCAGGTCAAAAATAGACGGTCCATTGTTCAAAGTGGTTGTTCTCATTCATCAGATTTGTAGTATATCTTGGGAATTTCATGGAAATGTGGCATCCATTTGTAGCATTGTTTGGGTAATTGCAGCATGAAGCTGAACTGGTCTTGACATCAGCATCCAATATTCAGCACTACTCTTTTGTTGGAGTGGTCTAATTGACCGTTTGTGAGGCTTGTCTGTCCATAAGACTCTTGCCTGCTACTCCATTTGCCAACAGCAGGCATTTAGCAAGGCTACTAACTCACCAGTGAGGGAGAAGTTATCTTCACCTGGATCTGGGTGCTCTAAATATGCTCTAAAATCAGCTAGATGTGCTCTAAAACCCATCAGATCCCTTGTGCTGAAAAAGTTTGGAACAAAATTTTTGGTAGGGAAATGAGGGAAGTTTTTATTACAACTGAAAGTTAATTTTTGGGTTATGTGGTATTCGCTACTACAACATCTTCTCCATATTTGGTAGGGAGAAATTTTATAGCCTTTAGGGACAGCCGGTAGTACTGCTCTTTCTGTTCTTAGATCCAGAAGGGATGCAAGTCAAATAATAACAGTCTTTTATATAACAATATGAGGCATCTGACAAAGAAAGTTGGTACCACTGCCTTCATTTTATGGATGGTGAAATTGAGGGTCAGGAAGATGTCTTGACCAGGGTAACTCGATAGGCCTCTTCCAGATGAAGACATATTCTGTTCCTCATTCACAGTTCATTCAGCAACAGATATTCTCTCACTTATGTATAAAACCACTGAAGACAGTGGGGTTGTATAGACACGTTTAAAAACATGGCTAGCAAATTCTATACATTTTGTAGGAGTGACTGAGAAGAAAATCACTTAATGGGATTGTTCTAAGTTGTGCCAACTTTCTGGGACCAGATTTTAGAAATGACTCCTCATCACTGTATTTTTCATGTAAATTGAGCAAATGAAAAGTGAAATCTTTAATAGACAATAGCAGAGGAAGATTATCATCCAATGTTCTATTATTTAAATTACCTCTGTAAGTGGATTGTTCCTTAAAATATTTCTGTTTTCAGCTCCCTCACTGAGAGGGATTTAGATATTGGAAGATACAGAACATTATTTTCACCAGGCAATCTAATTTTCCTGTATTCAATGTCCAGTACACTTTGTGGAAATGTTTTAACAGACAATTACATAAAGTTGGGCTCCCATATCCACTCCTGAGCATTTAAATGGATTACACTAATTTTCAGAAGTGCTCAGCAGCTCACATTAAAGTTAAGAGATATTTATTCCTGTACTTTCATTTCAGATTCATCGCTAAATAAAATAGCTTTATAGCCTAGATCTGCTTTTTTGTTGTTGTTGTGAGACAAAACTCCTGATGAAGTTAGAGGGAGCTGATTGACTCGTGATTATTTTAGCTCAAACAAGTAGGTATGGATTGGATTATTTATTTTTCACATGGTTAAAATGGATAGGGAAGTTTTCAAGGTTATGTCATGATGTTAAATTATGACATCAGAGTCTTGCACTGAGCTGGGGAGTCATTTCATCTGAAGGTGTAATGTAGTACTACCATATAACATTGGCTGGTTTTAGCAGAGATATAAGCCATATGCTCCAGCAGGTATAACTAGTTTAGTGCAAGAGCTGTGCCCTGAAAAGGGAGGTTAAACAAAAGCAGCAGTGAAATATTTTGCAGATGACACTCTGCCAGACTTTAAAACTATATATATCTACATAAACCCCAAAGGAAATATTTATATTTCATTCCCCATTTATTTCTTCATTGCCATTAATCTGTCAAACAAAGTATATTCTACAAATAATGTGAGATGGAGATTGGCATCTCAGTGAGACAGAGTTCTGCTACTGGTTCAGTAGGGTCTGAATCTGTCAACTGAAAAATAATATTTAGGCTGCACTCACAGATAGAGATGGCATTAGAAGATAAAGCAATGGAAGGAAGCTAGTTATACATGAATTTTCTATACTTTCTGACTCTCTTTTCATCTTCCAAGCTGTAGAGAACTGGAGATGGAAACCTAAAAAGGACCTCAAAAGAATTATTTTAAACTGTGAGATGTATCACATTTTGTTTTAGCTGCTATTATTATTATTATCATTAGCGCAGTTAACTTGAAAGAAGATGCAAAAGAGAAATCTACAGCAAGTGAAATGAGAGCAAAGGCAGGAAATTCAAAGTATCCACTGTCTCAAGATCTCAGCTGGCAACAGCTATGTCATCTGCAAAAAGGTGCTGTGCCATCCAACAGTTTATTCTTTCTAAGGCCAAAATCTAGATTGAAGGTGATCAGAAACCTTCAAGGCAATCAAAACAAGTAGTGGTAAAATCAAGAAGGACTGTTAAAGATACTGCAGGAGCCATTAATTTTCTTTGATATAGAAAGGGTTAGCCAGCCTCAGGAGAACTTGCAATGCATAGATAGCATCCATGGGTGGGCCTTTTGCTGCTTCTGTTTTTCCCAGTACATGCTTTGTATCTCTGAGGCCTATGTAAGTTGTGATTTCTCTTTTAAGGGTTCACCATTACTGGTGTGCTGAAATGTGTTACCATAGGCTCCCAAAAGAAAATGCATATGAGTTGGACCTGTGTTGTAGCATGTCTGGAAACTGAGGGGCCACAGCCCAGAGACTCACTCTGTGCCGTGCTGCTCCGAGTGCCAGCAAGGTCCGTTACCAAAAAGAGGTTTCCCTCTCTCCTCCCCCACTATAGGGAACTGAAATGACCATCTTGACAGTTCAGACAAAGTAGTGTGAACCCTACCCCCACCCTTAGCTTTCCTCCAAGTCTTTGGCCTTGATAAAATAGTTTAATCACCAGGGTTGTCTAAAGAGTCTTCTTTCTACTATTACAATTTCTGTCTAGAGTATGCCACTATTTGTTCGTTATCTGAACAACTGGCTTTTGTCTGTCTTTCCTGGTTTATGTAACACTTTCCTTTGAATTAATTCCATAGCTCTTGAAACCTCACAATCAATAGATGAATCATATCCGTAAGAAAAACCCCCCTCTATAATACAGAAACTTCTTCCCATGTAGGACTGAATCAAACAAGCCGAAAACCAAGCATAGTATGTGAAAGATCACAAATAGTGGCTGTTCCACAAGTACTGTGTGCTTGCACTGGGGATGTGAGGGAGGACCACGGGCAGGAGGACAGGTGATGTTTGCAAGTTGTCTTCTGGTCACAGTCCTTGTATAAACCTGAAAGCAGATGGGTGATGTCGGTGTTCGGTGCTGTTGCAATGCAGGCTAATCTGCTTAACACTGTGCTGGTGGGCACGGTGTATTCTCTCTGTGTAAACAAAGCTGAAGGCAGTCACTGTACAAACCATGCAACACTGACCAAAATGCAACACTAAACAAAAGCAAAGCAGAAACAGAGTGTGGAGAATGATGTTCTAGCATTTTTAGAAAAAGGTTTTGAATATTCAACTCTCCTGCAATACAACTATCACAGAACTGTAATAAACAGTACTAGTATGTATCAATGTTAAGAAGTTAGAAAAATTGCATTGCAAAATATCATGATATAAATTAATCATTCTTAATGTGAATCCTCAGATGTGATAGTGTGATCAATAATAGTGCTGGTACCAAAGAGTAGTGGTTCTGCAGCTTTCCTGCACCGTTACGAATGACAATTTCTTAGACCAACAAACAGCATGTGAGTTTGTGAACCTATGTGTTTCCATTTGGTATTGGATGAGAGTTACTAAGACTACTGCTGGATGCTCAAGCTTGCAAAAGAATGGCCTTCCAGCACCATTTTCTCTCCCATTTTCTCTCCAGCATTCTTGCTGGGTTGTAGCATTCAAATGCTCTGATTACGTCCCCCATTACTGTTGCTACATTAGCTTGTAGCAGCATACCTTGTTTTTGAAGCTGGGGAATGCTTTTTCAGGGGAGGAGGGGTAAGCAGGGAGTAGGAGGTTGAGCTTTTACAAATGAGACTCCCTTGGTTAAAAAATGGCACCAATGTACGCAGCAGACTTTGCCTGCACTGCTGCGTAGACTTGCTATTACAGTAAAAGCCCACTTGCTGACACCAGTCATTTCCATAAAATTTAAGACAACGTCTTTGGGAGAAAAGATTTAATTAACACATAAGCCCCTGATTCACTATGACAATCTGCTTTCATAGTGATGGGAATAATCACATTTCTACCCACTGTCAGTCCTTGAAATATAGGGGTTTTATGAATAATCTATAGTACATTTTTTTCCTTACAGAAACAATCAGATTCTTTTGTTACTTTCACACAAGAACATTTCTGTCTTAGACATCTAGAAAAACTCTAAATTTATCTCGTGCCTTGAGGGGCTACCTCTGCTTGTGTGACAGGAGGTCTCTTGAGCATTTTGGGTTAGTAGCATGAAGGGAGGCTGAGCAATTCCATCCTAACCGAGATCCACATAAGACATCCCATTATTTAAATAGAGGTGCCCTTAGGGCGGTGTATGCAGAACCCAGTGCAATAAATAAATAAATAAACAGTGCTCATTGCAGAAAATTAATAAAATTGTGGCAATGATTACCATGATATAAAATTAGATTCAAAAACTTTCACTGTGAAGCAGAAATAATAACCTAGGTACAGAGCTTTGAAAAAATCTTTTTTTCCCCTCAGTCCAGTTGAAAAGATCATGTCTAATAGTACATACTTTTTTTGACACCTCCTTCTCCTACTTGCTATAAATCCTTGAAGGAAAAAATACAGAACCTTTTTTCCCCTGGGGTAGCCTCATCAAAGCTGTTTCTGATTTTCTGTGGCATAAGTTAGATAAGTATCAAGCTTGTAAGGTTTAATTTTATGATCCTTGCGGCTTTAACAATGTTGAGAATAATTCTATAATCACAGTTTAGACAGAAAATGTTGTATCTGTTGTTCTCATTGGACGTTGTTATATCATTTCCTTATCTTTTTACTTTCTTAATACTTTTGTATTTGGCTCCACAGTACTGAACAACAACTAAACAAGGTATGATCTGTATATTAGGGACAGAATGTTCTTAATGCATCTTTAGAGTTGTAACAACTCTAATAACCTGAAATTTTTTCAAATATAAATTCTGTATCTAGATAAGTGGGTTTTTAAATGATAGCAGTCCTCTTGTATTAGGCTTGATTGCAACCTGTTTTCTAAATTAAAAAATGTAAATGTGGCATTGACAAAGGTTAAAAAGATTTAAAGCGGGTTCTGTCAGCAGTGCATGCACACACCAAACTAAATCCTATGTATCTAATCAGCATCCTCTGGACTGTGTGCCTTACTCCATTGTTTACTTTCAAATCCATAATAATTTTGTATCCTTTCACTGGGCAAAGATTCATTTTAAAAACTAATGAATTTAAAAATATGCTTTTCCCTTGTCCATTTGATACCGAACCTGCAATTTGACTTTCATTGTTTGTTTCCCTCCTTGTCTCGTCAATCCTTTTCTCTCTTTCTGTCCTTTTACTTTATTACATTTTTTATTGAGGACTGAGATGAACTGGTTGCTGCATCATGGGCCCATTACACTTCCTAACAATTCCATTTACACCTTATTGTTTGTCTTATTGCTGGAAAATTCAGGTGATTCATCATGCCTGAAGAAGCACCTGATCCCATTTCCCTTGATATCACGATCACTATGTGACAGGAATACAGTTAGTGGTGGCTTTCAGACTCTAAGAAGCCAAGGTGATAACTCTTTTGGGACTTTTAGCCTCTCAAGTATTGATGAGTTCCATTTTCGTAATGCTCTGTTTTCTTGCTCCCTTTCAACAGCCCCCTGAGTGTGGAAAAGGGCTTGGAGTTAATAAAGAAAGTGGCAGATCTCCTGAAGCTGCAGATGAGTGTCTTCGATGATGTCAAGTACGTACATGGAATTTGCCCCTTTTTATTTTATTGGATTTCTCATTATTTTTGAATAGTTTGTCTTACAAGGAAGTGTCTACTCTTTAATGCCAAAATTAATGAGAGTGTGTGAGAGACAAAAAAGAATATGCTGATGATCTTTATAATGCCCCTACACACAGTTAGGAACAGATTATTTAAAAAAAAATTATAAAGACTGAAATTTTCCTATGCTTCTGTAGGGAAAAATAGTCTGTTCAAAGTGCTGTAAAAATATTACCAACTTTACTTAACAGTTTCTAGCTAAGGAAAGTCTTGTGAAGGGTCAGTATGCCCAGCATTGCTGAGGGGGAAAATGACATTAGAGATGGATAACAACTTTGGTCCCTGGGTTTGAGTCTGGCATTGCCACACTAGGTCATGCCTCTTGGTCAGCTACTCATTTAACAAGTCACAGGGAGTTCAGCTGTGTTGAGCTACTGTTTTTCTTCCTATGATTCATACTGATGAATGCTCTGCATGTTAATCTCCTGACCTAGGAGGTTATGATTTGCCATGTCCGGTAAAAATTGCTAGATGGGGGATTTTCTGAAATCATTTTGGTAGGAACATTTACTTCACAAAACTTAACTCTTAATTTGTAAAACAGAAAATAAAAGTAGTTGGATAGAAAAGTAATGGAAAAGAAGGGTCAGCTGTGGGAGGTTTTTGACAGCTTGCTGGAAAGAAGTCACATCTTGGCGCACAGAAAATAGCTGATATCTGGGTAGCATCCAGTTTCTGCCTATGTTTCAGAGGGTTTGAGGCTGCTTGTTTTGGCCCATGACTCAGGTTGTTGAAGTGCAGCATCTTTCTCATCCTTACTTGTGTTGCCATCAGCTTTTGTTTAACCTTCAGTTCCATTGAATGTAATTCATCATTTAATACTGTGTTTTAAGCCATAATCTAAAGATGTTTCATCTTTGGTTGAAGTGTGTATTATTATTTGGAAAAAATATTCTACCTCTTCTATTACTCTATATGTAGGGAGAAATAGACTACTGGTGAAAAAATCTTTTTAGAAATCTGACAAATACCAGGCATATTTGCTTTAGTTGTTTAGAAGGAAACTATTCCTATATTTTGTTTGCTAGAACAATTCTTTGTATTGCTGAAAGTCTTTTTGCTTGTATTTTATGAAATGTATTTTTTATGAAAACTGAGTTTTGAAATTACAAAAAATGACAATATTATATGATCTTCCTCGTAAAGAGAATTTGCAACCTTGACTTTGAATACTAGCAGATAAAGTCTGCCGCACATTTAAAAGGGTAATCCCATGGAGGAATTTCTTTGCTGGAATCAAGGGGTTCTGCTTCATTAACTTCATTCATTTACAGTACAAGAGCACTTTCACCTACCTTTCTAATTGTTAGCATAAAGCCTTTTGGTTATTTTTTATCATTTGATAAATCACAACAACATTGCAATTGGCAGGCTGTAGATTCATTCTCTAATGAAAAATATCCCTCCAGTGATATAGCTAGCTATGAACAATCTTTTCTCTTTTTTTAATGTGCGACATTAGGGAAGCTGGTTGTTTTGTGTCCATTAATATACAGTCATATGACTGTACTGCAAGTACTTTTATTGTATGATCGGTATTTTAAAAATGTGTTTTGAATGATAGTAACTCCAAACAGGACCAAGTATTCTGTCTATCAACACAAACACAGCCTTTGCCTTTTAAAAAGATCTATAAATCTGTGAAAGATTATCCCAAATCTGAAGTTAGTGAAGAATCCATCCATAATAAATTTTCTTTACTCAAGAAAATGAGATGTTTTGACTCAGGTTAAACCCATGAAATACTAAAGAAATGTGGAGCTGGCTAGTAGATATAGCAGTAGTAGAGGCTTTAGAAAACAGCCTCACCAAGCAAAGAATTAACGCTTTTTAGATTTGTTCTTTTGTCATCACTACACAGCCATTGTTGGAAAACTACATGAATTTGAAGGCTCTGGTTAGCTTCTGAGTGGCATCATGGGGAGGAGTTTCAGGAAAGACTTGATGTCATGGTTATTCCTAATCCACCTTTGACATATCAGAGTGTGAGAATGAGGCCTCTCAGGAAATATGCTTTTTACTGGGCCTAAGGCATCATGGGCGATTTAAATTATTTTCTTTACTGGCAACTAAAAGTACTCTTTTACTTAGGGATTCATTTTTTTTAAAGTCTACTTTGAACTCTGACCTGAGTATTAACTTGGTGTAAAATTCTCAATTCTCTCTTTTCCCTCCAAGAATTCTGAATAGTAAGAAAGTAACAGTGTAGGCCTGAATTTTTTAGACTATTGCAAAGACTTCAGAGTAAAGACATGTTAATGAGAATCACAGGGTTAATTTGAGAGTATAGAAAAAACCATCACATTCAATAGGAATAGTGTAAGAAGACCTAAGGAGAGAGAATGAGTGGTGAGTTCTTCTGAAGTTCTTTAAATTATCAATTAAGAGTTTCTTGTCCTTTTCTCTGAAAGAATTTTTAAAGAGACTGTTTCACAAATACCTTACTACCTTTGGTTAGTTTTGTCTGCAAATATCTTTTGTTCTTTCTTTCTTCCCTATATTTTTAGTTTTTTCCTGTGCTTTGGAGTTTGGTAAGTGAACAATTGCTTTTGCCACGGATTCCTACCGATTCCAGGCTGTTAGTTCTTGATTAGTTGATGCATGGTAGTAATCAGCTTATCTTCTCTCGTTCACAATCCTGCCAACTTTAACCGATGGCCTGCAATTCACAGTATAGCCTCAGGCTTGGCTCCCAGAGCGTTCAGTCCACTTCTACAGTTGGTTTGTTGTCAAGTTTGCATTGACATAAACTTTGCTCACCCTGTGAAGCAGATGAGTGGGAATAGATTTGGGGAATTCATAATTAGAAAAATTTCAGCATTGAAGAAAATATCCAACATGTTAGTTGTCACTTTTGGATACAGCCTGAATCTTTATGGAAGTAATAGTTATGCTTAATATGTTTTGTTAATGGTTATGTAGCTGTCAAATAAATTCCATTATTTCTTATTACATCATTAGAGACCATTAAAAGGATATTAGCATGCTGATGTAATTATGCAAGCAGACGTAAAATGACTATAGTTATGATTTTATAATCTAATTATGGGTGTCCAATGACCCTGGTGATTGATTGTTGGACTGGTATCATGGATTGAAGTCAGATGGGTAGTAGTGTTAGGAGAGTTTGTATTTATTTAAAAAAAAATAATTTTACCACTCTGCAATCTGCAACATTGACCTGCTTCATGTAATTACAGTTCTTCTTCACACATTATACAGTAAACTTACAAACACAAGAGATTATGAAGAAACAACCACATATAATAAAAATACTAAAATCTGTAAGCTAAACTGTGAGGGTAGTGGAAAGGACACTCAGAATCTACAGTCAAAGCCACTGAATTAGAACATACATGACTTATTTGCTTTCTGATGAGGATACGATTTATTTCTGAATTTTTATTTAATGTTCTCATACTTTGGGTATTTACTGAGAACATTGCTAAGGGGGGTTTTCAGCACTAAGCTTAGCTGAATTCCTTTGTATGGAAAGAAAACAGATTATTCTGATTTCATAGTATTTCAGACTGCATATCCTACCATTCTCAGCCTCCAGTTAAGAGGGAATATTTCACTGAATATTTCATACATATTTTAGCTGAATATTACATTCTCTGATGGATGTTGCAGTAGCACTGATTTTTTTTCTTTTCCTTCTCATTTCTCTCTTTAGCCTTATATGATTTTCTCTATTGCCATTGAAGATCTCTTGCTCTAGGTGTCTCTTTTTTCCCCATTTTTTTCTAATGCTTTGGCTTCCTCCACCCATTCATCTTAAGGGACATCGTTGTCATGTTTGCCTTCTAACATACCTAAACTCAATACTCAAAGAACTGTCCTTTCAGGAGACGTGATAACTTGACCAACAAGCGTGCCTATTTCCATATCTAATTTTTCAGTGGAACACCTGTAGCAGAGCACTCTATATTCATTCCATAAAATGACATTAATCTCTATCTGCTGCTGTTGTTTTGAAGTGTAACAATAATTGCCTATATAAGCATATAATCTATATATATAATGTTTGGGATGAATGAGATACTTATATGACATTTCAAATGCTAATATAAATAGATTTTGCAAGTTGAAAAAGCTGATTCTGATTATCTAATATAACGTCCTGGATTGCAAAGCCATAAAACGTAACCAATATTCCCTTATCATGTTCGGTTGATTGCATCTATATTGTACATCCAAAGCTAAGTTAAAAGACCAAATCACTGATCTTTCGTAGTCTAAAGCTCAGACTCCCAGGCCTTGGGTTGGTTGTTCAGCTTTCACCTGACCACTTTCCCTACCCACACTGAGACTAGAAGTGAATTCAGTGTTTTACTTGAATAGCATATTATATGAAAAATGAAAATTCATGTTAACTGAAGGTATGTATGGAAACTGTATGGAGGCTTCAGCTGAAAAATACCTTTTAAAATTTGTAGCAGCCACAGCAGTGTGGTTTGACATTTTGAAAATAAAATACTATAATTTTTAAATTCAAAGTAATGACTAGTTTCAAAATTTAACTAAGTTTGGCATATAAAGAAAATGCTTTTGTTTTGGTGATAAGAATAAACAAAAGATTGATTTTGGACTGAACTCAAGCCATTATTTTCATATTTATTTCTTTTTGTTCAGCTGACCAAAAATATCAATCTTTTGATAAAGACTAATTATGATATAGTCTTGAAACAGTTCATCATATCTATGTATTTTTCTACAGCCCTCCATCTTATTCCATATGCAGGAAATAAAATGTTCAGTTAATGAGCAGCTCTTCAATGTTTCATTTTATTCTCATTGTTCAATGTGTGGCTTCAGGATTTATTTATTGCACATTATTCAAATCCTGCTTTGAGGTCAGAAAACCCATTTCCTATTGTTTTGGTTTCTGTTTTGTTTTTTTTGTTGTTTTTTTTTCCTTTTCCTATGGTGCTCTTCACACACTATCAAAATGCTTTACAAACATGAAATGATATACTTAACTCACATGAGGTATGAGGTATCATTAGGACCATACAGAGCTGGAGTTATGCATGGAGAAAAGGAGGCTCAGGGGAGACCCTGTAGAGTTGTTCTCTACAACTACCTGAAAGGAGGTTGTAGAGAGGTGGGTGTTGATCTTTTCTCCCAAGTAACAAGCAATAGGACAAGAGGAAATGGCCTGAAGTTGTGCCAGGGGAGGTTTAGATTGGATATTAGGAAAAATTTCTTCACCGAAAGAGATATCAAGCATTGGAACAGGCTGTCCAGGGAAGTGGTTGAGTCACCATCCCTGGAGGTATTTAAAAGATGTGTAGATGTGGCACTTAGGGACGTGGTTTAGTGGTGGACTTGGCAGTGCTAGGTTAATGGTTGGACTTGATGGTCTTAAAGGTCTTTTCCAACCTGAACGATTCTATGATTCTATGAAGAGATTAATGTAATAGCTAGTAAGAGGTGTCCACTCTGATGTCTCAAGGGTATAGCTTATTTAGCCTCTTCTGTAAAGAGCTTCACTTATTGAGACGGAGATTCCATTGGCTTCAATTACCATTCTGAGTGTTCAGCAGTCCCAGAAGTCAGCTCTCAGTTTAGGCAGTGCTACTTGGTCTGTAAAAAAAATTGCCTGAAATGACTTGGCTTCAAATGAACTGAGTCTGAATCTGAATCTGAGGCAGAACTGGATGGTACCAGCAGAATTCAAAGTAACAGTAGGACCTTTACATCTTTATAGTTCCATACTTTATTTGCAACATACTTCCTGAAGTCTGATAAAAATGAAGTTGAAGCCCCTGAAAATATTGCTCTTCTCTACTATTTGACCACCATTCATCCTTGGATGTCAGGGATCCTATTGAAAAAACACTTTGAAAAGAAAGACTGCATATCTAGATACGAAGTAAGTAAAGATTGATTTTTCCTATTCTACTGTAGTATGTCCTTAGTGCCAACTATTTTTTTACATATTGTTATGTAGACAGTGATCTAACAAAAGCTTGAATTTGGAAGGCTTACATGAGGGCAGCTACAAGCACATTCTTGCCATACCTCAAATCTCTGTTTTCAAGTACTGGTGTTAGAGATACTTTCCACCTCCTTTTCAAAGAAAAGGCCTTATGCGACCAAACAATACCTATAATTATCCTTGTTCTTAGGAAGGGCTGAAACGGTTGGGCTGGAATAAATACAATTTGAAAAGCCAGCCAGCCATCCCAGTGAAAAGAACTTGAACTGAGGAAGATGTCTGAAAATCAGACCAAGTGGTGAAAGTTTGGAGAAGCTTTAAATGCGTTCAAATCGGAAGTGTTGGGCAATCAGACTGATGAGTGGAGCTCCCAGCCTCACCTATTATGAACATGTGCGTTGGCTGTAGTGTCCTAATCATGCTATATAGGTTTTGTTCATTGTTTGTCATGTTATTTTTCTAACACCTGAAAAACTCAATCAGCCAGTTAATCATATTCAGTCACCCAGAACCTAAACACTGGAACAGTACTTGGTATTTTCACTTCATCATGCTGATGGATTATGACATGTGGTATATATATGCTCTAAATGTGAACAACTCAGGAAATTATTGGTAGCTTGAGAGGCAGGATAGTGTGAGGGAGGATTATTTAACCACTGAGCAGTAGTGGGACAAGTGTTTTGTTAAGTTTGTATCTGCAAACTTCCCTCTACTGTACAGGTTCTCCATGATTCCTTTGTCCTTGATTTGGTGTGATTAATCTTTTCTTGTGTTGTATGTTGAACCCCTGTGGATTAATACTCTTGCAAAGTTT
This sequence comes from Ciconia boyciana, assembly GCF_034638445.1. NCBI lineage: Eukaryota > Metazoa > Chordata > Aves > Ciconiiformes > Ciconiidae > Ciconia > Ciconia boyciana. The sequence continues at coordinate 158,288,165 of NC_132935.1, forward strand.
TTTTGAGATTGGAAGATTCTGGATTCCGCCATCTATGCCATTTAGATTTACTGAGAGGAATGTTCTAATATTGTGCTTATGAAAAAACATATAGTCCATTCTTCTCTCCTTAAGGTGCTGCAGCATAAACTAGCAATAGATTGAATTTTTGTCAAATTATTCCATTTATTCCATTCCATTCATTGTCCAGAAATTAAGCAACATTTTTATTTCAATTTGAACCATGCTATGCTTGGTCTCAACAAAAAGACATACCTTTCAAAAAAGTTGAGCAATATTTGCCATCTGTTCTTTGATTTTAAATAGCAAACCAACAGACTAGGGCTATTTGGCATAATCTTGTTTAAAATGTTATAAAAGCATAATTCAGAAATAATGGAACCACTTTTATTCAAACTTGACTTCTTCCACAGAATTAATGAATCTGGAAAACAAATTGGCTGAAAAATGTACTGCTGTAACTCATTGCATGCAGACTTTTATAAGAAATTACATTGTGTTTTCTGGTACATATTGTCTTATTTGACAACTAATTTATAATATAAAGATACATCAATTTTTAAAGGAATGAGGATAAGGAAACAAAAACGAGGTGGAAGTTTCAACTATGCATTCCTTTACTTAAAAATGAGTGATTTCTCAGTCTTAGCATTACATTAGTCTTGTGGCTTTTTCCCCTGAGGTACAATATATTTTGTGTGCTTTTCTTTAATAAATGTGCATATAACCAAGATCACTTTGGCTTCTCCACTGTAACTTTCCTGCTAGAAAAATATAAAAATACATTAAAATAACAAGAAGGATTTTGGCCTGCAGCATTTTATGAATTCTAGGTGACAAAACAGAAAGACCATAAAAATCTAGGGAGACTCTTATAAATAAAAATGTACGAAGTTTGGCTTTCCATTACAACATTTCATCTCATTAAATCAAAGGATTTACACCTTTGTAATCAAAAGCAGAATGAAATCCAGTATTATAGATACATTTCCATGTACTCATAGGTCTGTACTCAAGAGTAGGTTTTTACAGATAAGTGAGCTTCTGCAGTTTATCTATCTATTTTTAACTTCATATTTCTCTACTACACATCACTCTGTGTGACTGAGAATGCCATCATGTTCCTTTTTTAATAAAATTAAAGTTCATAACTTTATAGGGTAGGCAGGATATACTCTCTTGTTTCAAGCAAGTCACTGAATATGTGCCATTCCATTTAATTTATATAACACTTCACATATTATTAACAGGTAATCATTTCCATTCTACAGATGGGTAAATTGAAACTCAAGACAGTTTGCTTGATTTTCCCTAAGATGGTACAGAACTTGGTGACAGATATGAGAATAGAAACTGAGAACTGTGATTCTCACTCTTGAACTAAAGCTTGGTCCACAAATAGAAAAACTAATATTAGAAATGGAAAAAAATTATCATGTAGAGATTTGTTTAAAAGAATAGTCCCCTATAAGAAATGTACAAAATTAATCTTATGTCTATATCTTTCTTGATCCTCAACACACACTTTTTTCTCTCTCTTTGTCACCTGGATGGGTGGGTGGGTGGATGGATGGATTGCATGAATATTACAGACCTGCTGACCCAGATGAAAAAGATAAATAATTCTTCTGCACTTTTTTTTTACACCCTAGCCAGTAAATCTTGCATATCCAGGCCTATGAGCTGCACCACGACCTGCCTGTGGAAGGGTTTGTATTCCTTAGGAGCTATAAAAGCAGTCGGAGCAAATATACATCTGTAGGTGCAACTGAAAGAGCCCAATAAATTCCACTTGCAGTCCCTCCTTTGCAAAGCAAATGTCTCTCCCTCACAGCTGTCAGCAGAAGCTCAAGAACAAATCTAGTTGGTCTCCTCAGAGCTAAAGGAGAAGCCAACAGGTTCTTAAGAGGGCAAGCAGGAATGCTCTGGTTGTAGCACTCAGAGTTTTGTAGCTTTTTGAATCGCGGCTGTAGCAAAGTTTGGGTTTTTTTGGTCTTTGGCTGTGCTGCCTAATCCTCATCAAAGAAATTTGTGTCCTATCTGGCTGCTATCAAAGCTATGAGCATGCTGAACCTTTACCTCTGCAAAAGTCCTAACAGGAATCATGCTCTTCATTAATTATTAAGTCACTTGTACAAACTGAGCCTAAGGGGACTATCATCCCAGTAGACAAATTTTACATGTGTTTTCAACAGACTCCATTAACAACACAGGTGTGCACAGGGTACGTAGACTTGAAGTCAGTAAAATGCATTGAATGCTTACTGGCTAAAAATTAAAACTGTCTGCTGTTTGTGTACCAGGCAGACTACTAAAAGGTATAAAGAAGAAGAATGGCAATATAAATAGAATATAATTTTTTTTTTTTTTAAATAACATAACTTTTTTATCCTTTAGCTTAATCTTTGGGGAATGAAAGAAAAATCACTGTACATTTAAGCAGCATTTTGAGACCATTTTCCCACTCTCTCAGGGTCCAAACACCTTTCTGCTGTAAAAAATTATAACACTTGTATGGTTTGTTCTTTTAAATACTGTAATTAAGAACCTTATTTGCATGGCAGGCAAAGCTGGCAACTTTCATGTACTCAGCGTGGTGAAAATGTCAAGTTTCATAGCTTGTGACAGATTAATAGAAAAATTATTTTAAAACTCTGCAAATTATTCATAGATATTGAGTAATCATCAGAAGTTGCATTTTGTGAAGAATAAAAATAGGACAAACTGAGTGTAGCATCAATCTCTAAATTGAGTGTTGTCTGTTTTTTAAAATCATTTAAATTGTAGGCTTAGCAAAATAATCTTCACCTGAGATGAAGCGAGTTGTAAAATCTTTAAAATACTCTTTCATCGTCTTTTACACTGTAGATTAGTATCAGTGTACTTAACACAATTTTGGTGCATATAGATTAAATGATTAATGTAAAATTAATGATTAATGTAAAATAATTAAAAGTCCATCATTTAGTATTGGTTGGTATCAGAGACCCGCCAAACATGGACTGCTGTTGTTGGAAAGCATCCCTTTCTGGACCAGTCATCCTTTTTCTATGACTTTACTCTTGAAATTATTCTAATGGCAGTAGCATGTCAGTCAGAATACATTTCATTATTTGGTCCTCTTCTCTCCTCCTGAAGCCGTGCTCCATGAGGTCATCCTGCAGCACTGATCGTTTCAGGGGGAGAAAAGAGGGCAGTACAAGGTGTCCAAATAATTACCTGATTTATGAAGGCTGTAGATTTAGCTTGCAGAGGTAAGTCTGAGCTACAACCACCAAATCCAGACCTAAGTTTTGTTTCCATGTAGTTACATTTTCCAGATGTGATTGATTACTCTGAAACTGTCAGTCTATCTAATCTGTGTGGTCTATCTGTTAACACCTCACCCAGCTGCATGGTGTAAACCACTCTAATGAAATGCAAGTGGGGATAGAAAATCAACCACTAACTGGTGAGCACTGCAATTAATGTCTTTCCCTTAGCAGGGATTTTGCTTTTTCCTCTTTAGTACTTGGCCATTGTCAGACATAAGGTGTGATGTTAGTACAACAAATCTTTAACTTTCTCTCTCCATGCTAGCTATATGTTTATTACAGGACCACATTTCTGTAGGCAATGTTGCAAGCAAACAGTTCACGCTTAGTGTATATAAAGCATATAAATATGAATAGATAATATATATTTGGCTGTATTGCAGCATGTTGTGGAACACGGTGTGCCATTCTGCAGTTTAAGGAGCATGTTGAGATTTTCCAGAGAAGTCTTCTTTTCAAGAAGGTCTGTTTGCTAAAACAGAAAAAGCTTTTTTAATTGATTACAAGCTGTAAGTACATACATGTCAGTAGAAACGTGAAAATGCATACAGCTGTACATTGACATTTGTTCAGTTCAGGTGCAAAATGAAGCAAATCTTTGAAAAGTAAGGATATTAAAGAGTGAAAGATGTGTGCCTTTTTAGTATGAAGTCTGGGTGATGATCAATATTCTCAACAGTTCAGGGAAGTTATTTTGTAGTAGACCAGCACAATATATACTTCACAGATTTCCTGAATCTTTGAAGTTTAGTCAGGTATCTGCTTATGTAATATAGAGTGTGACGCAATGCTTCACAAAAGAAATTTTGGTCAACATTTCCGGTCAAAAATTTTGGTGAAACCTGAATCAAGTGGTCAATGGACTTACAGCTGGTCTGAGTAACGGAGAACAAAATAGGCCGTGTGCACTTCTTTTCTGTTTATGTATTATATGACAATGACCAGCTACAATTTTCTGCCTTTGTTTTGCTCTGTAAATTGTGTAGTATAAACATACTGTATTACAAAAATGCCTCTTTTAATCATGTGCTTTTTCCCATGAATTTGATTTGACTTAAGTATGTTTATATACCTATATATATATAATATATAACACGTTTACAGCAGTATGAGCATTTTAATTTTTCCAAATTGAGAAGGTGAAAAGGAGGCTTCAGTGCAATATAAACAATGGACTTAAGCTTCAAATTCCTAAACACAGTAAGCACAGAAATGTGTACACATTGCAAGTCATTAGTTCAAGCCCACCAAACATTTCCTGAGACAATTACCTTTGCTGCTATAAAATTTACTTTGCACAATCCTCTGGAGCGTTACTAATTGCTTTTCTTAACCTCCAGAGATTAAAGGATTTTGAAATGAACATATAGGCAAGTAGAGACTCTAATTTCAAATCTAAGCTTTATTAAGGCAAGCTCTGTTTTACGAAATAGGGTCATTAAGAGAATGTTTAATGTTGGAAATATCCAATCCTAATCTCGTCATCTTCCTCCAATCTTGAGAAATTGCACTCTGCCTGTATTTTTTAAAAAATGCGGTGCAACCTCAACTCATTTCCATCTGGCATCAGCTCTATGTCTCATCTTCAAGAATACACATAACCATGTTGGCACTTGTTTCTCAAATCCTTTTCCACTAGGGGGTATGATAGACTGTGACTGTTTTTCACCGTAAACCTTCTGTATGATATTGTAATACTAAAGTATACACACATGAGGGAGAAGAACAGGCAGGCAAAGGTTGGTACATAATTTATGGAGATTTAAATCCTGTCATTCATAAATATAATTATAACCTACGGCTTGAAAGTGATATGGACCTTGCCATATTGATGATGCTCCAGCTCTGTTTATTCAGATCATACGTTTGTTGACAGCCAAAATATAATAAGAATGTAGTTAGTCAGTAAAACAATTAATGAAAGGAAATACTTCTATTTTACACAAAGAATATTGTTTGTTTCTGTGCATGTTGTGCACCCTCCCACCTTCAGATGGGAAATAGAAACCCAAGGGGAGGTGTTATTATTAAATCAGCAATCAACCTTCAAGTCATTTTGGTATAAACACTGTAATTATTTCATCTCTAGTAAACAGAATATAAGACAACAGCACATAAGGGTGACAATTTGCAATATGCTTTGAATGTCTTTGTTAAAAAAAAACCTATTATGGCTGAAGGCAACATTATTGAAATTAAAAAAACCCCAGAAGTTGTGACAGCCAACAGAGGGGGTAATTAGTCAGTAAATTTCAAGTAATAAATTTAGCAGGTCATTGCAACAGACATTACATTTTGCGTGGGGAGAAGTCACTGTTTATTAGCCTTGAAGCCAGACCTGCTTACCTTTGTTCAAAAAACCATCATAACAAAGTATTAGGAAAAAATGATATGTGCAATTATAATAGTATAGTCCAGATGCCTTCTAAAACTCACAGGCTTCTCTTATTCAGGTGGGTGTAAGTTCACTTACGTCAGAAGGGTCAACTACAAATTTACGTAGGTGTAATTGTAGTAGCATACAGCTTGGGGGGAAAAGACAGACAAAAAATCTGCAATAAAACATTGTCTTTCTAGATTAAAAGTGCTACTACCTAACATTTTTAATCTCAGTTACGGCAGATGCATGTCTTGGATGTCGGTTACGTTTCGGCCTGGACATTGCGGTTTGCATTTCTGCTTGCTTTCACCCACACAGCTGGCTGAGTGCTGGCGTGATGTAACCTGCCAGGCAGGAGGGATGCCTCCGCTCACCGCCAGCACCCTCCCTGGTCCGTGGGAACGGTTTGTTTGCAATTCATCAGGTCATAAACAATCGTGTGCACTTCAGTGAGCCTCCGTATTTAGAGTGATGTAAAGACAATTGCCATTAATATTAGCTAGGCTTCAGAGGGTTTGACAGCCACGCAAAAAAAGCAGTCTTATCTATCTAATTTAAAGTTCCTGGTTAGGAAGTATCAGGGGTGCATTTTATACATCTTAGAACCTTTTCTCAGGCTGGCTGCCCTCTTGTTAAAAAGTCTTTTAAAAAATATTTTGCAGCCAAATAATTACTGGTTTTGTTTGAATGTTCTCATCCAACACATAATGAACAGCGAGGAATTCCCCAAAGGGCATCTATTGTTATTGAAATGTTTATTTATTGAGTGCTTTTGCAGAAGCCCCCCATGAGAAAAATCTCGGTTTATGAGCTCCTGAAGCAGTCAGTTCCCAAAACATCGAGCAGAAATGCAATTTTGACCAAGTAATCTCAAGGCCTTTTGTTTGCTTTTAAATAAACGGTAGAATACCAATGTGCAAAAAGTTGTGACAAGAGCTGCTTTAATTTCTGTATTTTGTAAATATTCCTAGTGAAGCTCTGCTCATGTGGTGCTCAGGTGATTCCTTACGTTCAAGCATTCAGTTGCTACAGTAGAGAAAAACAATACCCCACATAGCAATATAGGAGGGGGTATTTTAACTGATTCTGAGATTTCTTCCTTCCTGCAAAAGAATGGTGTTAACCCAATATCATGCCACTTGCATAAGGAATTTTTTTCCCACCCTGTTTTTTCCTCTTTGTTTCCCTATATTTTCTCATCAGTGGCAAGGAGAAATGACAGTGCTTGTGGCAATGCATACATGGGCACGACTCAGATCTTGTTGTGTTCCTGGATTATCCAGGTGGAGTCACTAGAGAATAGTGCGATGATCCCTGCCAGGCTTCACACCTCTGAAATCCCTGCCTCGCGCTGCCTGGTTTTAATCTATATGATTTTAGTGATGCCATGAAGTGCATAGCTGCAGTGAGTGGGGCAGGAGGAAAACTGAGGGGGGACTGAGCTCTGGGCCAGAGACAGAAGCAAAAAACTCAGGCAAGGGAAGGAGGGGAGGAAACTTTTTATGTCTTTGCTGATAAAGCCAAAGTGTAACTACACTGTGCTTGAAAGTTTGCGTTGGTTCCAGGTTCTCAGCTATAATGGACTACGCAGTGTAGATTTGAGGGGAATATCTAGAGTCATACGACAGCTATATACTGGGTTGGTGCCTGCTTTTATTTAAAGCAGACTGCTAATTACACTGTAAATGTCCGAGCAGCCAGAGAGGAATCATCATTTCTGCTAGGCTGGCAATGCAGAAAGAAGTACAGTGCAAGATTAGTTATATTCAGTGTATGGTATCATGAAACTCCCAGGTGTCTTTTACAGTTGATTATCTCAGCGTTAGTGACAGAATCAGGGAATGGCCTGAATTTTTGTAAAGCAGTTATCTCAAATAAAATATACTTTGCAATTGTTGAGTATTATAACCTAAGATATTATTTAAATGATGCTGATAAATGCTTTCTAATTACCTAACATTATTAAAATACATTTCTTGTACATTAATGACTTGGCATATGGAGTGTCCTTTAGCAATAAAATCTCTGTTTTCCTTTTTCTCCTCCCCCCCTGAGTATTTAGAGAAAAATGATTGATTAATGACAGTTCCTATTAACTCCAGAATAAAATGTGCACAGTGCATGCTTTGCTAATAAAAGATTGAAAGGATGCTTCTTGGTCTTACTCTGATTCCCTTTGTGACTTCAGAATGAAGTCTTATGGTTAGTAATATTTTTTTTCCTCCTGAAATGTAAAAAGTTTAAAGGTATTTCTGTCTAGGATATATGTGATGCAATTAAGCACACTTCATTAAGTGCTCTCCCTTGTATGAATGCAAAATATTAACATGTTAGTAAAAGAATAATTTAATACTTCATTTCAAGCCCTGCAACAAAAATATTTTTCAAGTTATTTCTTTTATGCAGCAATTCTTCAGACTTCATTCTCTCATAAGCCACAGCTATAGGAGGTCAAAGCATGTTACACATATGGTTCCAGCCAATGTACTTCATCATTTAAGCAGGGTTGTTATTCATAGTATAAATGTAATTCTTCTCACTGGTTGTATGAATAATAAAAACTTAGGAACTCACATAGTATGTGAGTAACTCACATACTACATAGTATGTAAGTTAACTTTTATAATAGTACCAATTTTCGTCTTTGTTGAGCCTTGCGTTCTTCTCCTCTGTAAATTATTACATTATAGTTTCTACAGTCTCGTTACCTGGAAATTTTCTTCAAAAATACATTTACTATATTTGTGTGTGTGTATTTTTCTTATGTTTTTCATATATATGTACTTTAGTATAGTATTAAGGATATTAGAACTGAAATTTCTTTATTCCTTTCATCAGATGTGCATGTAAGTTGGATATTATTGGGATGGGTGGAGAATGAATGCAACATTACATATACAGATTTATTTTTCTTTAAAAATGCACAATTAAAAATTTTTGTGAAACCCTGAATACTTTACTCTGCCGTTCTTCATCTGGCTAATCAGTACCTTCCTCTGTAAATGCCTCATAGATTTTAATGCCATAAAGGACTGTCAGACTATACCCAAAAAGGTCACCATAGAGTCAATAATGTTCCTTCATAAGTTATTCAAAGAGGTGATTACCTCTGTTGTTGTTAAAAGATAAATACTTTGTGGTATCTTTCTGTTCAAAATCAGCCATTGGATCAGATATGTCCAAAATCTTTTCCCCACACATGTTCTTGCAGAATATGGTCACGATAAATTTTCTGAGTTTCTTTATTGTCCCTTTGACTTACAGTCATGATAACAGGACTAAGCTTGTATTGATGTTAGGCATATAAAATTTGAAACTACATGTAATCTTTGGATGCTGATTTGCAGAGATGGTTTATGCTGTACTTGGCAGAATAGCAATTTCAGTGCCTCCATTTTGCCATTTTCCTAATAGGAATAGTATTTACAGGAGTGTCCTGAAGTTTAGTTAATGTTGAAATTCTTCCAGAGAGGAACAAGATACACACAAGAAACCACAACAGGTATAGAAATGTATACAAATGTAGCTAATGCAGCAAAAGGAAGAGGGCTAAATGGTGTCTTAATAGTTTATCCTTAAAAATATATTTTGATAAGCAATATTATGCCATGTCTCTTGATTATGAGACATTTTTAAAATTGAAATTTTTAAAATTGATTATGAGACATTATTAAAATCTTACATTTTTTAATAATCTCTTCCAGCGTGCTGGGACCAGCTGTGACTTTCCGAGTGCACTCAAACCTCCAAAACATTTCAACTGCAGATGTTGCCAAAGCAGCAGGTAAGAGTCCTTGTCCTCCATTCCCAAACTGTGACCTCCCAAGCATCCATTTAGCAGACAGTGGCACTACAAACAGCACAGAGACATCCCAGTCTCCCAGGAAGACTGACATTTAAAGAGGGAGACGGTTGAGAGGTGAGTGGCACATACGGGAAATTGAAGTGTAACATCTCCGAGTCAATTAAAACTGCCTCTGACTTCCTTGTTTGTCGAGGAAAAGGATTAAGTAGAGACTTGTAGTCAAGGCGTAGCATAGTGAAAAACTCTTCGGTGTTGTCATGAACTCATAAAAACAGACTGGTTATTTGTAAATGAGGGTGTAATACCTTCGCTTTTCTGATACTTTTTTTCAGGGAACAAAAATGTTATTACATGTTAGCCTTGATTTCTGGATCAAAACATGATAGAAATATACCTTTGTCTGTGTGCTCTTTAGGCAATTTCAATGACAAGTTAATCTTGGGAATAAACATTGTATTTCTGGAGCTAAGCTGCTTCTGAATAAGTACCACTGTTCCAAGGACTCCTGTTGGCTTCTTGTCAACTTGGCTACTAACTGTATTATGGAGTTGTTGACTGTAAGAAATCATTTCTGCAAAGTAACTGAATTGATAACCGATTTGCTTCCAAATTACCCAATTGATAGCTTTTAAAATTATGAATGAACAAGTTGCAATTTTGCTTGAAAATAGAAACAAAAGTTCATTTAGAGAAACACTGGGAGCCCAAAACTGCCCATTAACTTTTTTTGCTTCACCATGGATGAATTTAGCTGTAGAAGGAACTGGAGTAGTTCCCATTCCAGAACTTTTCTTTGCAGGACCTATTGGAGGATTAATCTCAAAGTGTCTGTGAAAGAGATTATGAAAAACAGTAAAATGAACATTTAGCAGTCACCAACACCATATTGTATCCATTCTGTGTTTTAAGGAGCTTAAGAACAAAAAAGGTTAAGCACTATCAGTGGTGTGAAACCTTTCACTTTTAAGCTTTCTTGTCAACTTGTGATTAGAGAGTGGCAAATGAGATACCATTTTTCTTAAGAGGGTTTAATAACCAAAAAGCCATAGATGTGTACTGTCAAAATTAGAAAATTACAATAAAGTAATTATTGAATTATGGGACACTTGAATGTGTATGATTTACGTTGGAAAAATTAATACAGTTTTATAGCAATACCCTGCCATGTAAACCTGTTGAATCTCTCTGAAGGGATCAACAAATATGATGCAGCTGGTAGAGCCTGCCTGGGTTGCCGAAGACTTTTGACAAGTTCTTTCTCTAGAATTTTCTAAGGAAATTAATTGCTTCTTAGAATGTGCAACATGGAACATGAAAATGCAGGATCAGTAGTTGGTTAAGAGGCAAGAAACAGAGATTAGGAATAAATTATTAGTTTTCTCAAAGGCTAAAGATAGCAGAAAAGGATCTCTGCTGGGTCTGTGGCATTCAACATACTTACAAATGAGCTGGAAAAGAGGGTGAGCAGCGTGATGAGAAAGCATGTTAATAGTACTAAATTATTCACAGTATTAATGGTGAAAGTTGGTCTTAGAAATGTATAAAAACCTTACCAGACTGAGTGACTGGACTCAAAATGGCAGATGAAATTCATTATAAATTAGTGTAAACAAAATGCATATGGAGAAAAAAATAGCTTTACATATGAAGTTATATGTCTAAATAGACCATTACTGGTCTGGAGTAAGAACTTAGTGTAGTAATAGGTAATTTAAAGAAAATAACAATTAGGTCTCCATTATCAGTTAAACAAGGAAAGTGTTTTTAAGAATTATTTGGAAAGGAATAGAAAACAGCAAAATCTCATTTGTTCTTGCATAAATCTATCCCTTGCCTGTATTTAAAAGCGACATATAGTTCTGCTTCTCATACCTCAGCGAGGTTGGAAACTCCAGTTGAAATGGAAAGATTCAGAGAAAGGCAGAAGGCATAACTGTAAGTATGGAATATCTTCCATATAACAAATGGTGAAATAAGGCAGGAATCTTTATTTTGGAAAAAAAATATGAGTATGGTATGAGAAAGGTCTGTCAAGTCCAGAGTGGCACAGCGAACGTGGATGGGATTGTGTAGTGGCTCTAACAATGTAAGAACAGATGAAACTGGTAGAAGGCAAGTTCAAAATAAGTCAGAATGCTATTTGTAGCTATGCCTGTTGTGGGTAATGAAGCTTACATGTGTTCAAAAATTTACAAGTTCATGGAACAGACATCTGCTGAAATTTAGCAAGTCCATAGAAACCTTGTCAAGTTCAGGAAGTTCCTGATGTGCTTTGGCCTGTCCCTAGCAAGTTACTCTGAAGTAGATAAATGCCACGAGTAGTTTATTTCAGCACAACTAAGAAGTAACATTAGGTTTTTTTCTTACTGCTGGGATCAAAGTAGTTGTTTTCAACTTCCGTAACTTAAATGTTGCTGACAAAGTAGGGAGGTTCTGGGGACAAAAAAATGTCACCCCAGAGGAAGTTCTACAGATTCACCAGCTTAAATTAATCTTTTATATTGCGATTCTGTCTACTCTATATATACCTATCCCAGGCATTTCCTAACTTATGTTTGTTTAGTACATCAAAATTTTCAGGTTTTGATGGCTGCAGAAAGAGGTTTGTAGGAGTCTTACATCAGCTCCTCTTGGTATGTCACCATGTCCATAGTATTGTTATAACTAAACCTTGTGTTTGCCTTTTACAAAAAAACTGCTCACAATTCTGTCCAGCCGTCAAACATTTTAAATTTAAAAAGTATTGCATTTTTCTTTTCTAACCAATAAATAAGGTTGCAGTAGCTTGTCAATGTACTTGCTAATCGGTTAATTTATTTTAAGCAAACTTCTTACTTGCAAAAAGCCAAAAATAAATTCAGTTAAAAGATCAACAGCAGTATATACTTACATAAGAAGTTTTTTCAGGCTTTAGTTGTAATTAGAAGTTTTAAAAGTCAACAGTGTCTTGAAGAAAAGCATTCCAAAAACTTAATTTACCAAAGGAAATCAAAGCAGAATAAATCAATGCATACTTCCAGGGTAGACACAGGTAAATGCGTTACTCCATGGTGTACTGCTGTTAGATAACTTGACATCCATCCAGGAACTCTGAAAGCAGATCTTGTTTACAGATAATGAATAGACCAAACTGACAGAGGAATTTCACTGTCCGTCACATCCTTAGAAATGAAAAGAATTTAGAAACTGAGGTAATCAGATGCCATAGTAATTATGGGAATGTAAATTACCCATATTTGCAAAAGGAATCTATTTCTGCAGCTGTTATGTACATGCATGTCTCACTGATATCCACAGGAACAGTTTCTGTGCAGCAGTTTGATTTATTATTCATGTCGTATATATTTTTGTAACCAAAATGGATAAACTTCCCTTGCATTATTTAGGCTTAAATATAGGGTACTACATTTAAAGTTTTCCATCCTCTCCTGGGGAGTTTGACAAATGCGCAGGTTAGAGAAGGCATGGGACTCTTTAGCAACTATGCAAAGAAATGAATGACTTAGAATATCTACTAAAAAATAGAGATATGGAAGTATGATAATAAAAATTATTTCCTATATCTTCTTAGAGTTTGAGATGTTCTTCTTGGTGTGCATGAGACCCAGCTTGAGGAGACATAAAGCTCTCTCAAATCTTTCAGTCACGGTCTTGCTGATAAAACTTGTTTTCTAGTAATCCACAGTTCCAATTCCGTGTAAATGTTTCATAACTTTTTTTGCAGTTTCTAGGGCTACATAATTATATGGGAAAGCTGACAACAAAGTAATTTAAAATTGTGTATAGCTTGCTTTCTCACATTAACAATACTTTTATTTGCTCTTTGACTGCAGAGCAGAAGGACAGCCAATGTTTTGCCAGCGTTACATACTTTGATGTTCATAATATAGAACATATCTTGCATCAAGTAGCTGTCCTCTGGCCTATTTCTGTTTAATAAGTCAGGCTCAATGGTGCAGTGTAATTTCATCTCAACATTTTGAAGAAATAAACTTTCTCTAGACATAGATGACCTGCTTTAGAAGTAATTACACTTGGCACATGACATCATTTAGACAAATGAATGTGGATTTCATTTCTCTTCAGTTTAAAGGTTAGGAGAAATCTAGCAGAGAACAATTATCAGTAAGATAACTCTATTTATATAAAATTGCAATATAGTCAGTACAGTAATGAGCAATGAGTTTGATTTCATACGGCTTTATAGGTACTCTACTGTTTATACAAAGACATGTAAAGTAATAGTAATAATTAGAAAAGAGGAATCTTATGATGTTCCCAAACATCGAATTTTAGCATCAGATGGCTGTAATGATCACATATATACTGCGCATATGAAAAATGTAGGAAAAAGAGTCTTGTGCACAGATACTCAGCATTGCTGAAATGAAATAAGAGCGTTTGCTTATGTGTACCTGCAGCATTTCACTGGTTAGAATCATGCTTACATTTTTTTGGTATTGTATTAAAATGCAGCCATTTAGTTGTTGTAAAAAACAGGAACAGAAGAGCAAAGAGATGTATGCATAATGTAGGCACATTAGTGATAGGGGACAGGTAGCACAGCAAAAGGCAATGCATAACTAGATATTAGAGAATTAATAGGTCTTGTGTGCAGGTTCTTGTATCTGAGATATACTGTGATATATACCATTATGGAAAGTCAGAAATCTTGATTTCATTTTTTAAAATAAGAATTTTGAAGATATATTAGAATATGAAGAAATTTTTTATTTTTTTTTAAATTCCCCTACCTTTTAACTAAGCTGTTGATTTGGTTTGGTTTTGGTTTTGGTTTGTAGGGGTTTTTTTACTTTTCTGTTGCCCTGCTGGTGAAACCTACATTTTCACAACATGCATGGTTTGACAGGGACCATTAATCATGACTTAGAGAGGAGGGTGTTGAATCATATAACCTTCTAGTATAAAAACTATTTCTCTGCCAGCTTTCTAATTCTGAAAAAAATGCATTGCAAAATTAATTCCGCTGAAAAAAACCCACAAATGCAAAATATTATATTATCATTAAAATTTAGTTGTATAACAAGATAATTTGAATAAAGATACTGCCTCAAAAGTATTGGAATAGATAAAAAATGCTTATAGAATTCCTTAGCAGTTTTAAACAACTGCAAATGATTAAATTTGTGAACTTACAGATTTTGAGATTTGACACCTACAAATTTTGGTCATGTCCCAGCTGTGATGAAATATCCATGGCAACAAATACTGCAATAGAACTTTTTGACATTGAAAGTGAATATTTTTGCTAAAATTGGCAGCTCTAGACAGACAAAACATGATCCTTAGCTTTTAGCATTAAACAGTCCTTTTGAGATGAAAAGGGTACTTCAAAACCCTTAGAGTTGCCTTACCCTGTCTAGTGATTTAAGCTGATGGTGTCTATTGGTTTGGAGCGGTCCAAGATGTCATAGTTTTAATCTTAATTGGGATGACTAAATGGCCGGTCATATTAGTTATCCGGTTGATGGATTAGTTGATGGAGAAGCTATTTATGCCTTGTTCTGCCTCTGATATGTTTATTTTGCTAGGCAGGCCTGAGCTGTATTTATAGGTGTCAAAACTTACTCTTCTAAATATGTGGGCTTAAGCGTCTAAATCAGTGGTCTAATCTCAAAGGCTCTTAGTTCCCATCAAACCCTACAAACCTTTAATGACCTTGGATAGTTGGCAGGCTTGAAATACAGAATTTTCTAAAGAAAAATCAAGAAATTTAAATTTCAAAACCATGTCAGACAGTGAAGCACCCCACCTGCATTAGAAAAAATTATTCCAGGTTCTTCTTCAACTTTGGAAATACTAGTGAGGAACCTGCCTTATGCAGTCACTGCAGAAATCTGTTTATTGCTCCCATTTCTTAAGCGCATTTGGCAGAATCTCAGTTTTGTCAGACATCCAATCCGGGCCCTGTTAAAAAGGGCTGAGACTCTGACATGAACATATTTTGATTTCCTTATAAATTCAGTGCTAAAAATTTCCATTATGAATATAATTTAAAAGACCTAACTATGAAAGTACAAATGATCGGTTAAAGCTATAATCTTAGATGCAATTTTTAGCTGTTTGCAGCAACTGTTTGTATTAGTATAATTGAAATATACATTGCAACTTTTAGAAAATTAGATGTAAGTCTAAAATATTGCAGATGATATATGTGACTATTCTCTCGTATTCATTGTAGTCATGAAATGTAGTCCTCTTTTTATTGGTCAAAGGGGGTTATCTTTCTGGTTTACTGCATAGTAGAAATACATATAATAAAAATCACATTTATGAAATACCTCTATAAAGCTTGTACACCTCTTAATTTTACGATCTGAAATTTGGCAAAATGAGGCACAGAAAGAAGATAATTTGCTCAACATTAGAGAATCAATTGATAAGGATCTAGTACACAACTTGACTGTTCATTTCTAGGAACGCTGCAAAGGCTCACTCTGCTCTCTAGCCAATAAGTATTGACCATGCCAACACTGTTGACAGAAACATGGTACCTCTATATTATTATCCAGTATTAGCAAGAAAAGTTTTCTAGGAGACAGAGAACTGTCTTGAGATTTATCTTCATATAATATAACTCTGTATCTTCATCTCATAAAGCTCTATGTAATGTGTATATGTAAAGAATGTATACATGTAGAGAAGGGAGACTAGGAGAAGGAACAACAGAACAATGAGGAATAAATCAATTGCAACAATAAGATTATGCAGTTTTATTTAGCTATCCATATATTTAGTTAAAAGCATATTTAGAATAATTGATATTACTGACTCATGTCTTATGAGCATTATGGTCTTGTGGAGGAATTTGAACAAAACCTGGGAAATGTCATTTAACGTAGTGAGTTTGGAGTACACTGTGATTTTCTCTCTCTGTGTTTATTTTAGCTTGTGATCAAACACTGTCTGGCCTTTGTTGCTTTTTAGACCATTGTTGGTTAATTGTTAGAAGTTCTTTGCATAACATATTTCACTGAACTAAGTGTAATCTAAGAATTTATTATTCCTTGTACTGCTTCTGCTGCTGACATAATGAAACTTGGCAATGTCCGTTGTGTTGTTTTGTTAATGGCAACATCCATCATCTCTTTTGTGGTGACCATCAGTGCAGGAGATATGAGTTCTATATCATCAGAAGCAGGAAACTTCAATTTCTGGATAAAAAGTCTTCCTCTTCTCCAAGAAGTCCTTGTTCTTTCTAAATGGCTATAACCAGCTTTGGTTGTCTTGTTGATTTTTGGCATAAGCTTTGCATGTCTTGTGAGAAGTTTCAGAAAGATGAACTCTGTTGCTTCAGTCACAAGCACATCCATCCTGCCATACTGTCTTGGTTTCCTTTTTCTACCCCGCAACCATGAGCAATAATGGTTGTTTTGAAAGTATTCATTGGCCACTCATTGTCAGATTGATAATTCAGCTGTGATGAAGTGAACAGGCTGAATTCCTTCCCTCTATCTAGATTTTTGTAGATCATGCAATTAGATGTCTTTCTCTCTGAGACGATAACAAAGAGAGTGTCTATGAATAATTTGAAGTTCATCTTTGAAGCAAACTGACAGCTTCTGTGTCAGAAACTTTGAACAATGTAGCCAGGAGGCTGTGAGGTCCATCTGATTTCACTTGCTGCTGCCCTGGTTTAAGGAGGATTACAATTCTTTGCTCTATAATGTGAAATGTAAAAGTTTGACAGCTTTTTTTCTGTTGCTAGCTCTCTTAAGTCTTTTGGTGCAAATCCTGATTTCTTCTACTCAAGCCTTCTTAGTTCACATTGTCCTTTTTCACCTCTTGACCCCTCTGTAGTAGATCAATTCCCTTTCACCTACTGTATCGTCAAATCTATCTGAAGTATTTTCCTCAAATCCTTCCATTGGTGAATAAAGGATGTCATTATATTTTTGAAGCATTATTCAGAATCTGAACTGTCTCCTGCACTACCAAATATCTGATACAATGATTAATGAATTTTTGAGATGGCATTTCCTTCCCACCTCGTTCTTCTGTTGAAAAATGGAATGAGTTTTAGCAGAGGTGATGGGTGCTACCATTCAGTACATGTGCCTCAATCCTGAAGAATAGCAAGCATTCGGTTATGACTCTTCTCCAGTGACTTCCTTTTATTTATGATATTCATTGCTGTGATTAGTAAGGATGGATTTTTTTTAACATACACCTCTTTCCTCTAAGAATAACTCAGTCTCTAATTTTAGAAAGAAATCTTCTTGCCTTAAAACCACTTTCCGTTGTAACAGAAAACTTCAGAACTTCCTTCTGTTCACCTTATGAAGCGATGGAATCTATTCCAGCATAAGCCCCTAAATCAAGCTTCTTAACTATTGGGAACTCTAAAGCTAGTTAATAATTTTATAGAACTGGGGAGAAAAACAAGAGCTAAGTAGCATTATGTAGCCAATGTTCTTTAATTAAAGCAACGATGGCTCATGTCATTGCATTCTGATGCCTCTTACTAAACACCCATTCATAGAAAACCATCAGGTTGGTATTAAACTAAAATAAAGATAACCACACATGCAGGTGTAGTATATATGTTAATATTTTAGAATACAATAGTTGATACCTGAACCAGACAGTTCTATCAAAGGGTCAATGGAAAGACCAGAATTAATGCTTAGAACAATATATAGCTGCAAAGATTGATTTGCAGCTACTCATGTGTTTCTGTTAGTTGCTTTTTCTGAAATCTATAGGCAAGCCTATGAAGACAGGTAAAAATAAGACCTCTATTAAAGTAATTTATGTCATGGTTTAAAGGTTAATAGTGATTTTAAAGTTGACTTTTTTAAAGAGCCCTCTGGTAATATAACTAAATACATTGTAATAGTAAGGGTAGAATTCATCTAACCCGGTTTCTGCCTAAAGGTTAGGCATTTATTCAAAATTAGTTGTCTAGATTGCCTCTACATTCAAAGAAAAAAGATTGTATGAACTGGCGCTTATCATAAGTGGATAAAAGTAGGTGAGAGAAAGCCATCACTAATATCCACAGAAATGTATAGATATTGTTGATGATAGGACTGCCATACATACATACTGCAGATAAATCCAGGGAGATTGGTCAAAGTCAGGATTGTAGAATTTAGTGCAGTGGAAAGCTTTCAGGATCTTCCTGTAGTCCCTGCTTGGTAACATATTCAGAAATATTTTTTCTTCTGCTAGATCTCTTAAAGTCTTCTGGTGCAAAGCCTGATTTCTTCTACTTAGGCCTTCTTCATTTACATTGTCCTTTGATAACATATTCAAAGCTCCTTAAGAATTCAAAATTAATTTGAGATTGAGTAAATTCACAAAGATTTCAAGTTTGATAAATATTACCATGTGTAATATTATTAAACAACCAAATTCCTGCAGTCAGCTTGTTCACACCTCCAGCTATTCAAGATGAAACTGTCATGTCGTTAAAGCGCAAAGTGGTTTTCTTCCAAGTCCAAGAAATCTCACAATACATTTTTGACTATGGAAGTGAAAAGTCTTTTTCCATATTAAACTTGCTACATAGTTCCTTTCACAGATGTTTCAAACTGACCTGTACATTTTAAAAGGACTGTTTTCAGCTGATGTAAGTAAAAAAATAGCTGCACTGAAGTCCATAGCACTGAGAATGTGTGATTGGAACAAAACTGTATTATTTTTGGTATAGCAGCAGTACTGTGGGTTCCCACTGTGGACACGGTATCAAAAAGTCCCTATACTAAAATATTTCTGTTTCTAACTTTCATTCTAATTTAAAGCAAAGCAAGCAGAAATCCCCAAACCTAAGACAACCTGCTTAATGTCATATTTCATCATATTATTTAGCAAAATTGCTGCTATTTAGCATTTTTATGATAAGCAACAGATTTTCCAGGAAAATGGAAAATATATGTGATATGGCATATATAACCATAATACTTACAATTCCAGACATCTTTAAATGTTATAGTCCTTTAATAAATTTTTATATATTTTTGTGCATACACGGAGACTGTTGCTGTTCACAGCAGATCCTAAGCATATTAAACCAAATTATTTAGGAATGCTACAGTAAGAAGAAATCTGGTAAGGCACGTACATAAAAGGCAGCATTTATGTAAAGAATAGGTAAGCTGATCTAATATTTTTTGGTGAATATGTACCTTTTTAGGTAAGCATAAATAAGGGAATTAAAGAAACACTAATTTATGTCAGATAGTATTGTAACCTAACCTTTACCTGGAAAAGAATTTTGAGTACAATTTTTCCACCAATTAGACAGATTGAGTATAACTTTTCAAAATGTCGAACAACAATATAAACCTAAAAATTTTAAACTATGCATGCAAATAAACACTAGGCACCATATGGAGCAGGGGATAATGTTCTACTTTAGTTGGTGCAAACAGGAAAATGTTCTTTATCTGATGTAACTAAATGTCCCATTCTTAATATATTAAATTGGATGATTAGCAATCTTGTGATTGTAAGTGATAGCTTTCATATCAGCCAAATAATAAAAAATTGTGAGGGAGAGCAGTGCTACTTCAGGACTCTATGAAAAATAACTGTTATTTAAAGCACAAGAAAAAACACAAAATCAATTACACACAGAACCATCTTAGAATCAGGCTGTCATCCCTTTTTGCTGGAGAAAAGTAATAACATGAAAAGGCACTTCTCCAGAAGCATGGTGTTTTGGTAACAGTGTGTAGGAGCGGCTGACCCGAACCTGGCAGCAATCTGCTCTCTCGGTAGAACAGGATTTATGGGATGACATCTTGGGAAGGAGGCACAGACATGACCTGGGATGAAAGGGCAGGTGGAGGGTTTTTGGCTGACAAAGGCTTAGGTAGGAGGTCTGCAGGATTCACGTATCATCCTCTTGAAAATAGCCACTTGCATGACCTTCTACTGCTGATAGCTCGTGGAGGAATGTATCTGAGAGGGGAAATAATGAGCTCTTGACAGTGGGACACGGAACTATTTGAGAGCTTTGGGAGAGTTTTTGAAGAGAAGAGAAGTTTGTTGGCAGTACTCACAGGGGCACACTTGTCAGCAGTATTCAGTCCTGTATTTTAACAGTGCCTTCATTTTAAGCCATATTTCTCCTATGGCTTGAAGGCTGCTTCAACAGCTGCTGCTGCTACCTGATAGCCTGCACAATTGTTAGGGAATGTTGTGACTACAAGGCGAGTGATTTGATGGTCAGGAATTTTGTTTTCTGGACTATCTATGGTCAAAGAAGGGTTTTTTTTTTCCTGAGCTTTCCTTATCTCCAGATATCAATTCTGACATGTAAAATAAGATGGAGTCAGATTTATAGACCTTTGATCTTATTTTTATTTGGAGATTATGTTTTCCATTGTCTGACAAAAATTGTATGCAGGATTTAGAGATTAATGACCATTGTAATAATTTGCAAACACCTAATCTTTCTAGTATTATCCAGTCTTCAGGAAAACATGTTAAATCTCTTTGTTCTCTTTGGAAAATATTTTCTATGAATGTGAACAATCCAGATTAAGAGAGATTATATGACTTTACGTTGGCTGAAGTCAAAAGATGTGCTAGATTTAATCTAACTGTAGATTTTTCAAGAAGTACCTGTAAATACTCTGTGCCTCTATTTTCTTAATTGTAAATCTGAAATATTAATAGGAAAAAGGCTTTTTATGAAATAATAAAAAAGCTATAACATAATGATTTTTTAAGATAATTCAGAGGACAGACAGTATGTTCTTCTATAGCATAATTATGATCATTTGTTCCTGTGCTGCTTCTGCTGCTTTTTTGTATTATTTTCCTGGTTGCATCAGTGCAACAAAATCAGGATGACAGCAATTGTAAAATCATTGTGGTTGAAAGATCCATCTAGTGTGTTATTTAGCCTGTCCCCCAGAATTGTGATGGGATTGGCTGGCAGGAGATCATATAGCTAATATTTGATAGTCTATTAAAAAAAGACAGACAGATGAGAAAAAAATGCGCATGCCAAAATCCAGAGGGTGCCTCTTGGCAAAGTTTTATAGACATTTTAGATCAGTAACAAGAAAAGGTAGGTAGCTACACCCCATTACTCCTTCCTAAACAGCCAGGTAATTACTTTTGGCATTTTGACAAGTGTTTGCTGGAGTGAAGGTCAAAGCTGTCAGCAGAGAAGATCTATGCTAATCTGCTCAGCTGGAGAAGACTCAGGTAGCTAATGTTTTGTAATTAGAAGTTGTGGAAACCAGTTTTCACTGTAGTTTTGTGCTGAGCATACTTGAACTAATAATACAGAGTAATTTCATTTATCATAGTTTACAAAATTGGCTAAATGGATGCTTAGGAGTAAGCATACAATGTGAAATTGGAGAAATATGGGAAAACTGATATTGTGGAACAAATGAAATACATATTTATATGCCAATATATGTATGTGTGGTATTATATATACACGCATATACATTGTATGTCTATATTATACATGCATATTTGGCTATACACATACACAGGATGAATAATGCTAATACTTTTCATTTACATTGAAAATATATTAATCATAAAAAGAAAAAATGCAATTATTTTACTTGATAAGGCTGCAAAATTTTGCTGGAAATTTCATTTGCAAAAATTCAATGCATGAGAAAACCTCCCATTTTTCTTGTGGGAGTTATCAATATCACTTCATCCAGCAATACTCTATGAATGGATTCCTATAATGGATTTTAAACTGATAACGTACTTTAGCAAAATATAGGAAAATAAGCAACCCCCCAAATAAATATATTAAAACAATTATGAAAACAATGAAGATTTTTATAAAAAGTATCATTTGTTTTATAATGTTGACTGCCTCTTCAAGGCGTTGTATTCCTGTTTTTATCCAGCTAAACTAAATGACTTTTCTCCCCTATCGTGCTATTCTTTGTGCAACAGAAAGTGTGTGCATGTGTATATATATAAAAGACAGAAAGAGATAAACAAGGAATTTTTCAGAGGAACTCAGGGTGTTCAGCTATGCTCCCAAACCCCAGCGAGGACCTCAAATCTGCAGTGATTTTACACATATTTAACTGTTTGTTCCCTCTGATTTTGCTGCTTGAACTGAAATACCTAATATAGGTATATGGTGACCATGATTAAATTCTTACCGTGCATGGAGAAAGAATGCAAACCTTCAAAAAGTAATGGTTTTGGGCAGACTGGTATGTACCGTGGAAATGCAGGTCAGGATTTTATGGCCTAATCCTAGACCTAAACCTAATAAGATGAAGTTGCAGTGTTTCCATGGTTGCAGTTGGAGCTGGACTGGAACCTCATAGTAGTAGCAGTTTAAAAGGATTGGTTTTTTGCTGAGTCGTTTTTAACCTTGATCAGCTCTGCCAGGCAAACTGTTGAACTGTCACCAACAAAAAGCCACAGGGATGCAGCACTGATGAAAATATTCCTCTAACTCTTTTTGACTTTACGTGTAATCCATAGCATGTAGATAAATAGAAAAAAAAAAAGGGGATAAAGCTTTAAATCTAGGTCTAAAGAAGTAGTAGGTCCATCTGAAACATAGACTTTAACTGAGAAAAAGATGCTTTTTTCTTCTGGATTTCATGACTGGGCTTTTATAGGAGGCTGTTAAGTCTTTTTCAATTGTTATATCGTTGCAGGGAACCCAGAACATGACTGATTTTGGAAAGAGACCAGAAAGTGTTGGGGTTTTTTTTCCCCCCATCCTTCCTTCTCTGGATGGATTTTGTGTATTATATTATCCTTTCTGACATTTCTTTCCTTGGCATTTTTCCTCTTCAAGGGAATCACCACATATTCATTCTCTTCTTTCATTGCCATTTAACAACTTGAGGGTATATTCTCTGCCCATGTGCAGCGATATAGCTGTGAAACTCACATTAACATTAATGGCAAATGTGCAGCTAAAATCAACCACACTGGGTGTAGTTACTACCCTTGGCTGTAAAATGGATTGGCATGTTCAAACAGCAATTATTTCCACTTAAGAACTGAGAATTTAACTGGGTTATTACATTATTTTATGTTAAATTAAAAGTATTTTAACATTAATTTTTTAATGTGTTTCAAATTGAGAAATGCACCTGCTGTAGAACCTGTTATTTTATGTTACAATGTAATGTTTGCAAAGTTAGGTGACATTTAAAGCAAGTAAGCTATCTTTCACTTGGCAGCTCCCACTACTCTGCTTTCTATAAGCCTTAGGAAAATATGTTAACAATTATTATTTGATGATAAGTTAATATTTTGTTAACTTAACTGTAAAGAATCAGATGCCCCTCTCAGGTTTTCTGATTTAAACATGGATGAATTTGAATGTTTGCAATGGTTTTCTCAGTCCTCCTGCGATTCTGCTTTTCTGTTCTGGTCCCTTTTCCTCCTGTATTCTATCCATAGCTCTTTTTCCTACTGGCAGCAGAGCTCTCCTAGGATAACTAAACATCTGAAATCAGCAGAGTGGACAAAAAAGAGCTGAAAGCTGGGAGATGTGGAAAGCCAGGAATATCAGAGGTACAGGTAGCTGTTTCCAGAAGTGACAGTATGGACGAGGAAGCTGATCCTCTTCCATTGTTATTAAACTGGTGATGAGGCAGAGTTTGCATATTTATCACATTTATTTCTACATTGCTTCAGTTTCTCTGCCTCTTTGCCAGAGTGAATAAGTGCATCTATCTTTGACATATTGGTTTTTTGGTGTGTTTCCTGTAGGTAAAGAGTATCAGAGAGTTTAAGAACTCTAATTCTGTGTCTTCTGTTATATTGATATCTGTTGTATACTGCTATCTGTTACACTGCAAGCAATCATAAATGTTAGAATTGGCATATATCTATGTGTAGAGGCGTATGTATCAAAATGAATTATAACGTGCCCTTAAGAGTTTTAAACAAACTTAGTGGAGTATTGCCATACAGTTAAATAAATCTTTGCTTTAGACAGAAGGCAGTAAGTATCTAAGACTCCTCATTCCAAAAGATGTTTACGTCTCAGATTTCTTCACTAAGAAAAGGAAAAAAGTGTAAATGGAAGCTATCAAGACAGAATGGTTAGTAACACAGCAGACAGTCTACAGCATGTTTTCACTATCACATGTATACTTTCAAGTTCAAATTCTGGTACCCTTAGGAATAAGGTCAGTTTGGTTCTTAATGTATATCTAGAAATGGCTACCAGATTTTCACAGAATGTACTGTTACTGCTGGTGAGCATCCTTCATCCCCCTAGTTCCACTTCTGTATAAACACAAGCAATTCACACATACTCATTAAACCACTCTTAGTGATTGGTATCACAAGAGGTAAAACTGAGTTTGGGGCAGATCCCTGTAGAGATGTGAATGCTATTGTTGGTGAAGCCCTACCCTCATCCAGGCAATTATGTGGGAGAGGTTGTCTATGTTGATAATTACACATATTAAAAGTTAGATAGTACATTTATACCTTTAATATTTAAAGATACCCTGCACTCTTTCAACACCTTTATCTCATTAAAGAGGTAATACCTGGAAGGCAATGTACATTAAAAAAAAAAAAAAAAAAGTGAAACCAGTTATATCTGATTTCCATTGTCTTTTCCTTTTGAACACTGTTGGAGATACGATACATGACTAAAGGAGACAGATATGGCCATTCATTTAGAAACCAACTTCAGCAAAACATCACTTTTTACAGATTTTAAATGTACTATGTCTTTCTCTGTATCATTCTCAAATTCTTTCTTTCATGTCTGATCTTCAGTCATAAGAAAATACAAAGAATTCCATCAGATTTCCATTCTTCACTATTTTATTCAGAAACAGTTATTATATCTGATAGAAATGCAAAAAAGTCATATTGAAAAGGTATGATCTTGAATGTTTTTATATTTGTAACAACTGTGTGCATTCTGCACTTTTAATGCATCTTCTGTTCATGGATCTTAAAGAGCTCTTGAACATGTCCCAGAATGCACAGACGGGTTCTGCCCTTGCGCTAAGGGAGGTGGAAGTCATAGGTCTCCACCGGTGTGCCATTGAGCCTAAGCTGTTGTACTGACTATTTCAACATCACTTTTTAGAGGCTGGTATTTATAATGATAAATCAAAATGTCTGTGATTTATTTTTAATTCTGAAAGTTGTCCAAATTGCCCTAAAATATTGGCATACAGAATCTCTAACTGTAAATGTGGTAGCACACATGGGTAGATCATACGTGCTTAAAATATCTTCCATGTTTTATTTCTAAGGATGTTTAAACTTTCAAAATGCCATATATCTATGGGGCTGACAGTTATCTTTTCTCTAGGAAGATTTTTGGGAAGATTATATGAACAAAAATTCACTTTAATATTTTAGATTTCTGACGAAACTTGAGTGAGGATTGCCACATTTAGATATGACATTTATTTTGAATGTTAGCTTAATTCCTATGACAGGATTTTTGTGTATAGAAAGGAAAGAGTTTCTCTACACTTGACAAGTCATAAACCAATCAAACTTTTCATAAGTATGCTTGGCTAGTTCATCTTTTATCCTAATCCTGGAATATTTCTTTTGAAAACATTGCAAGTGAAAACATGACATTCTAATTTCCTTTTTTATTAATGTTATTATTTTAGTTTATGAACATTCTTTGCTGCTTTCCAACATCTGCTCCATTTTTAATTTTTTAGGGCATAATTTCCCACATTTTAATAGAAGACATTTCTTTTTATCTGTAATTAAATCTGTAACTTGTTATTCTCAGAAGGTTATTATGGATTGTGGCTTGACTGTTACAAAAAATTAATGACTTAAAGAGGCTCCTAATATCAATTTAGTATAAGGATTTAATTTGTTATTCATTAATTTTGTATTCATTGTAATAGCAGTAATCATTATGAACTCATTGGTTAGGTATGAGAATGTCATGCACACTATATTTCCATAGGAATTCAGTTCATTAGTCATCTTTAGCAAAACATAACATGCCATTCATGCATTAATGCTGTCACTTGTTTCTCTTTATAATTCTATGCCCGTTATTTTACATAAATATCTTCATATGTATAAGCTGTACTGGAATTTAAAAGTTTCAATATGTGTATAAACTCCCTTTTCTGTCCTTACGGCAACAGAAATTTTGCTGTTTTAAATGAAGATAGCTTCACTCAACTCATGACAGTGTACGGTCTAATTTTACAATTTATTTTAAAGAAAAGTCTTTCAAATATTGTCAGTTTACCCCTCAGATACATCATTCTTCACTGTCCCATATTTCTGAGGCTGCATCCCTTGACTGGTAAACAATTCTGCTCATGTTAAAAATGAGTTCACTGAATGCCTTAGAAAAAAAGAAGTTGTGTTTAGCATCATGTCAACTAATTACAGTAGCTGCCTTGCAGCTCAATGTTGAATTGGAGTTGTCCTTCTGTGCACAGACTCAATCAGTCATGGTCAGTATTATGTCAGCTAACTCAATTCTTTGTAATCAAATTTAAACGTGAGAGTGGTTTTAATCTCCTCTAACTCAGGTGTCTGTCTTTTAGATACTTTAAGTGTAAGCTAGTCAACCTCGGCTCCCTTTACAATCAGTTGAATGTAATAAGTGCTTCCAGAGGGTAGTTCATTTCATCCCATGAGAGGTGTCTGTCTCATCTGTATCTCCTATATCTCATCTATCTCATACATGTCTATCACACTTATGATTGGTGTCTAAGATAGGTCGAGTATACATCATTCCCTTGAGGATACTGTTATTCTCCATTAACTACAAAGGGAGTCTTGCTTAAATTTAGAGCCAGCCAAGATCTCCCAATTAAAGCAAATCCCTTAGATCTCTCTCAGGCACCTTTAGAGCACATTTCAGAATTAACATGGGCATAGAAATCAGTTGCGGAGGGACAGGCAGCATTTTTTGGAGCAAGGTATTTCTGCCTTCCCTTGTGCAAAGAAGACAGGATGCAGCTCACTAAACTGCGTGGTCTGGTGGCAGTTTGGGCACTGAGCAATACCCTGCGTGGCTGCCAAATGCTGCTTCGGAAAAGTGCTGGTTTTTCATGGTCCCGTGTCACCTCTGCCAGCCCCATGCCGATATCTTAGGTGCTTGGGTCACCTCAAAGAGCATGTGCTGCTGTATTTAGTCAACAGAATAAATAAGTGGGGGAAAAGGGGAAAGGGTAACATTTTGTTGGCTGTGGCTTTTTAAAGTTATGCCAGCTTCACCTGTACTTCTGTCTATGCGCATGACATAAGGTCAAGGATGAATGTGAGGCAGTGAAAATGTTCTTCAATAGCTGTGTAGCCCTATTTATGACATCAAATTTCTTAACATATGAAAGGGCTTGATCTCAGCTTGCTTGAATCTTAGGAGACTTCCAGCCCTACATAGCTGAGCTGTGACTCCTTCCTTTCAACTAAGATGTTATTGAATTTTTAATGAAGTTCATAATTGCAAATTCCCTAGAAGACACTGACCTTCGAAGTACCACAACTGTGACATATGTTTTGAATTTTAAACTTAGTTTTTATTTATGGAAGCCCATACTCTTTATCAAGGAAATGTGGGATTCTTCCAGTCCTTTAAAAATTAAAGAAAACAGTCTGAGGGTAGAAATAACAGACATAAGTACATACCTGGAGATTACTGTTGGTGATTAGGTAGGTCATAGTGTTCACCTGCATACATTTGCTTTTATGTTACATCATTACAGTATTCCTTAGTTTTAATGGCTTTTTAATTCTGAGCACCCTGGATGTTCAATAGCAGATGCAAGTAATTTTGTAATGGTTTATTCTACTTCAGTGCATATCTAGCTTATGCTAAGAGCAAACTGCATTCACTTAAAAATAATTAAGTAGTACACTTAACAATAGTCTTCCTTTCAAATTCTAAGAAAAACCCAAACAAAAACCAAGCTATCCTTATAGAAATGACTGTTGCAGTTTCAGTGCTTCTGTAGCAGTCATTGGCTTTGACTCTACTCCAAGGAGGCGACCATTTTTTGGCAAGAAGTTGACAGTATGTGATGGAAGTAAAGTCACCAGTTTGCACATCAATGCATGAGAACAGCAGGCCTTTTTGAAAGATGTTTTCTGGTACATTGCAATTGATATTGAAATTAATTTCTTTTAAAGGCTAGGTTGGTTTTAATATGAACTGTCACTTCTTTTTCCTTTTCTCCCCCACCCTGTCTTTCTCTCCACCTCTGCAGAAACTCTTTGCATTAATGTGGCCTGGAGCATCTCTGAGTGTTCTTCCAGAAGCCACTGGTTTTATAAAATCGTCTAATATGGATAAATAATGCTGTTTCCTACACAAACTGCACATGTATAACTAAATCTCTGTCTAACTTACTGACAAGAACAGCAAAACACAACAGTGAAACTTGAAATCTAAAACACATACGTTCCTAAAATTCTCCTCTGAACCTGCTCCTGATTGCTGGTAAAAGCTTTTGTGGTTTTCAAACAGAAAAAAATCCTTATTTTGTCCTTTCATGACAATATTTATAGCAATAAGGCAAGGACATCCTTTCAGGGATTAACTAGACTGTTATTTGAGTCTCTGCTTGTTATCACACCATAGCCTTCCCATCATGTTCATTTGTCCTTTTAGGAGGAACTTCGGTTTGCCTATCCCCTTTCCTGGATATTGAAGAAAATCTGGGCAAAAGGCATGCTGCCAAAGAAAACTGTTCTTACTTCATTACAAACCTGCTGGAGGACTGTGTCTTGGCCAGCCTGTCTTAGGGAGACCTTCTGGAGGTCTCATGTAGGCACATGATGGCTAAAAACCCCTTGGAGGTGTAATTGTGTCAACATTTCCTGCACACGGCCCAGTCCACTTCACCTTGTATTATTAGATATATGATCAAACATATTTTGGCACAAAATGAGGGGAACCATTTGCTTAGGCAATGGGGAAAGTTCCAGCACATCTATTAACAGATTTCTAGTCTTGCTATTGCAAGATACAGTCAGGATGTGTAGCAATGGAGCTGCTTGAAACAATCACTGTTATTCCATTGTAATTAATTAATTGATTAATTTCTTCCTTGGGAAGTGTATATCCCTCATATGTTCATCTCTGCTAGAGGATTACCAACATGTTTTAGCCTTGCCTTGCCTTTTGTTGAAACCATTACCTCACTGCAATTAGGACTTGGTAAAAAATTAAAAAAATCATTAAATTTGGGGAGTGAGGGAAAGTGATATTCTACTTGGAAGAGAATATTTCAGCATATGTAATTCTATCAGCCGTTAAACTTACACTGTTAGCCTCCTCAAGCATGCAATCAATGTCTTCTTTTTATTTGTGCCACTTCCTAATTAAATAATCTACTATGTTATCAACAATCTTTTTCATTATTTTAAGAATAGCCTCAATTTTAGATGTGTTATGAATAAAAACTTCAAGAAATTCTATTTTGGACATATCTTAGCAGCTTTAAATGTCATTGCCTTTAAAAAATAAGGAAAAAGCCATATGCTCCTAAATCACAGACATGGTTTTTGTCACTTTTACTCAATGCGATTTTCAATTTTTCAGTATTTTCTTGTGATTTTTCTCAGCTTTAATAGGAAGAATATTACATACATTGTTGGTTGAATTGTGACTGAATCATTTCCCTATTACAGAGTCTGAACGTCACCGGCTGAAAAATTTATACATCCTCTGAAAAGTGAAAGGTGTTTTTCTCTAATGAAGTTTTTTTTTTGGACATTCTCTTTTACATACAGTAAGCTAAATCTTGATTGTAGATAAACTGAAATGATATATTTTTAAGCCACAGGATATGCAATTTCACACTGCTTTGAAAAAAAATCCTCTCTAGAAAATTGTCCATGTATGCTTCTTTTTCACAGCATGTATGTGTATTCTTTTAGTCTGTATAATAGTAGATTTTTTCTCTCAGTAAACCAAGGCAAAATCTTTTTTCATGAAGTATAATTACTGTTATATTCCACCATTTTTACAATACCTGATGATACAATCTAAGAGAAGATCAAATACAACTTTCTCTCAAACAACTTACATGGGACAAGTTACTTTATTTTCTCAGAATTTTCCATGTAATCACATCTTCTCTAGTTTATAACGTACGTGAATGGTCTCTGGAGCACTGTTTGGCTATCATTAGATGAAGGAAGTGTTTAGATGTAGCAGATTTTTTTGTTGTGTGATGTAATCTGAATAACTAGTTGTACTCAAAGCAACTGTCAACCAAAATGCTAATGATTTGAGAATGTTCTTCTGTCTTTAGACTTCTGTCTCTTCTTTCCACGGGCTTGATCCTGAAGTATCTTATGGGAGGAGAGGAGGGGGCATTTCATGCGGTACTTGGCTCAGAAAGTTACATACTTAGATGTGGATTTATACATATAAGTGCCTATATTTGACCTACGTGTGTAAGCACTCATAGTGATGGTGGGATTCATTTGCCTGATAGAGGCATCTGGGGCCACTGGAGGTGCTGTAGCTGTCTAAGATACTTGCCTGGGTCTTTGCTTATGGGGGGTCCGCATCTTTCTAGAGATCAGGTGGGATAACCACAGCGCTTACAAGAGCACTAAACACTTAGGTACGTAAGTCTTGGTCCAGGATTCTCAGCAATCTGCAGTCAGTAGAGCCGAGAGAGCTATTCAGCCGGACAAGAGTAGGTGGCTGATTCAGGGAGATGTGAATAGCCCTCCTAACTGTATTAGCTTTGGCCTTTATTAACTACATTGGGAGCTTAGGCAACCAGCTGATATGTAGGCATGTCTGTGCAGGCACTTAGATTTAGATGTCTTAATTCCATCCATGAGAGCTGAATTCCACCCATAGCTTCCCCTGAATTTGGTGGCCTAGCACTCTTAATACTTCTCAGTTCTAAGCACCAAAAGGTCTGGCAATGTTTATTACGTTGTAGGTCTTGCTTGACTTTTCTGCATAAACTGTGTGAGACACCCTTCAGATTACAAGTTAGTCTTAAACAAAACTTGGGTAAATCAAGTAGTTATTTTTGTTAAAATAAGAACTTGCCTATAGCTTTCTATTAATAATTAAAACATCAGTAGTTGCTTGGTGTTACTAGTGATAAATTTTCATAAAGGGATATGCTTCATTTTTAGAAAGTAAAAAAGAAGTAAAAAGTTTCCTATAGGTGATTTTTTTCTGTGATTGTCCAGTAACAATTTTTTGTACTTTTATTGAGCATCTGTACCTGGCTTCCAGCAAAGATAAAATAAATGGGTAGGCAGTTGATTCGAATTCACTAAAATAACAGTTTTCTCCTTGCTGTAGCATCTGAAAATTTTACATCACTTATCACTGTCAGTATTATAATATCATCCCTTTGACAGCAATTAGAGCTATAACAATAAATTTCTGTTTTCAATTTCTTTTAGAACATTCACAATTCAGATTGCTATTAATATAGACTGAAGGTTGTGATGTAGATTCAAACTTGTTAAAAACATTTCTTCACTTTTGGGATAAAAATTAAACTGCATTTAATTCTGCCAATATTAAATCTGACAAAGAAACATTCTAAATTGCTGATTTTAGATACTGGAAAAATGCAGAAATCTGTTCCAGATTTTTTATATATTAAATGAAGTAACAGACCCAGTATATGGTTTTAATAACAACCACTGATACATATCAATTATGTTAGATTAAATGAGACCTGTGCTTTTTGTAATGTCAATAGCAAGATGTCATTTCATTGTCCTGATATTTCTATTATTTCACTATTTCAACATCCTAAATTTATTTTGAAATGCCCCTCAATCACATTTCTTATTTCAGACTCTTACTTGAGTTATGTAGTTCATCTTTCTATACTAGAATATACAGAAGATTGAGGCACTGCTATGATAATAAGCATATGCAATTTGATTATCTCACCCTTAGGAGACACACCATTGCGCTGCAGAAAATATCTCCATGTTATGTGTTGTTCCTCCCATTGCACTTCTCGTTTGTGTGAAATCAGAAATAGATGTTATGGATCAAATTAACTACATGTTTTTTACACGTGGGGCATCATTAAAGTGGAGACTGAGGTGGCCTCTTGTTTTTCTCCCATGCTCAGTGGTAGCCTAACCCAATTTTCCACTGAAGTCATTGAAAAGGCTTGACTTCACCTGGAATTGTTTGCAACTGTTGAATGTATCTAGTCATATACAGGGGGTTTTGTCTTTTGCTCTACAACTGCTTGCTACTCTCCTGACGTATTGATGCCCTCTGGCTTGTACTACAAACCACAGTGCAAATTTGTATAATCAGTCTTCCTGATTAATTTCTATAGATGAAAACTCAGTCTCCTCTCAGAAATGCACTTGGTCAGGATGAAGATATGAATTCACCAGTTTCCTCTGCCTTGGGGATTTTAAACCCATCTCCTTAATCACGATGCTAGTAAAGTATTGGGAGGAGAGTCTCAGCCTTTCCTCTAGACGCTGTTACACTTTGCATGGAATAATTGAACGTTCGCTGACCTAGAGTGCACGAGAGCAGAAGGGAATACTGCACTGTAGCCTAGTATGTGGGTGCTCCACAGGAGTTTGGTGACTCTTCTCCAAGTCCTTCCTGCATTGCATATTTAATATAAATTAGTGAACTATTCATTGGAGAAAGAACTGAAACTGAGGTCTTCCCTTTGCTGGTTAAGAACAGTAGCTACAACATCCACTTTGTGAATCCAGTCCTTTATGATTGACCACAATAATTTTTCCACTTTTGGGGGATTAATTTGATCTATCTGACAACAGTGTAATTTATTCTACTGTTTCATAATATGTGCTAGCATGAATGCATCTTTAGAGGTTTTGGTTGGAACCATATCATCCATGTGTCACACGGGGTGCACTTCGCTTATTTGTTTTTCAGTTGTAAGGAAGGTCAAAAAGTAATGAATAAATGTCAAGAAAGATCACTTATGAGAAGTGGATGCTCTGCATAATAAACATTAGCACATGTTTAACAAAAAATTTCCTCCAGTAGAAGTCATTCCCATATTAATTTAATCCTGCTGTCTAAGATAATACAATCTCTTTGAAACAGTCTTGATTCTTAGTGCATAGGGACCTTTTCTGGATCAGAGGCCAAATTTCCATTACCTGATGAGCTAATCTGACGTGACAGCCTCATATGCAGATGGGGAATCTCTTGTCAATAGTTTTCTTCAGAGACAAAGAGAGACAAATGTCTATATTCATTCTCTCACTTCATGCATGAGTAACATTACCTTTCTGTCTCCCTTTCGCTCTATCTTTATTCAGGTAGTCATTGAGAATTTAATATAAGCTTTTGTGTTTCTGAGTTAGCTTATGCATGCAAAGCTGTTTATAGAAGACTGGCATCCTTGTCTGTTTGTTTAAGTACAGTATGTATTTTGACATGTAAATTTACGTGAGGCATATTTAATCAGTCACAATGATATGCTAATTGGATTCCTGTATGAACTGCATAGAAAACAGCATTTGAAAAAAAAAATTATGAAGGGAACTTATTACCAGCTGAGACACTTTCTAATCAGTATTATGCGTCATCAAAATGCAGAAAGATAAAAGTGATAGATTTTCAGGACTTTTGTAACCAATAAAGAAAATATGAACTAAAGAAAATGTGAACTAAAAAAAAGTCTTTCTCCAAAGGAGCAGCCTGAAAGTTAGAAAACAGCAACTGAAATCCATAAATTAGAATGCCAAAAATCTCTCAAATGCCTCTGCAGCTTTTGGATGTTGTTCATTGACATAATTTGTGTTCTGATAAGGTTATAGGTTGATCTTGTCTCCAAAAGAGCAGTGACATTTAGACTTCAGCTCTGTCTGCCCTGGGGATTTGCTCAAGTATTTTGAACATATTTTTTTTAATATATATTTTTATAAGCAAAACTAACTTGCTCAGGTGCAAGAGGTTCACTCTCAAGCAAAAGCAAACCATGCCAGTGTAAAACAGCTACTATATATGCGTATCTATAAACTTAGAACACTCTCCCATTCCTGTTCTGGTCTTTTACCATTGATGCCTGAATTTCCCTGGTAATTAAAGTTTTAAAGCTGATAGTCTTTATCCTTTTTTTTTTAAATGTACTCTGGGATCTGTTCTTTGGTGATCACATCAAACTACTTCTCATTCTAATTTCTCTTCTGTGGACAGCTATACTTATGTATTTTCTAGCATACTACAACATATAGATAAGTTTAGCACACTTAGGTTCCTTGACTGGTTCACTACTCATTTCAGGGCGTTACTGAAAATAATCTTAGTTCCTAATATTTTACTTAGATTTTGACTGCACAAGAAACAGACAATTACAAACACAGGTAAGGCCATAATTTCTCCAAATTAAGGGATTTACCTCTGAAGGGAAAGGTAAGCCTTTCCTCTGAATATAGTCAAAGCAGGGAATGGGGAAGCAGTGAAAATGATGCAAAACATCTAAATGATGAGCTGGAAGCCACCTATAGCTAGCCAATGGGGAAAAATGGACAAATAGAGTATCTCAGTTTGTGAGGATACTAGGAACAGAGCTCTTTCTGAGGATAAACAGAAGGGCAGAAGGAAGAAAACGTGTCCTCCTCAAGAAGTGGGTTTCTCAGAGTCCACACATATTATACCTCAGGGAGATTGGAAACCACAATTTTCTCAGCCTTGAAGCTGACTCTGAAGAGCAGGCTACAGGGCATTTGCAGGTGAAAAGAAGGGGAAAGGAAAAGGTCTTTCCTATCCCTGCTGTAGAAACCTGCCCCACACGCGTCTAAGAGCTGAGCAACGCTGGCTCTAGAAGCGAGCAGCCTGATGGCAGCCAGACGCTGGCCTGGTGGTTGGGGGTCTCAGAGTAGAACAGGAAAGACTTCAGAAATTTGATCATTGTATGTACTATTTTTGCACCTTTCCGTGATGAAGGAGCGTAACAACATATAGACACTCTGGGAGGAAGGGATCTTTTTTCTCCACTGTTGGGTGCCCTAACTAATAAGCTGGGAGGGAACACGAGATTTGAGTGTACTTGTGGTTCCTCCCACATCCAGCCTTACATTCATATTGCAAGTATTTTATGTATGTGTACATTGGATCAGACTGTATTTCAGTTCAGGTGAATGTATATGCAGCCTTTGTAGTAATGACCCAGTTCTAATTAGAGGAACATTAGGAAGAGCTTTTCCTTATGTACTACTAAGAGAGAAGAAGGAAGAGAGTTGGTACATCTGTGCTTTTGTGGTTCAGGGAACCACACTTAGTGCTTTCTGGCAATAAAAATAACATCTCATGCTGATACAAGAATAAATATTTATGTGTATGTTGTAATTGTTCATCATAGAATTTTAATTTTCTTGTTGTTGCCTTAATTTTTTCTTTACCCATACATGTGTTAGGAAAATAAAAGCCTGTTTGAAATATAAAATAGGGAAGTAATCAGTTTAATTGGTTAAGATGAAGTATTTTAAAAGTTACCTATTTAAGCTAATGTGAATTTTGCTGTAGACACTATTATTTTGTTTACAGTAGCTCACTTGTTTGCTTTTTTTTTGGCTGAGGCCAGATGAGCTGAGAGGACAATAAGTGTATGGCGGTCTCCTCCCAATCTTCCACATATTAAACTCAATTAGTTTGACACACACCTTTAATTTAACCAGTGCCATTTGTGTGACCTTAGTGAAGTCCCTTAGATCTTCCTTTAAGTGGGTAAAATAATAAAAGGCCTAACACAGAAAGAAAGTTTTCCGAGCTTTGATAAAGTTTGCAAAGAGCTGTGCGATCCTCAGAGAAGAGTTCTGAAGCAGAAACTGCGTAACACGTGGGGTGATGAAAAACACATCTCTGGTTGCACAGCTATTTAATATCCACCAGTAATTGGCTTTTACTTCATATTCCTCACTGTCTGTGAGCAATGTTAGTAAATAGTTACATTTCTTTACTCACAGTAGTCTGTATGGTGCTCCTGTATCCTTTGTATCAGCCTTCTTAGGACGCAGGAAAGTATGCACTTCTTCTGCATGCCACAGAGTGTGGGGAAAGTTTACTGCACGATTTAATATTTTGTGGTGAAGATTCTGGATCTCCTTCAGCATAGGCAAAAGCAGAACGTGTGCATTTTTTCCCTTGAAATGTGAGGATGCTTAAGGTATGGAAAATTGCACATCATGTGTGCATGTAGAATGTATGGAAAATATATTTTACCATTTGGATCTTACTAAAGTTTCCACAGTGTGGTAATAGCACAAAATTGCTCAGGCTTCTACGTATTCAACATCCCTGCTTCAGCTTCTGCATATTTGTGGCCTGCCTGCAATCTTATTAAAATCTCTGTGTGTATCATGCCATAGTTTTCTGAACTGTAAATAGTATTTTAAATGTTTCCATCGGTGGATTGTGTCTAGATAAATGGCATTGATATGTAACATGATCTTTTAATGGCATTTGATGTTCTTCTTATTCTGTAAATCAATTATTACGTTGTCCATAAATGTCCGTCTGTAGAGTCTGCAGTGTCCTTTTACCAAAGGTAATGATTCCCAATAGCTACACATCCATGCTAGGTCATAGAGTGCACATAGAATGCTTTGAATTGCAGGCTGCTCCAAAAATGCATCACCAGTTCCCTTCCCTGTGCCTATAGGAGGGCACAAGTCTATAGCTGGCTTATGTTCAGACTCCTTGCAATTCTTATTTGGCCAAATGAGAAACTGGCCTTAGCAGGAAGGCTTTGGGTCACCTAGTCTGGGCTGTCTGCAAGAGCAATGGGAATAGATGGAATCCCAAGACTCTTCCTCCATTTAAGTACCAGCCAGAGTACCTAACTATTGACATAAGAAATATATTGCAAATTTGGAAGGAAAGCTGTATCAGGATACAAAACGTGCAAAGGACAGTGTGAGTCCTTTGGTGAATTTTGTGGAGTTTGTTTCAAATTTTTATATGGTAAAGAAAGCTGACGATCACATTAGATTAGCACATCATGCAAAGCCATGTCGATGAGTTATGACTGAAATTCCAGTTCTACATAGGAAAAGGAATACAGAATACAGAATACAGAATACAGAATACAGAATAAAAACAACAACAAAAAAGATATAAACTAGTAATAAAATATGCAATATAGTAGGGAAAATATGATAGACTTACAATGGATACAATGACATGCTGAATGAGATTTGAAAGTCTGTGTCCTGTCTGCATCAATTGCCACATCTATGTTTTTTGACCCCATTAACGACTGCTTGATGGAACCAGGCAGTCGGGGAACCTGTAGAAGTAGCAGCTTGGTCCTGAGTACTGGTGAAAGACTTGATTGAAAGTGTTTGTGTCAATGAACTTCTCTATAAGAGAAACCATGTTTTACTTAAATTCAATGTCCCAGCAAAGGCACAAAAATCCACCATTCCTGCGCTTAATTTAAAAAATAAAAAATGCATTAAGTGGGAAGAAATATAGTTAAAAATATACTAAAGGGACAGTGAAAAAAATTACATATGTTTAAGTTCTGTGGAGATTATTTAAAGACATCATATTAGGAACTCAAGCCAAATTCATGCCACTTAGTAAAAAAACTTGAGAAAGACCAAAAAATCAAGCCAACACGCTAAAACAGAATGAGAATGGAAGCTACTAGAAGATATGTCAAGAAATCTGAGATACGTTCAAGAGAGAAAAATAAAAAAGGTCGTAATGGAAAGTTAAGTATAAAAATGTAGTAAAGTAGCCAAAAAAGATTGGACATGCAACTTGCAAAATTTTTAAAAACTAATAATAAATCATTCTTAACTGGGGGCAGGAAGCCTTTCACAGAGTCCATAGGATCAAAGGTCTTGAAGAAAAGCTCCAAGAAAAGGACCCTGTAAGTGAAAAAAATAAGTTAATTTTATAAAGCTATGCTCACTATTCAACTATTTAGCAAGGTTTCTATGAAAGAATCCTTCTTTATGGGAAACTCGTCAGGCAATGTCTAAAATTGAATCTATGGAACAAATAGACAAAATGAAGAGTAATAAATCACCATGGCCAGATGATACTTGCACAAAATCATTCAAACAGCTCTCTGGAATGAAATAGCTGAGGCAGTAGGTGTGATGGGAAAGCGTCATCCTAACAGACTAGAAGATGGTAAATGTAATACTGGTTTGTAGAAAAGGCCACAGAGAAAACTGACAGAAACAACAAATCACTGAACCCGATGTCTATATTGGATAAATTAGTATAAATTATTCTAAGTACTAAATTAGCGGACACATGGGTGTGCATGGCATACTAGGAATGGCTCAACTTTTGAGAAGGAAAGTCCTGCCTCCCACTTTCAGGCCCTTGAATTCAGTAACGAGCGCATATAGGAGGGAGATACCATTGATATGGTCCCCATGGAATTCCAGAAGACTTTCAACAATATATCTCAACAAAGCAGCTAAGTTGCTCTGGGATACTAGGGAGGTCTTTACATGGATAAATAGTCAGTATAAAGAGAGGCAGCAGAGGGTAAGAATAAATGTTCCATTTTCACAATGCAGAGATGTCACCAGCTGAATTCCACAGAGGTTTGTGCTCTTCAAGAGATTCATAAATGATCTGTAAAAAGCTGACAACAAGCAGAAAAATGTGGCTTTCCAAACAATGCAGTATCAAACTGATGAAATCCTTGCCAAAGTTTGTTGTGAATACTGAAGTTTATGTGGATTAAAAAAACCTGATGCACAAATTAGCATAAGAAAAATCCATTGATTGCTAAAACGCGAAATACCACCTCTGGCTCAGAAATGCCCTGACTTATTTTACAGCACTGTTCTGGAAAATACTTCTACCAGTCTCCCTTTCTGCATAGGTTTCCCTAAATATTTAGGATTAGTCATTGTTGGAGATAGGGTTTTAGGCAAATTATTTGTGCCATCAATTGTGTCATCAGGTGGCAGACTTACTGTATTCTGCCATTTTTTAGCTTTCTACCACTGTATTATTGAGTTTGGGACTCTGTATTTAAGGGATGTTAGCATTTGCAGCTTGGTATCATAATAACAATTTAGACTGATTAGTACGTCCTTAAGTGCTCCTTACAGAATGATGCTATCTTGAATGCTAGTGGTCCAGATTTATTTCTACTTGAATTTATCTGAAATCAATGAAGTAACAATGGTAATAAAGTCTGCTTTAAGACTTTTTTTTTTCCTCCATTGGTTTCAAAGACTAAGATGTTAGAGAGACATGAATGTAAAAGCTACATCAAACAGAGTAGCCACAAGGCAGTTATATATTTCAAAATCATTTGACAAGCACATGTGGCAGAGAAAGAGTATGTGCAGAGAACACATTGGAGGATAAACACCAGCGAGAACTGGAGAGGAAGGAATTTTGGAGCCCTTCAGTTTGTGCTGGCAGATGGGGCAGAACATTTGTCTTAGGAGACTTAATACAAAAATAGACTCTAAAATTATGCTGCTTTTCCTACTTAAGACAAATCATATGCTACCTTTTTTCCAAGGAAAGTATCATATGTTGAAGAAAAAATGGAATACATTAGTATTTGGATATAAATTTTTTATATGTGTGTTTCCTAGGTGTGAAAATTTCATTTACCCTTCTTTAAAAGCATGATAAGGCTTCCCGAGTGCACCAGCCCCAGTGTCCTTAAATGAAAACCAGCCCCAGTCTCCTTAAATGAAAACTTCTTTTGGGACATTTGAAGTGTTTGGTGTAATTGGACCGTCAACCAAGGTATTCAGAGAGAAGTGAGATGGCAACTGAAAGCAATTGGATACTAGCCAAAGGGAGTAATAAAAAGCCCAAGGGTGTAGCTAGGATTCTGTGATTCCAAAACTTTGAGGATT
Organism: Ciconia boyciana; assembly: GCF_034638445.1. Classification (NCBI taxonomy): domain Eukaryota; kingdom Metazoa; phylum Chordata; class Aves; order Ciconiiformes; family Ciconiidae; genus Ciconia; species Ciconia boyciana. Next base: position 158,328,420 of record NC_132935.1, read on the forward strand.
AATTGCTGCAATTTTATTTAAAAACAATATTTAGATTTATAATAGATTTATACATTTTTGAGCTATATAGTTTTGTTAAGGATAACACTTGATCTAGTCTGTTGTAAAAGTGTCAAAATTCTTGTTTGATGCATATAGCTACTACAAATGAGAGAGTATGGGTGAAAAGCATTTTTGTAAGATCTTTCCTAATTTAAAAAGTATAGAAAGACCACTGAAGGTCCTTTTACACTGGAAACAAAAGGTTTGTCCTGAAATCATTGGTGGAATACTCACTTCTTCTGGACTATGCTCTGTTGTCTGACTGGTGGACAAAGAGATCACATCTCTCCTTGGCACTAAAAATTACAACTTACAAAAAATTTAGTTCTTTGGCACTGACATAAGGCTGCAGAGAACAGTTGCCACAGGCAGTGGAAAGGTTACCCTGAAGCTACTGAAGAAAAGCCACAAGAGGCTTCAAAGCAATGTGAAGTTACATGCTATTTTAACTTACTGAAAGAAGTCACAAACACACAGAAAATCTTCCATAAAATCAGGAGTGCCAGAGCTCATGTCTTGGGACTTCCCCTAATGAAAACTGTCTACCTCTTTAGACTCCAGAGATATGTGATTTGTGGTTGCATGAATTAGTGTACTAGCCTTAATTATTAATAATATTTAGTATTCAGGCTTGAAGTGGAGTATACATGGATGTAAGAGAGAGTTTAAGTATGATAAATATTAATTTTGGGGAGAGAAGATAACAGTGGGCATTCTTGTATAGTAAATACTTTAAATCTTCGTTCAGTTTCTGTTTTTAGATGGAGAACATTTGGGTTTTATTAACTTCCAGCTAGCTGACTTTACTTTTGCTTATCTTGCATCAAATACAAACAAAATACCCATTTTAGGTGTTTGAGGCACACACCTGTAGAAAACATTGATCCAGGAAAGACACCAGGGACAAGGCATCATCCCTTCACAGTCACATCCATACAAGAAGCAATAGCTCCTCAGTGCTAACTAATGCAGAACGCCATGCCCAGGCTCTCTTATTCTGAGAATGGGCAAGCCAGGTCTTTCAGGTTTCGTTCTTGAGGCTTACAAGCAGAATTGTCCTGTCTAACCTGGCCTTCACACTTAATCCCTCTGTTGGTTCATTTTGTATGTTGGTTCCTGTCTGGACATGGATAAGTGGGCTCTTGGGAAGGTGTTCAAGACCCCGGAATTCAGGCCACCTGGTTCATATGGCTAAATTAGGAGGACAATCTCCTTATGTAGATCTTGGACTGCAGGAAGACTCTCCAGAGGACAATTCGGAGCGTCTAAGTTAAGATGTGTCTCTGAACCACCCTGTGTAAGAGCGAAAGAAAGAAAGTTCTTTCTTTCCATTCTCTTACAGGGGTCTTTGGAAAATTAGCCTCTTCATATAGGCTTTGCAGGTCAGATGCCTAAAATTAATGAGTTGTCCAGCGGGGAAATGCAGGTTGGTGACACATGAGACAGCAGTTACTTTCTTCCTTTGAACATGTTTTTTGCTAATAGACACTCAAAACTGTTAGCATCTGTTGGCTAATTTTATACAAGAAAATTTGATGTCTTCATATTATTTCCAACAGATGCGTCCATGTTCCTCCAACCATTAATACAATGCTGGCACTGCCAGCGGAGTTAGAGCAGTTAACCTGAGTGTGCTGTTTCCAGCCCATACGTGAGGGTGACAGGAGCACCTCAGCAGAGCAACACGGAATTTTGTGCTGCCCCTGCCTAGACTTCACCTCTTCTGTGGTACTTCATTCCTAAGTCTCTGTAAAAGCAATCAATGAATAGACTTGTAAAACTTTATTTTTCCTTTTTAATGTAAAGCTACTCTGACCGCATTAATGCAGTATTTCCTGAGTGCTAAAACTGGAAGGTTGCACATTCCCAGTGGTATTGTGTTGTGGCTGGGAACCTGACGTTCCTTCCTTTCATTTAGTTTTAAATTAGAGGCAATGTGAGCCAGTTTATGTAAAAATGTTTTAATTAACAGGACCCAGATGCAGCATCAGAAGTTCTACTGGAATTTAAAAAATATACCTAGGAATTAGTCCTCTAAATAGTAGGTGGTTTAGAGCTATCTAAATTCCTCTAGTGTCATGCAGGCTAGTCCTGTAGTTGCTGCCTTGCTGCCTTTTTTTTTTTTTACAGTAAGTTATGCTGGGCCATGATAAAAGGATGCCAGCATTTCAATTTGAAACCATGGCAACTAGAAGTGGTTATTTGCATGTTTGCATGACAATGTGATCGTGTTATCTCTGGAGATAATGCACATAATATACATAGTGGAACTGCTCTACCTAAATCCATACAGTGCGATGGAGAAAGAGGAGGAAGATGACCTCTGTTGCTGCAGGAATCATGTGTAAGGAATGAAGGGTTTTTTTCCCCTTGGGTGAATTGGAAGGTCAAGAGTCCTATAAATGTGTGTGACTTCACCTTTTGATTCAATATATTCAAATACTGAACTCAACAGTGGCTTCCAGGGACATCATCAGGAAGTAAAAACAACTCAAACTCTTCCTTTTCTCTGGATTCTTCTGTCCTCACACATGAAGAAGATACCACTAGAAAATGTTTCCTACTATTGATATAACTTTCTGCTAAAATGATTGCCAGAGGATACTTGGAGACAAAACCAAGTAATCGAACATGAAACTGAAATTTTTAGTTTCAGTTTTAAGAGCAAGTTTGAAACCAGCCCTGGCTGTAGCATTGCTACCTTTGCCTCCATAGTGTAACGGAAGCTGTACTAGGTGACTGATTTGATTAATTTATGCTCAAGTCTGGCATATATTGGTACATCTGACTGCAGAGTAACCTTCAATAGATTAAAACAGCCTTCCCAAATAGGAGCCAGAAACTCTCACGGCAGCAGTGAATCTCTCTGCCATGAATTCTAAAGACGGATAGCAAAAGCAGGGTATGATTTTTTTCCCCCCCCTCATTAATGGTGGAACAAACAGAAAAAGGTCCCTTGAAAGTTAAAGCTTAGCTACTGCAGAGTGTCCTCATGTATTATGAGTGAGAAACAAAGGAAACTGAGAAACTTCAAAGCTTCCTGTGGCATTCAGAGCTTTCCATCTTCAAAGCACCTCTCTCTTTTGTAGTTCTGCTCTGGGTTTAATTAATACATTTTAAATATTGTTACTGTAAACAGCGTCATCTTTGTTTTCTACCCAGTTCTTTTTCAGAGTAATTTAAATTATTTTATGAAGCTATCTGTCATCTTTATTTAGTGCCTCTTAACCTCTCTTCTTTTACAAATGAGTAGTCACCTCCAGTTGAGATTAAAACAACATTGGAAAGGGGTGTATGTGCATGTGAAGCAGTCCAGAAAAAAAAATTGCTGTGCTTGCCTTTTATCTACATTCTCCCAAGTAAAAATAGACATAACCCTCTCTGTTCATGTATTAGCAATATTTTAATACTTTAAGATGGAAAAGAGAGATTTAGAAGTTACGATGTATCTTTTTTTCCTTTACAAAGCTAATTCTAGATAACTGCATGAGAAAAAAAATGTGTGAAAATTACACATCTGCATACTTGGAGTCTTACTTTTTATTTATGCTGTCATTAAATTTTTTCATGTGTATTTTGGGGATTTGGAGATGGGGGAGAAAGAGAAGAGAGGTAGACTAGAGAAAGCATCACATTTGGCATCTTATTAAGCTATTTTTGTCAGTGGAGACTTACTTAAGAAGTTTTGCCTATTAAAATCATATATTTCTTCCCTTACAATATCTTTTTAGTTCTTTCTTTAAAATATTCATTGATGAGAAAAGTTAGAACGTAATATTGAGGAAATGCCATTTCACCCATTAGTCAAAATACCACCTTGTAGTTAACATTACTTAGTTGTATGAGCCTAAATGAACTGTTACTGTTTTATAGAAATATCACAATACTCAGCATTTTAATATTTTTTCTGTGCTGTGTTCACTAACAATAGAAAGAAGAGGGAAAAATAGCTAGCGAGGTAACTTGAGGAAAAACATGAAAATATTTTTCATCTCTGGTAAATGATGTGAATGCCATTGTGCTCTCCTGACCGGGAGTCTCAGTTTCCAGTCTTATTCCTGCCCCAGTCACACGATTGAGATCATGCCACACTTGAGGCAGAGAAGAGGCATTTGTAATGCCTGTGTAGCATGATCTCAATCTCTCAGCTTTCCAAAACATAATCCTTCCTGCCCTCCAGAATGTAAAAGAACTCGAGTCAGAGGGCACTGAAGCTAATTAAAGCTTTCCTTTTGACATCCCTGGCCCTCAGTTCAGGCTTAAAGCACACAATGATTGCTGGTACCTTTAATTCCTTTTTAAGTCCTCTTTTCAAATCATGACTCATCTGTTCCCTCTTATATCTGAATATCCACCATTATGGCTTAATCTTGCCCCAGTGCATGTAAATGGGAGGTTCCCCAGTGCCTGGAAAGGAGCAGGATCAAATTTTAAACTCTGTTTAAGGGTCAGTAGTAGTCCCATTGCTGATACAGGCTCGCTGTTGTCTTCCCATGGCAATAATTTATATAATATTAATATTTGTAAAGTTGGGGGGGGTGCGTTGTGCAAAAAAGCAAACACTTTTGCATCTTGACTGTCTGTGTTTGTACATGTGTGTAGACAGTGAATTTTCACTTTATATCAGCATTACTAGAAAGAATGGAAGAAACACATGCCGAAAATATAATGTATAAATATACAAAAATCAATCATTGTTTACCAGACTTGTGTCAGGCAACCTCTTGTTAGTCCTACCTGCTCCTGCAATGTTTTAGAGAAGATATAAATGGATACTACAAACTCAACACATGTTTCTATTACTAATGGAAAATAAAATAACACACGTATTCTAAGCTGGGCTTGCTTTGTGAATGTCATTTATTCACAATTTGATTATTCTGTCTTTCTAGTTACACAGCATCTGTTTTGTATTCATCTCTTGCATCTTACTACAAGTTTCATGCAGGCCTTATTCTGCCCTTCCATTTTAATTCTTCTTCTAAGTTAAAGTTCTTTTTCTTTCCTTTTTTTCTTTTATATATTCTGCATTCTGCATTTGTGATGGATGCTCTATTTTCTTTTTTCCTTTCTCATATCTTAAAAACTTCTTTCCTGTAAATCTTTTTCACCTCATTTCTATTTTTGTCTAATTTTCTGGTTCCCCAACTCCCTATTTTTGCTGATATTTTCTAATCTTTCCTTTTTCATAATCCATTTTTCCTTATCTTTCTACTTCCCTGTCTCTTTACGACCCCTATCCCCACTCTTTCCTCTCTTTGGATCTTGTTCTTGTTGTTTTTGCTGGCTGACTGTCATTCAAAATACTGCAGTAACATAACAAGAAGATCCCCTGAGACTCCATGAAAAATCCTGTGAAAGCAGCTGTTCTTGTGATGTTTTCAGCAGGAAAAGTGCACAGAAAAAAACGTCTGGACCTGGGCCCCAAATTATGATGCTGGTGAACTGTCTCTTGCAGTTGTTTCTCCAAGGTCTAAGGATGGGAAGGGATGTTCTTCCAGTCCTGACTTGCCCATCTCCCTAACTATTATTTAGAGTACTATGGCCAGGACTTTGGCTTGCTCTCAGAAATATTCTCCCAGTAAATTTTTGCAAAGATCTGGTCTGGGGTTATTTGTGTGTGTGGCAGCGGGGAGGTTTGGTATCTTTTGAGACAAAATGTGATTTAAATCCTATTTAAATAATAAAATATAGCTTCTTTAAAATTTTAAATGCCATTTTGAAGTTTTGCTTGATATCAATTCATTAATTTAGCTAAGGCCTTCAAGGGATTTCTAAATTAAAAAATGGATAATAGAAAAGAAGCCACTGTAGCAACATCTTTTCCATGCAACTCCACAGCAAAATGTATGCTGTCTATTTTTGCACTTCTCTGTTAGGTTATAAATAAAAACATCTCTAATAAAGAGAGAATACTAACTTTAAAGATACAAATTTAAATGTGCCCAGAAGGATATAATGTTTCTAAGGTATCATCAGCATTATAAAATGCAATGGCTAGTATTAATTATAACTGGAAACTGTTCTTTTTGATTAAATTATGCTTATCCTTATACCATACATAATTGGGGTACTGTAACCAGTAGAAAATCATAATAATTTCTACTGTTATCATGTCTACAAATAAATAATTGTCAGTGAAAAAATCACCTGCTATTGCATACATTTTTGGTGGAATTAGTATTGGGCTTTTTTTTTAACGTTCTAGTAAATATATGTAATCTTTACATTTTTATATGAATGGATGTTATACAGTTGGTGATGACTCTTGAGGCAGGTGTGGCTGGGTTATTTTTCGTTAAAAGAAGAATTTACTTGTCAGGTGCACCATAACCTAATTTTTAAAGTCTACTAAATCCTTATCTAATGTTTTGGTAGAAAGATACAAGAGGAAGCATTTCATTTGTGTATTTGAAAACAGCTCATCCTTGTCAGAAGGTTTCAGCTCTCACAGGCTAGTTTGTAAGAATCATCTGCTTGTGTGTGTTTGACTGGAAGTCAATGTTTCTGCACTACTAAGTCAAATAAGTAAGTGTTTCCATCTGAATACATTTATTTGCCAGCTTGTTATCAGAGATTGTGCAGTGTTTCAGTTTGAAGCTCTTATTCACACAATAATCCTTTTGATACTAATACTGTTAATTAAGAATGTTTCTGTACAAATGGCTGGTAGATCAGAATCAGAATTATAATACAATAGTACACAAGTTTGGTAGGAATTGCGAGATATGGTACTCTAAATAGCGAAACACATTCAAAGTATTTTTCACTGGCATCTGAGGGTGTCAGATTTTTCTCACATTCATTACTGCACTTGTAAAGTCTCTCATAAAATATTGCATAAATTATTGTGATTTCATTCTCAGGTACAAGATCTGGCCCAAAAAGAACGTTATCTACATGATTTATGGTAGTTTTCTGAGGAAGTAGGGCTATACAGAACAAATATGTTAATTTAAGTTGTTAAGTTTTGAGTCTAAGAACTACTCTTTGTCTAGCTCAGTTAAAGACATGTTAAGAAAATGTGGAAATAAAACATTGGGACTTTAATCCAAGCTACTAAAGTAAATGTTATGATCTCTTGTGACCTTTCCATTCTTTCCTGCCTTTGTTAGTTGAATACATCTTCCTTGCATTCTTCTTTTGCCTTTGCTTGCCTTACTCTGTGAATTTTAGTATGTTTCAATATTAGAGAAATTCCCAATTAGTTGTCTCAAATCAATCATTTGACATTCCTAGGTATTAGAATCAATGGAATTTGCATGATAGATTTCTCTAGTGTACCTGTTTGGGAACCAAGCAGGTAAGACTCTATCTTTATTTTTCACAGTATGATACTTTTTCCAGATATATTTTTGAAGTAGAAAAAAAAAAATAGATCCTCACTAAAAGCTATTTTCTTCGTAGCCACAAGAACGAACAAGTCATATCGTCTATATCTCTTTGGTTCAGAAGTAATTTGATGTACCTGTATTGAATGCAGGTTATAGATACAGATTCTATAATTTTATCTAAATAGGCACTAACTTCAGATGAAACTATGAAAGCTAAATAATGCATACGCATCAGAAAGCACACTGTGCCCTTTCTATCTTCCCCAGCCCTCTGGTTTCTATCTAAATCAATATCTGTGTACTGCTGTGATGGCTCACAGCACGACGTGCATTTGGCATACTGAAACTGTTACATGCTTTAAAGCAACACAGGATCTTTTGGAAAGGCACTTTTTCCCTCAAAATGCTACTGCCAATGAAGCCCCATACAAATGGTCAATAACGACCAGTTGCTTCCATTACAGAAGCCACTGAAATGGAAAAGTAACCCATACAACGGAAAATAAACTGAAAGGAAATTTTTATTCTGGATCCATAGGAGGTTTTCTGTTTCACTAATCCAGAAAGCTTAACTTTGGTAATATATGCTTCTCTCTCTTTATTTGCATTTCTTTCTGGTCTTTATATCTGTTATTATACTAATATTTTTTTTCACAACATACTGCATCCCTTCTAGAAATAGATGGATTTGGTCTGCTGAATTATTTCAATCCTTGGCTTCTGTTTTTGGTTTTGGGGTGGGTTTTTTTTCCTTTTTTGGTAATGTATTAGGGAGAAATATCCATATCCACAGCAGCAATTTAATTTTGAGCCATCATTAAAGGTATAGTTACAGATCCATTCCTTAACCCAACAGTACTCCTGGAAATATAAGTGAGAAAATTTGAATTATTATATTCAGTACTAGAAATTAAAACAAGGAAATAAAATGTAATGACTGGTGACATGTCTTACAAGATGCTGCAACAGAAATACTGGCCAGTGTCTGAAATTCAGGGATTGATGAGGGCTTCCTAGTTGATATGTGGTTATGTTTATTTCAGCCAGGGCTGAAAATGTGTGGGAGACAGAACAAGCCTGAAAATGGCCCCTCTGGCAAAATATGATAGTTATATCATACCACTGGGAGATGAAATGCTTCCCAGGTAGCAGCTTTGTAAAAGGTGAAATAGGTTTGTTTCCTCCTTTTTAAGTCTTCCTGGGGTGGATTAACAGGTAGCTATTAAATCTTGGAGTATTTCTCAATGACTCAAGTGTTATGATGTTTCTCTACTTTTACAGGACATGTTTTTTGTATATAGCTTCAGGTTCTGGGTACAAACTTGTGAATTGGAACAACTTGTTTTTTGTGATCCAAATTTTGAATAACCTGTCCTGGCTATTCAAAAAGTATCCTGTCCTGACTATGTCTCGAAGAGGACAAGTTTCATCTTTCAACCTTGGCCACAGAGGATGTGCAGCTCCAGTGCTCTGGGGACGTACAATCTTCTTCTGCTCTCATTCCCCTGGGGAGGGCTGTGATCCCCACTTCTACCTGGGCTGAGATATAGTGGAGCATGTGGGAGGTGATAACGTTTTTGTCAGTACGTGTTTCTTCCCAAATTCTGGGAAGCCTTGGGAAACATCAAACTTCAGCCAATTTGTGCTTACACTAGGTCAGTGGAACTGTAGGTTAGTCTTTATTATAGTCTTGAAAAGAAAATTGAGGTCTGTGAGTCCAAAGGTAGAAATGTTGCCTTAAACTTTCTTCTTGTAATTTGTGCTCACAAAGTGAAGGTATTTTTTTGTTGTATACAAAGGTCAATCAATACACTAAATGTACCATACATCTCTTTTGTTTCTACTTTCAAAATCTCGGGACCATTGTCAGAGAATACATTTGCAGCTCTTGAGCAACAACTCTAGCAATCATGACTGTACACTGTGCTGTTATTTGAGGAGGTATCTTTAAAAAGAATGAGAAAAAGGAAAGAAAATTGTGAAAGGGAATTGTTTGTCCTTTTGGCTTTCTTTTTAGTTTCTACATCTGTTTTTAGTATGCTATTTAAACATGCATTTCCATTCTTTCATTCCAGTGACATTACTAATCTTTCATTGATAGCTTTGGGGAGACTAGAATGAAAAAATATTGTTTGTTTGTATAATTAACATTACAGATTGCTAACTAGAGTAGTTCTGAATCTGCACTAAGAATTCCCAGTTTATATGTCATACATTTAGCTCTTCTAAGTCCAAAAGGTGTTACATGATGTTATATATGTGCAGATTCAATAACTACAATTATATTTAACCTATGTGTTTTAACTGAATCTATTATAAATTAGATTAAAATATCTAAAGATACCTTCTAAAATTAGGTCAAAGCTTTTCAGTGCAAATGTAAACCTTCAATACCAACACCTGAACAAATACATTTCCAACTTAATTATTGAGTTTATCTATGGTCCCTGTTGCAAAGCCTTGGTTTATTTTGCCTTTGTTTTCTTACCTGGTTGTTTCAGCCCAGTGAATTCATACGTTCACAGTGAATCCACACAACCAATTCACCAGGCTTGTCACATGTGCTGGGAGACCCCTGTAGTGACCCTTGGGTTGGGCTTGGTGTGTCCTCTCCTGCTCAAAGTTGGTTTGCTCCCAAATCTTCCTGTTCACAGGGACGTCTGAGCTGGCTGCCCCTCTCCCCTCAATCATCCTGTAACTGCAGGTCAGCGCTGTATCACTTTGTGTACAGTTTTATGTACCTAGGATGGGAAATTAATGTCGCACTCTAAAATGTTTCTGCCTTTCAGTCTCTTGATAAATGTCATGGTCTTCATGTATCATGTGCATATCAGCTTACTTTTGACTTGATAACTATACCGTTTGGAGTAGTGAAAGGCATAATAGTAATACAGGTCTAGGAACATAGATTAAGGGATGTTCTTGCATCCCCTCTTTTCATTTACTTTTCATCCACAAGTGAAAATGTTCTTTTTCTTTCATTTCTCAGAGAAATAAAGCTTTTCTATCCAGTGGGTGACTGTTACAAACTCTACTTGTGGAAGCCTTGCAGGAATAAACCAGGGCTTTATTTTCCTGTATTACCTTACATCGGTGTAGATTATTTTGGAAATCTAAGGAATACTTTACTGCTTTGTACTATAAATTATACTATTCAGACTCATCCTGGACTTTAATTTTACTCTCTGTGGAGGTCTCAATGATCCATAGAGAAAGAACAGCTCCTTTTCACACTATGATTATGAGAACTTTTTAGTGATACAAGTAGTACACACATGTACACATTAACATGCGTCAGATTAAAAATCCAAACACTTCCTGATTCAAAAACTATTTCTCAAGGTATACAGTCTTTAGGTCTTCTCTACAATTTGATGTCCAGTGGGTCTTTTGAAGGAGTTACATAACTTATCAAATTAATTACTCTGACACATATTGGACATAATCTTATAATTCAGAAAACGCAAAATTTACTCCGTGTAAATTAGAATTTGGGAGAAGCAGAGGCAGCATGGCAATAGGATTCATCTTGGGCCAGCAGAGTGTCTAGGTATTTTACTTACCTGGTTTATCATGATTATATTGTGCTAGATTTTGTAACTTTAAGAGACTACAACCCCTAGAGCTACCATAGTATCTGGACTTTGAGTCAAGAGCAATTATATCAACTGTGTGTAGACGTCTGTTGAGACTGTCTCAGTTAGTAGAAGGATAGGTAGGATACTACTGACTCATGCTGATGTGGCTCCAGCTCTGTGATACTTGCATTTCAAATGCTCGTTGGCCAAATGACAGTGAGTTTTCTTTCCATATAATTTCCATCTAAATTTCAGTGATTTTATTGGCCATGGCTTGCAGAATGCCATGTTCATATCTTCATTCATCTCTCTGTAGACAGTGCTTATTTTTAGTGCTGCAGTCGCCATGGTGCCTGGGAGGGAGAAAACATTTCTGTATAATAATAACTTGGACAAGTTCCCTGTTAACATAGTAAAGATTGTCATCTGTGATACCACATCTTGAAAGTAGCAACAGAGTAGAAAATAATAAAAAATCAACAATCTAGATTTCCAGCATACTCAGAATGCATTTCTACTACCAGTTCTGTATAAACCTACTTTATTATGATGGGACTGCAAAATCTGGAGCAAAATGAAGAAGCCTCAGAGTTCCAGCAATGGAAAATAATAGTGTTATTTGATTTATCCCTGTCCTAGATATTATTGTAGCCACACCTTCCTCAGTCTTCTTTAGGAGGATGGGATGTCTCTTCCTAAGTTGCATCACTAAGGTGAATTATTTTCTGGTTTTGAATTCTTTCTATGATACCTGTAAAAGCCCGGCTAACTCATATCAAGAACTAGGAGCAGTATACCCCCAGCCACGTGGAAAAACCAAGTGTGTTCAAGGATAATCAACAGTGTCACAAAACCTTGCCCAGTTATTATTTTAATGATGTTCATGTTTTCATTCTCACCCTCTTCTTTGTTTCTTGTCTTTTTAATATCAAATAGTCTTCAAGGAAGAGCTCATCCATCCTTCTGTGTGTTTGTTGAGCACAAGTATATTCTGAATATGGTGGTAACTGTTTATTTCTACATTGTAATTTTAAATGGCTGGATTTCTGTGGGTCTTGTGCAATGGGCAAAACAGCATTTTCATATTTGCAAAAAAAAAAGCAAAAAACCACAAAAAACATGTCTGAAAAAAGATCTGTTTGAAAGAATCCAGTTTTAATCTCAGTGATCTTCTGGCCTAAATTGTTTCCTTGAGTTTATTACCCTGAGCATATCAGTTCTTCCCAGCTGGTCAATTAAGCCTTGGGAAATGTCCTGCATCTCACTTACTATAACTATAAACTGATAATTTGTAATACTTGTTTTATGTTCAAACCCTCTTAGTTGCCTTCTGTTGCCAAGTAGTCTTATTCAAAAGTGGTGAGTTTCCTTATACCATGATACCAGACTGCTGTTCATGAAATAATTTTAAACTCATGTTTCTTTCTCAAGAACCAGAGGATTTGTTGCTCATCTATCTACAACTGCAGGAATACAAGGCAGACCATAATTTTGTCATTCATTGCAAAGCTATCTTTTTCCTAATAGCCTCCACACTTCCACAATTTCCAGCAATCTGATAGCTTGTTTGCAGAGATAATCAGTCAGATTTTTCAGTGCTTTATAATCTTCAGTAACAATTGTGTTTTTTTATCCTTTGATCATTATCTCGATTACTTTAATTTTTCTCTTTCTCTTTAAGCTGAAGATCCAAGGTCTTCAAATTTATACATTGCAACAATTGAAAGCAAAATGATTTCTGGCCACTTTTGAATAGCTTCTAAGTTCTTGCAAAACAAATTTTACAAATCTGTATCTTTTAACATTACGGACAATGGAAGTGAACAGACCTGCAGTAAATTCCTGATTAGAAGAAAACTCTGAAGAGAATTCAAATCTTTAGCTATTAGAGGTGTATATGCCAGTGCTATTGGACGTCTTTAGCGTCCTTTGACTCATCCCAAGAATATGAAAAGCATAAGTAAATAAATATACAAAAGAACAGAGAGAAGGATGTTTTTTAGACGCAGTTCATTTCTGACATGGCCAATCTGTCTTCCAAAGCGCATGACAACTCGTCCCTTCTAATAACCATTTTATCAAGCCTGACAGAGTTTCTCTTGCTGTCTTAATGCTGTACCGATCTGGGCTAAGCACACCCTGGCAGCAGTTGCGATTCAAATTTGTATTTTGTCTTTTGCTGGAAAATAGATGATTGATTGCCAGTGCAGTTCAGAAACACATGGGCCATTCATTCCTGGCTAGTTTTCTTCATGCACTTTCTACAATTGTCACTGTTTCCCTCAGTTCTTATTATAGAGCAAATCATTCCCTTGCCCCTCATCCTGCTGTGCATTCAAGGTTCCCAGCTGTCCTCATTTTCTCTATTCTTTTAGGAAAATCTCTTCAAGAATCTGCTCTTCAATGCCTTTTCCTAATTTTCTGTGGTTTTAGGATCTCTTGTAGTGCAAACCCACATGGGATATGGTCATTTGCATTATTCAGCCCTATTATCTTGTTACTTTAAGCCATGCCACTTTCAATTGAAGTTGTCTAGTGTATTACTCTAGTTGTGGTTATTCTTTGCAGCATTTACTTTGATCCTCTTCTCTAAATGCAACATTTGAAAGCCCTCTCTGCCTGATGTTTTCTTCTTTTTCTAAGTGTCATGTACATGTGATTGCTGACCACAAAATACATTAGTTTAGCAAATATTTGTGCTCTCCAAGTGTTTGTCATGCTGCATGCTTTGTCCTCCATAAGACAAAAGTACAGGCATAGAGATAATTTTATTACAAATTAATTGATGACAGGAGATTTTGTATCTGTTTCTAATTCTACGTGATTGACACAACTAAGTAAAGAGAGGCCCACAAACTATGTACAGAATGGGAAAGATCATACTTCTTTTTCTCATAAAGATTCAATGAAAAATTGATTAAAGTTTCTAGAGCACTTTAGGACTCTGGATCCCAAAAGTACTGAGTTTATCACACCTGAAGACAACTGAACCTACTTACTGAAACGTCCTTAGGACCGGGTTTTATTTGTCATGACTGTTTCATTTAATTTGTCACAGGAAACAATTAGCTAAGTATATGCAATGTACTTCATACTTCCAAGTGGATGAGATAGTGGTAGTGTTAGTGGCAGTGTCTGTGGTTTAGTGGTAAAGTTAGTGGCAACATTTTTAGGTGTTCTTTCTGTCTAAATATTCACCAGGCGCATATCAGAAAAGTAATCTCATAGTTTTATCTAATGATTAAACTTCAATGTCTCATTTACAGGAGAAAAAGGTAGAAAATCCATCTATTTTGTCTTTTTCCATACTGATAAATCTTTGAGGAAAAAATAAAATTCAAATAAAATTTCACTGTTTCTAGGTACTGCCATACCATCAAAAACTTTATCAAAGGTTTTCATTTAACTACATTTTCTAAATATTTCTCATGAAGGACTCCCCTAACAGGTGAGTTTTACCCTCGGAGCAATAAGGCTTAACTTATGGGAAGGCCTAGATACAAAATCCATTTGCCTGCACTTTCCGGTACTGAATTATAATACTTGAAAATAAATAATATTTTAATTCTTTTTTAAAAAAGTTACAACACGCTTGGACCAGTTAGACGTAAGGTCCTCTTCATAAGCCTCTCTTGAGGCTAAAGTATTCCCAAATCCTGTTGGCAATCTGCGGTCTTATATATTAGTCTCTCCTGCTGTTTGCAAAGTATCCAGTAAACCTCCCCATAGATATACATTATCCTATTTTCTTTAGGACTTTTGATCCAAGCATTCTCCATCCTCATCCCCAATCTTCCTTTGGACTGATTCATTCAGAAAACTTCCTGCTCATTGACATCTTTACCAGTCTCTTTTACCAGGAGGATTTTCATTTGAGCTGAATAGATTATAATTCTCTTCGTCTGGTAGCAAACACATATTTTCTTTTTTTAAAAAAAGAAGTCACTCTTTGGTATTTATTAACAATAATTTGATTGCTTTCCTTGTTACCTATAGCTAATTTCCCTGGTTCCTTATGTCCCCCCAAATTCAGAAGGGTGTACTAAGGTCTGCATTTTCTTTCGCTGTAAAAATTTATGGGCTATTTTAATACAGATTAGTGAAAGTGCAATACCAAAGCACTGTAGGTGGTAAAACCCAGTTATCATTTGTATGATTAGTTTCACCTTGTAGCCGTGTCTCTGAAAAATGCAATTAACAGTTTCATATTCAGCATAGCTGGCTTTTATTCCTGCTGCATGGTGTGCAACATTTGCATCATAAAAAAAACCCTAATTGGTAAACACAGCCTTGCCAGATTCTCTGCAATTCACCCAATTCTCGTAACGTTAATTGGCTCAGCTTCAACACACATTGGATGGGTTTTCAAAGGCAGCCGCAGATTAGAGAGCTTGCAAGCACTTGTGTTTCACAGTACTGACTCCAAGGAGACTGAGGGAGGAAAAAAAAATATTTTAAATTAATGCTGAATGCAGGCGAGCTCTCTTGTCCAATGGTTGCCATGGAAACTGTTTTGTCTGCTAATCTGATAGCAGAGTGTATGTTTATTGGTACACATCTCTAATGACCTTCAGAGACTAAACTCAGCTGGAAAGTAGTATTCTACCACTGTGGTCAGAGACAGCAGCTAAGTGATTACATCCTAAACGCTATTATTGTAGCTTATACTGTGTGGGGTTTTTTTCCCTTCATTATTGTTGTTCCCTGCTACGCATTGCCCCAAAAATGACAATTTGCAGTGCTTAGATGCATATCTTTGGTAATAGACACAGTGTGTCAGATACAGTATGTAAAGTTTTTATGGCGAGGTCTTTAAACTGCAAATTCTTGTATGGCTGAGCTGGGGGAATTTGTCGCTTCTCTGCCTCTCATAATGGGTTAATTCAATATAGCTGTGATTCTAAAAAACCAAGAGAAAATAAAGACAAATTGAATATGATGTGTTATGCCGGAAAAAGAGGGGGAAACCCGATACTCCTCTTCTTGATGAACAAACTCATTTAGACAAATCTTTTAAACTTGAACAATGTTGTTTCTCATACCATTAAAAAAGGTAATTCTCAAAATTCAGGTGTTATGCCTTTAAGTCAGAAACCTTAATTATAGCTGCTTTGCTGACTGTTTTTAATTTTGTAATAATAGTATACAAACTTATTATTGGAACAATTTCTAGAAGCATACAAAACCAAATTGTATCCTAATTAACCAAGCAATCTTTCTTTAAATCTGGGGGTGTATGAGTGTTGACTCTGCCTTAATTACCAGCACTGCATGCATGGATGCCGTATGATAGCCAATTAATACAGGAACTGTCAGACTCATACAGAGAAGGATTGTGGGTTTGTTTTCAAATCCTACAGACCAAATGGCACCTCAGCCTTGCGCAGAATGTTCATATCGACCTCTACCAGGTATAATTTTGGCCTTTACAAATTAAGCGTTAACTAGTAAAAATCCTTGGCTTTGAGGTATGGTAAATGGGAAGGTGCTGCATGGGCATCACCGAGGTGGTGCATCTCCTGCCTCCTGGGCACGAGGGCGGCACAGTGCGGAGCATACTGGAGAGTGCGAGTGGCAGGAGAGGGGCTGGCTGCTGCCTCGGGCCCTTGCTGGTCCCCGAGGTTTGCTGCTTTTTGCCTAGAGGCAAAGTGGGGAAGCTGCTGCCGCGCTTGTCCTCCAGCCCTGTGAGCGGTCCGTGGGCAGGAGCTGCTCAGAGCGGCTCCTTGCCCGCTCCCAGGCTTCCCATGGTGGAGATGTCCAAAGGCAGAGAGAGCCACAGAGAAACATGTGAGGAGTAAAGACAAAATAAAGAGTGAGAGTTAAGGGATCGAAGAGAAGATGAAAACAGTCAAGGAAAAGAAGCTGGGCTAGGAAACAAAACATTACTCTGTGACAATTTAGAATTGCTTTAGCTACCTACATCCACCTCCATCATTTGAATGAGTGTGAATGGTGAAGGCCACCAAAAAGAATGAAGGAAAGATCTTGAAACAGAGGAAAAAGTACAGGAGAGTCTAAAAGGGAACTGTTATTAAATAAGAGAACTGTCTCAATTATTTTGCCTACCAGGATGTTCAAAGTTTGATTTCCTCACTTTAAAATCTTTGATTTCAAAGTTTTGATCCTTGTCATTCATGAGGAAATAAGATAACATACTGGCGCTATGTCCTTGCTATTGCGAGTCCCTCTGTTCTTTTATTATTATTGTCAGAGCTTAGGACACGTCGGAAACACCACAGATCTGCAAACCTTCCTAGTGGTCAGGTCTTCAAATTTTCTGCAAATCTTACTAAGTGGCACCAGCCTAAACCTATGGTCCTGCAGGCAGTCGTCTTCTGCTGCACCTCTCCCATGGGGCTGCAACACCATCTTCCTGGGGAAAAGGGATGAAACCTGTCTCCGTACTAAGATACCAAGTGTTTCCTTAGCTGAGCTGCAGACATGTTTATGTCAGATCTTCAAACTGAGTTAGTGCAGAGAATTTATTTTTAAACCTTTGCAGGAATGAGCTTTCAATCCGTCCTTGTCATTCCCCTCCTAATCTCCCTTGCCAAAATTTGGTCATTCGATACGGTATCAAATCACCTCGTCCTCAGAGTGCTTTGTTTCTAGGCTTGACCCCCTCCCCGTTCCAAGCTTCGTTCTTTAAAATGAAATAAATTGGAGATTAGTATAAATCTGCTTTTATTTTCATCTATATTAGCTGTTGTTTTCTTTTGAAAATATCAGTCCCTGCATTTTATGAATTTGATTTAAACCGCTGGCTGCAGCTGCTTCAGCCTAACAGAGTGATGTGCTAACTTAGCAGTGGATGCAATTCAAAGCTGTTTATTTGTGCAAGGGCTTCAGGAAGAGACCCTGCTATGTGTCATTGGAACAAAACAGGCATTTTCATGCAGGAGTTTGATTCTTCTCTCAATGAGAGAAAAATGTATAAAGTAAAGGCTGATTTTTTTTATCCTTTTGAAGTTCTGCTGACCTTCTTTACAAGAGTTGACTTATGTTCACAAAACCGAAAATCTTCAAATCACTGTCGGGTACTTCTCTTTCACCAATTAAGGTATTTATCTTCATATATATTTCAAAAAATAATGACAATGCTTTCTGTTCTCCTGTGTGAAGAGTATCTGAGACCCAGTGGTTTATCCAGAAATTGATTTTCTTTTTTTTTTTTTTAATGGGAAGAAAGGCAGTTGCAATTTTATTCTTTCCTTTCTGTCATTATTCATTGAATGCAGTCCTCCAGTCTGGTTCTGAAAGGTGCTTGAGAACCCTGATTTTTTCCCCTAAATTACCACGTTATTAATGATCAGCTTTGTATCTAAGTAAGGAGTGCAGATAGGGCTACTTACTTAGTAAGCTGTTCAAAGCTAATTTCTACATCTCCTTTAGGGCCCCAATCCCAATGCAAGTAAAGTCAATTGAAAATCTTCAGTGAGGAAGGACAAAGTTCTAAACCGTCCCGTTTCTCTTAGTTATGGTTTGCTCCAAAAAGGTTCCTTTTTAAAAAATAAGCCATTGGCCATTTTCTGCTTGAAAAGCATGGTTATAGGAAATATATTATTTGCATTTTAAAAGAGAAAAGGGAGCAGAAATGGAAAGCGGAGTTTTGTCCCGTGAACTAGAAAAGGATATATGTGAGTATTAGTGCTTTTTACAGTTTGCAAAAGTGTATATTACGTGTCAGTAACAAAATATTTTCTTAGTATCCGACGCTAAAATATGTGTGTACCATGTCTGTATTGCTGTACGTATTTAAGCTAATATTAAACAGACCAGAGCTGAACCATTTTTAAAATATAAGGATGCTTGCATCAAAATGCACTGAAAACTTATTGAAGTTCCAGCTTTATATTTTTATAGAAGATAAATAAAGTAGATCAGAATGAAAGCATAATTAACTCTTTCATTTGATACAAAATATTTTATTAATGTCGTTTTTACAGAGCATTGCAAGCATTTTCAGTTTTCAGGCTGATTAGAAAAAAAAAAGCCATATTTCAAATTTCATAATTCTTTTTTTTCCTTTTTCATGTCTGATATACAAAAATAAACATTTCTGTGGAAGAATTTATGTCAAATTTATTATTTATTCTTATTCTTGTGCATGTATGTGTTGACACAACTGATTTCACTCTTCCAGAAGTTAAATTTTTTATAGAATTCTATAATATCTGTGGAGAGAAAGAAAAAATCTTTTTCTAGTCTACCTGAATAGTCTGTGCTGGATATTGCCTATCATCTTAAAGGTATATAAAGATTTTGATCTATTTTTGCTTATGTTTGTAGATTGATAGCCATCATTGGAACTGAGTAATCTGTTTGATTTGTCATTCGCTTTAGTTAGTGATGGTAATTATTTCTAGAAATCTAATTAGTGTAACCTTTCTATATCTAACTTTCAACACAGTTTATCTATAGAGACAAAAAAAATAATCTGTAAAGGGCATTAGGTCTTTTTTTGTATTTTATACACGGTTTTGGGTTTTTTTTTTTCACACAGAAGACCTGAAATAACATATCTTTTTTATTTTACCCATATTGAGTGAAAAGACATTATGACTGCTTCCTTCCAGGAGTACTCGAATAGTTTTTTCATCCCTCGCTATCTTGATAACTATTTCTGTGGTAGTGAATCACTGTTGAGTCGTTATCATCATCAGTTAGAGTGCTTTACTGATTTTGTCCAACTAATTCATGGGTTTTCTGCTGCCTTTCTGTGCAAGGGTGAGTTACCTAATCATTACAACACCCTCAGAGTAGGTAAATACCACAGGTATCAACCTCGTAATTGTTTCAGGAAAAAGTGAGAGGTCCTGTAATAATTTGAGAGAGATGCAGAAGTTAAACTAAAGAGAATCTGTCTTAAGAATGTATCTGACCTTCATCTGTGTTCTAACATGTCTGTTTAGTCTTCTATTTACTTACCCAAATTTTTGCAAATACCTTGCCAAAAATAATGGCTTGTGACATAATGAATAAATAAATAATTCTCATCTGATTTTAGGATACTATTTAATGATATGGAGGGTTAAATTTCCCCAGTTTAGCCCTGCTGTAGACTGCTGTAGGACAGCTGTAGGACTGCTGTAGAGAATTTCAAAAGGAACTAATTTCCAAATCATTCCACCTACATTTTCCTTGTTTTACAAAAACTCTTAAGATAAAAGGAAAATCTTAGTGTTTTCTTGACCTTTATCTAAACAAGGCAAAGCATTTGACATATATACTGAAATGAAAATGCAGATGAAACCTGAAATTCTTTTCTTCTCACTACACTCCGTCTGGACATAACATCATGTGTGGTTTCAACAAAATTTGCTTGAGAAGCAAATTTAGACTCAAACCTTTGCCTATATATACATACATACACAAAAGAATAAGCTCAGCATGAGAAAATGGTCCTACCATTTAAAAATTCTATTTAAATTTCCTTTTGTTAAAGATGTCATTCTCTGTAATAGAAAATGGATAAATTAGTAGTGCTTATTTCGAGTGCAGTGTGGGTAATTATGTCCCTTAATTCTGTAATCTCTATTTTTAAAAATATGAACAAATGATCACATAAGTCCAGCAGCACCAGCCATTATATAGAAAACTTCCACTGCTTTATGACTTCAGAGTTTCTAAAGTAGATTATCATATCCCCTAACAGTGAAAGGGCTGTTTCATGAAAATACTTACATGTTCTCCTTCATCCAAAACTTATTCTACCAAACAGCTCAATTCAACAATGTCACTGTTTGCACAGTTATCTTCAAAGCTGATCCTCCACTCAAACAAGAAGCCTATTTTGAATTTAAAGTATAAAATATTCCCATTAAAATTCATGGAATTTGCTTATCTATTGTTCTGAACATCTGGCATTTAAAATAATATAGTAACCTCCACAAAAGGCAAGATAGATGAAGAGTAATGCCAAAATGTCAAGATTATGCTGCTTCTTCCACTCTGTCATCACACTACACAAATACTGTAGACAAGTTACTGCAAAGCTAAAGGGCCACACAACATGAGAAAACCACAGAAATATAAATATACGCAATAATTCAGAATCTATGACATGCATATTCTGTTGACAGATATATGGAAATGTCCATATAGAAACACAATTAGTTTCTTACTAATTTTTCTTAGTAAAATTTTACCTTTTATTCATGCTATTTCAGATAGCCCCTGAAGTGCACCTCAGAGTGCATTTCTGGTTTTCTATCCCCAGCTCTGTGTACTGAGATGGAAATATAAGTTTATCCTTCTCTCAGATCATCTCCTGACCCTACAGCTCCTAGATAACACCAGGGGTTTCCACAGTAGATCTGACTTATTTGCAAACCCTCCACTTGGAGACACCGGCAGCATCCAAATGATGACTTGAAAGCCATTTATAATTTTTTTCGGACAAAAGCATGTCAGAGGAGAGAGACATAGTTTTAAACTTAGACTGCATCGAAGTTTTCCCCAACCTGGACCCAAGAATGAGGAGTGCCTTTGGACACACTTTGCAGAGTCTTAGTCCCTTTGTCCCTTTGCCAACCTGCCAATCCAGATGGCCTTCGACAGGGCTTCTTTTCTCATCTCAAATTTCCTCTAATTCGAACACTTCGCTATCCAAGCTTGACAATGCAAATTTGTATCCTCCTTGGATATCTCTCAACTGGTAATTTAGTACATCATGCTAGAGTCTCTTCTTGCCATTGCATTGTCACCCTGCTTGCTTTTTCAATCACTTCCAGTATAGGCTTGGTCTACAAAACTCAATATACAGTAACTTCTTTCACTGATCTGGACAAGTATAATTTTCATAAGATTGTTGCATCTAGCATTCATTACAGTACTAGATGTCAGCTCTGCTGTCACAGATGTATTCCTCAATGACGTGTTATGGTGCTCCAGCCTTGTACTTTAAAAAGCTTTATTCGGTTTGTAAATATTTATTTAGTGATCAAAGTCTAAAAGTAGCTTTCCTTTCTGATTTTGGGGTTATTTTTTCTCTGTCTAAAGAAGGTTTCACAGTGAAATGCCAATTCTAATCTGATTTTCTGTGTCTAGAGTATATTTTATTAACCCTTTTTTATTTTCTTCAGTGATAGATTAGTAAATTCCAAAGTAGCTTAGAAACATTGCTTAGTGACCTTTTTGTTCTTTGCATTTTTTGAGGAGAAATCAACAAAAGACAACAATAGTAACCTTTCCATATTCATTACCATAAGCTGCATTGACCTTAAGAAGCAGTCTTATGATTCCACACTTGTATACAGGGTACGGCTGCTGTGCTGATTTCAAGAACTTGACAATTTTTCTCTTCTTAGGGCTGTGAGGAACAAAAAAATTAAGTATATTATAATACCTGTGCATTTGCACAGGATGGAATGACAGGTGAATCTCCCAAACCTTATATTGTAAGAGTAACCTTTTGTGAATATTTCCTTAAAAATTAACTTCTAGGTGATATTAAGTATAAAAGTTTAAAGGTGTCTTAGAAATCTGGTAAGAACAGGATAATTTTCATTACTGGTTTTGATTTATTTAAAAATGAGCTTATTGTTATTTTATTTAATTTTTGAGAGGATTAAAATGAATTTTTAAAAAATATTCTTTTCTTTCCCTTCCCTGGAGAGGAGGATAGGCCAAATGAAGAGTATTAGTCTTCAAAGGGCAAAGGAAAAATAGAAAGTATGTGTAAGCTCAGCATTGATGAACCTTCATTATTGGATTAAGCTTGATTTCTGGAGTTTTTTTGATATTTGATCTTGATAGCTTAATTAGTGTTGCTGTGAAACTCTACATTGTTTTCTGGGAGATTTTCTGAAAGAAAAAAGGAGAACAGAAAATAAAAAATAAAATTAATATGTGTAACCTGTAGGCTTATCTGGTGAAATCAAGAAAGAATTTCTAGTTCATAAAGAATTAAGTGATGATAAAACTATTGTATTCTATATTGAACAGCCCTGTGGTTTTAAGAATATATTAGTTGGTGATAACTTAAGACAAAATTGTCAAAAAAAGACAAACCTATATTCTGGCAAAAACTCTGAACTCACTGTCCTCTCTGTCCTGAATAACCTGAAAAATTACTATGTGCCTGTTTTGCTGCCTACCGACACACAATCGCTTTCTAGATTATTAATGACTCTATTAAATAGCCAGGGACCTAGAAAGTAACCACGAGATGCCCTATCATTAACCTTTCACCACGATAAAAATGCACCATTTAATCATATTCTTTGTTTTTTCTCTTCAGGCAATTTGTTGGTCTGGGGCAGTGTTTTCATCTTTACTTTATAACTCTTTACCTGTACTCATCTCTTATAAGGGACCTTGAAAAATCGTTTTGGCAATCTGAATAAAGTATGTCAAAAGATTCTTCTTTATTCACTATTTTATCAACATATCACAAGGTTTCTAAGATTGTAGCTCTAAGACATGTTTTCTTCAGCACTAAACCAAACTTAAAGATCTTGCTTGTTTTTTCTGTTATGCCACTATCACTGCCTCCTCTGTAGTAAACACAACTCTGTGGAGCTGGGTTATATGGTCTGATTTGAAAATATATGATATAATTTTAAAGGAATTTTATTTTACTTGTAATCTAATTTAGAGAATAGTTCTCAAACAATTATGGTGGCACAATTGTTGTAAGGGCATTACAAAATATGTGAGGGGAGTGGAAACTGGGGGCAGGGGGGAGGCACTGAAGATGGCTTTTCTAGAAAATAAAATATAGAGCTATAGTCTAAGAGACAAGACATGGTGTTTCTTCACAGAAACAACACTGATTAGGCCCTTTATTATCATCATCTTCCAAGTGTTTTGTTTTTCTGATTTGAACTGTCATTTACATCCACTGGTCAGTAATTCCCTGGAGTGATTCTATAGCTCTGGATTGATTTTAAATATAGTTGCAGTATGCTGCGTGCATCAGAAGCAGCACAGAGAGTGTATTTTATAAACATTTCAGATAAGTTGTAGATTAGTTTTTTCAGCAGCTTTGGATGCTTGCTCTTTGTTCCAGATCATCTGGCACTTCTGTTTTGATAGTATTTCATCTTAATTACTGGAAAGGAGCAAGGGTCTCCTGTTCCACTGAGGCAAAGGATCGTTTGGTTTCTTGGGTGGACTTTTCTCTTCCTTAACTTCTTCGTTAGCCTTTTCTGGTCTTGAGCAATTTTTTCTCATTCTCCTCATTCTGATGTCCTCGAAGTATCTCTTATCTGGTTTTCACTTCAAAATCATTTTAGACTCTCAGCTTTTCCTCTTTCAGAGTGTTGGCTGTAGCTTATACTTCCATTAGGGCTCTACCAAACACTTCAGTTCCAAATTTTACTTAATTTCCATATAACTTCACTGGCCGTCAAGAATTTATTCTCATCTTCCCACTTTCTCCATCATGCATTTTGATACCCTCTTAATTTTTCTCTGAGTAGCACCAATCCTTCCTAGAGATTTTATTTCATTTCTGTTTTTCAAATTCTTATTAGCCTTTGGGCTAACATTCCTTAAAAAATTCTCGTTTGAAATTTTAATAACACTTCTGGCACTCTTTTGGTAAAAATACCATACAGACTATGTCTAGAATGGGATTGTCTGTGGTAGGACCACAGGAGCAGCAACAACACTATCATTAGCAGTGCTACATCTTTAATTTCTCAAACTTCATGAAATAAACTCTCCCTTGCTTTTTATGTTTTATGATGGGAAAAAAGGAAATAAAAATCTGTCAAAGAAGTAATTCTAGTTTTAGAAGATTATTTTCCATTAGAAGCAAAAGTGCAGAAAAATAAAGCTAAGCCTTAGCTTCTGTTTGATCGAGGAAATCTTGCGTCCTACACCAGTTCCACTAAAATGCGATCTCTTCTGCATACGGGAGCAATATAAACAGTCCCTCGTCACCAGAGGGTGTAATAATAGCGTCATCCCTTGAGGTACAGTTCATCTGAGTGAACGCTAGTTAGAAATTAGTAGTCCCTCTGTAGTCAAAGCAACGGAAGTACCTCCAAAGAACGATTCATATATTCCATTTTACAATTCATATATTCTGCTTTAGACATTTTTTTAAACACCACTTATGGAGCTGCCTGCCTGCCTCCAGCAACTATAGAGAGAGCCTGCATAACAGACACGTAGGTGGCAGAGGTAGGTGTAGTCAGTCCCACCAATACTGTCATTTTGGGATTCAGTGAAACCTGCGACTCCTGGTACCAGCACTGGCCCCTTGGGCAGTTCCTGCCGTGTCCATGGCTTCTGTGGCAGATGGGAAGAGGGGCAGGATTTTCCCCTTAGATGTTTTATGCTATATATCTAAAAAGGTCATGATGTTATATCTGTTTCTTAAATGTTTTTTTGCTAGATATCTATAAAGGTCATGTTTCACCACAGCCTGAGGTGTCTGTCCTAACCGGGGAACTGTGTTAGCCTGTTTCTACTCCCAATCTGTCATAAAATACATGCTAAAGCAGAAGTTGTGTACTTAGTTATATAAATGTAAACTCTGCTCTTCTGAAAACTTTAATGCATCCAATTGTTTCCAAAATGTTGATAGGTATTCCACATTCATAAAGTATGGCTGGTGGCTTTCACTATTTTGGGTTTTCTCTCTTGAAGTCTTGTGGTTATGTGATAATTACAGGGTTTTTTTCAGGAAAAATGTCTCCAGTTACTGAGGCTTCCTTCAAATAAACACTTGCAGCATTTTGCATTGCATAAATTTTAGATGCTGAGTCATCAGCTACACCAAGACTTTTTCAAGATTCTGGGTTCAGAAAGGATAAAACCAAAATCTCTAGCTGAGGACTGGGTCTCATTTTCTGCCCTTCATAAAAACATTTAATGAATCCATGTTAATGGCATTTTTGGAAAGGTATCTGTAAGACCTCATGGCTGCTCACGTTCTGGTTCTTGAGAGGTCACCTCATGATACGCCTACAGGAGATGTGGGAAAACTACTATTTTCTTGTTATCATTGTCGTCATGGAGGATGTTAGCTTTTGCTACATCGAATTTCAAACTTTCCTTTTGTTTGGGTTTGTATGCATGGTGGAAATGGAAATGTAACCGTAACATCTCAGATATACAACCTAGCTTCAACCTGAGAGGAAAGAAATCATTATAATTGCCCCCTAGGAATTATTCCATCATATTTTGTGGCATTGAGAATATACTTATAAAGCCCAGTGAACTCTCACTGTAAAGGGCCAGTGCTGTAGTTCCACTAGCTGAATTTTATCAAATGCAAGGAGGAGCAGCAGCAAGCTCTGAGAGAGTAATTGCAAACAGTAGATCTTTCCCTTGATTTGATAGTATGGATTGGATAATTTTCCAAATCACTAATTCCTCAGTACAGTGTTTGGCACAGGTGGCTGCTGATAACTCAAGCCTGCAGTCACAAAGCTGACTTGTTCACAGCATTGCTGCTGCTGCATATGTTGGTATAAAATACACAACAGTGCTCCTAAGGAGGAGAAAGAAAGAAATGATAACGTTAAATCAATAATCTTTATTTGACTCTTTTTATCTTTGTTCAGCTCAGTAGCACAAGAAAATGAAAGCAATGGTTTTTGTGAGAAATTTGGATAGCAGAGAGCGCTCAGCCACCATGAAAGTAATTTCATATCTGGAGATGAGCTGTGAAAGCAGCTTTTCTGTTTATTTGAAGGATAGAGCAGAGAGGCCCAATATGACCAGGAGCGGTTTGAAAACAGCAGAAAGGAGTAGCTGCATGTTTCTCTCTAAGTGTCTTAAATCTCTTTCAGATTAGGAAACTGATCTCATGAGGAGGCATTAAATATGGCACACATCTTCAACCTGCTAAATGGTGGTAGCACTGCCATCATTAGCTACGAGTTTATTTTGGTAGCATGCAGAGATCAGATTGTATAATTACTGCACTGGCTCTTGCAATATGTTATTGGCTCAAACCTTGGCAGACACACAGTAGCTGAGCAGACTGATCAGGTTCAGCCCCAAATAGTCTGATTTTTCAGGATATGCAAGCCATATGACACACAAAAAACAAGGGGTTTAATACTTTTTACAAATATCAGATTCAAAAGGAAAGATCTTTTTTTGCTCTCTCTCCCCCGCGACAGCATCCTTCTCTCCTTGTTCATTGTAGACCAAATGCCTGAGTATTACCACCCCCAGAACAAGCATATTTTTCAATAGAATTTGGAGCTCACAGTCCAGCCACATTATTATTGTTTTCAAGATGGTCATCGTTAAATGGGTGACAGCAGTTTATGGGCTGGATGGGGTAATATTTGCATGTGGATAAGGAATGCCTGTTGTACTTTTTGACCACTACGTAAAACCTTCCTGTCGCAATATGGTCATGTATTAGTCTAAAGGGAAGTGGAAAAGGCCAAAGCAAAAACTCCTACCAGATGAGACTATTTCACCTACCATCTGTTTCTGAACTGCCGACTAGCCTCTAGTTACCGAGGAAGCTGCCATCCAGTTAACCTTCCTGAGCAGCATACTTCTGGACGTTGACTAACGGAGGCAGAATAGGACAAAATGCATACATTTTAACTTCTGTGATTCTTTTCATTGAGAGCTTGTAGTTCAGAGTGCCTTTATGAAGGTAAAATCACAGCAGCAGTACTTCTGAGGTTTTCTCATGGTGCTGTGTATTGTGGATTCTATGCAAGTATAGAATGTGCCCTATTACGATGTCAAGCATGTGGGAAGACTGTACATGCAAAGCAGGCTCGTTCTGAGCTGGTAAGATTTCTTATAGCTGTAGTGTTAGCAAATTTTTCAAACATCTCTTTTGTTCAGCAGCTTTGTTCTTACGTTACTTCGCTTTCCAGTTCATTTATTGGTTCTGAGAGCACAGCAGCTTGGATTTGATATCACCAGACAGTGCTAACTAAACTTCATTATAGATGGTCTGCAAATGGAAAGGACGTAAAGTGTTGAAGGAAATGTTCCTAGTAATTCTGTAGGTGGCACTCTTTGCTCTGCATCAGTCTTCAATCCAGGCCTTGATACAGTGCTAGTTGTTTTCCCTACAAGATACCAGGACCCGTATCTTTGTGTACATCCAATTTCAGTAGGCAGAGTTTATGCAAATGATACTTTTAGAGTCAACTATATAATCTCTACTTGCTGTCCTAGATTATCACATTGTATTGCTGTGTGCTTCTAAACTCTTAATGGCTTGTGGTGGTGGTGATATTCATTACTGCTTTATTTCTTTTGTGATAACGGGCACACGCACAGTTTTACTGAACATTAAAATTGGTGGGTTAATTATTACTGTTGTTATGGTTATTAACAGGAGCTCTGAGTTGAGTTCTGCTATTTTGGCTCACACCGAGTGGTACCTGTGGCTGAAATAATCCCGTTGATGTCAGTGAGGTAATTCAGAAAGGACAGTTCAGCCTGGTGGGGAGCGAGGATGGCTGACTCTGCTCCAGTGTTGGGAGGCTGTCAGGTCTGAGAAGTTAAATCTTGGACTGTTTTCACAGACTTGAGCAGTTTCGAGTGGGATGTCTTTCCTCACAACTGAGCATTGTCAGACCATACATGGCAGAGCAACACCTGCATCGTGCTTGGTGTTTCCAAGAAAGAATAATCTTTAAAAGAAGTCTTATCTTTTCATCAACACCTTGCTCAGATTATGGGTAGAAAGAGGCTGGAGATGGCATTCCCTTCACAAAAAAAAAAAAAAAAAAAAAGAGTTGGGGATGAGACAATTTCTCTCCCTGCTAATGGCTCCTCCTTGCCACACAAAACCCCCTGTTTGTGAAGATTCTGGGGAGTGAATTCTGACATTTCAGCCCACTTACCACATCTGAGATACAAGACCTTAACTATCTAGCCTTAGCTGAAGGGAATGTGTGTGTGCTTTCTCGACCTAGTAGCAATTTTATCAACTCACTGACATCAAGAGATGAGAGACAGTGATGCCATCTCAAAGGCTTCCAGCTTGTTAGCCTTTCACACCCCTATTAGGATGCTCCTAGTCTAGCTCATTGGGTAAAATCAGTAATTGTCTTTAAGAGATGCATAGAAATCTGAAAGGTGGCTGTCAGCAGAGCATTAGAAGCTGCAGGCTGGTTACTAAAAGGAGCAGAGGGAAACCGAACAAAGTGAAACCTTTACCTGCAGCCACAAACCTTTTAAAACTCCTCCCCTGTTTTGGGCAGCTTTTAAAGCATTTACTGTAATAATTATGTATATATACTAATGTAAAAGAACTTTCAGAATAGCTGTTTCAACCATAGGTGCAACAGAGATCTTTAGGTAAATATGATAACTAAAATTAGATTGTATATTTCTAAAGAGATAGATGGGAAAGCATGTAAGGGCACGATACGCTGGCCCAAATTATACCTTCATGGAATTGCATTGGGGAGTGAAATAGCCTTATCAAGGGCCTCTCACTCCTGAGGTGAATCAGATTAATAAGAAAGTAGAGGAAAAAAAAAAAATTAATTAAGCATCCAAATGATTAGCAAATATAGAAATTCAGAATGGAGATGTAGAAGATACTTGTACAGATCTAATTGGGGAAAATCTCCTTTTTTGGAAGATTTTAGAAGGTAGGAATTTCCTCTTTATTTTGACTGAGTAGAGTTTTCCTTCTTATGTTTTGTGCAAAGATGAAAATTAAAGTATTGAGGAGTCTTATTTATGTTATAACTTCTAGTTTGCTGGTTTAAATCTCTTCTGTAATTTGTACAGCCTTTTATTATATTTCAAATATAATAAAAGCAGAAAGCTCAGATGAAATTTACCTAATTGATTTTCTCTTTCTTAAATAAAGATAATAAGAATACGCATAAACCTCTAGAAGAAAACACCTGTCATTTTGTATGTTTTACCTAATACTACCTACTGGCTTGATTCAGCCAGTTCTTTCCTCTCATGTTGACATTATGTAGTATTTTGCTGTTTAAGAAATCATACTGAAATAGCTTCCACTTCTAGAACTTTTCCTGGAGAGGCAGGTTTTGTCCCCTGGTATTAAGTCTCAGGTAACTGAGGCTGCAGACATGAATTACTGGCTGTATAACATCATTTATTTGATTGCTGGTCATAGGTCCACTTGTATAAGGCAAATTCAACTTCTTAAATGAGCCTGAATAAGAGCTACTGAATGCAGGCTCCTGAATACACGCACTGAGATCATTGACTGTCCTATTCCTCACAAATGTGCCTCCACTTTTTGCATAGTGTGGTCTTGCCTTTAACGTAACATGAGATAGCTGATTGTACTCACAGTGCTGAGAAGATAATACATGAGTATAATGCTCACTGCCTCCACTGAGCATAGAGATAATTTTAGAAAATTCCTCCTAAGGGCCTGGAGAGCCTAGCCTATCTTTTAATCACAGGATTAAAGAACAACAAGATTATAGTTAGACCAAATAAGAACTCATGCAAAAGGTTTAGCTTGATATTGCTGGGTGATCTCCTCACCCTCCATTCCCTCTGGACCCCTGCAGGAAGAGTTTCTAAGTGGAATGTGGGTGACCTTGTCCTCATCCGTCCCCAGTCTCCTTTGAGCCGAGCTTTGGAGGGGAGGTGGTCAGGATGCTTTTCTTCCAGGAGACGATGGCTTCACATAGCCCCTGGGAAGTTATTGTCAGCCTTCACAGCCATATGAACCACAGGCAACTTTTCTTCTCAGAGTGGATCTCCTTTTCCCTCCCAAGTGCTCGGGAGCCCAGCTGTATGCCAACCAAGACCCACCTGCGCGGAGTTTTGGCTCCACTCTTTGCAACTCAGCTAAGCTGGTTAAAGTTAAAACTCACAGCAAGATTCATGCATTCCTCTTCATGCTGACTTCATACCATGGCCAGGCATAAAAACTGTTCCCTTGAGTCTGTAAGCTGATTCTGCATATCACATCAGCATCAGTCTTTCTGTCTCCTCAATAAATCGCAGTGCAATTATACTGAAAAATCACAATGGAAAACAGTAAAAGTATTTTGGGATGAGTTGAGAGACAGAAGTTTGCTGGACTGTTTTACCCTGGCCAAACAAGGAAATGGTGCAACACATGCAATTTGTTTTCAAGAGGAGTTTAAGAAACACTTCTGAACCAAAAGAAAGACCTATTAAAGCTTGGCTGACAACACTCATATCCTTACAGTATTCAAATCAGTTTGTTCATCTGGAGAAAGACATCTGTTAGGACTCGTGCACTGAGAATATCTGAGCTTATCAGGCATGAAAAATAACGTACAATTGGAAGGAGAACTAGATTTGTGAAGTTGATAGGTTTTGTTTACCAAACTACCATGTTATGTACAAAGAATTTTTTTTTTTAACTTGGTTCTGCGTGCTGTGTAATATAACGTGACATTTCTGTATGTGACAGCAGAAGATTCAGCACTCGAACTTCTCACAGCATGACTCAACACCTCCTGACAACTCAGCAAATAACAACAACAAAAAAAATCTTTAATCAATTCCTTTTCCCAGTAATCTCAGTTGCAATCATATAGAATTACCTATTAGTCTCAACTGGGATCACACAAAATCTCTCCAAGTCTTTCACGACTTCATATTCAGCTTTTTCCACCAGAAAAAAATTATATGCAGCTAATGAAAAGGTAAACTCCCTGTGTACACATTGACATAAATGTCAAATTTTAATGATTGCCCTCTTTGAACTTCGGACAACTCATACATACTGTGGGATCCTGCATAGGAAACAGTAAATGTCATCAAGACAGTGCATGGGATGTAATATATTATAATAAAAGGCCAAATGACTTGAAAGTCAGGTTTTCTTGCATTTTTTATGAAAGAAAAATTGACCCATTTTTGTGAAAGGTGTCACTAAGTCATAGTATAATTTTTGTTGCAAAATTGAAGTCAGTGACCGAGACTTGTGTTCCTAGAGACAGCTAGACACTTTTGGAAATGCTTCTTCTAATTAAAAGATACTGGCTGATTCAACCAAAAATGCTTTCATCTTTCATCCTGTAGAAATTGGTACATGGCCATGAAAACTGATTTTTTTTTCCTCTTTCTCTCTGAGCTTTTGCAAACTTCAGCTGCAGTATGGAAACAGACTATATTTTTGGCCGAGCAGAGACCCTTCTGTTGAAAATAGCTTTGATGTCTAGGAAAGGATAGTGGATACGTCTCTGTGTTTGACATTTTTCTTGAAATTAAATCAAAGAAAATCTTTGTTTCACTGCCTCTGATTTTTTTTAATATATATATAAAGGTATGTATGTATTTGGCAAAGAATGAGGAACTAAAAGACAAAGAGATTCCTTTGAATTTTAACTTTTTCCTACCTTTAACAATTATCATTAATGCTCTCTTGCAATCACCTCACTCTAAGAAAATACATGGTAATACTTACTGTAAGCCAAGAAGCCATTTATTTTACATTACCAAAAAGACTGAAAAGTAAAAATGGGAATGAAACATAAATAAATCTAAACTCGGCATTAGATCAATCCCTGGACGTGACTAAATACATTAATCGGTGTTTCTGTTGTAGTAGTATCAGTTATCCTCCTAAAATAGTATTTTTTTTCTTGAAGTCAGCATTTTCATGAAGTCAGGGTCAATTTAATTTATGTAAAAATGCGTAAGTAGTAAGATTTTGGAATTTGAAGGACCCCCCCCCCCCTTTGTCCTCTTTGTTTCACATACTGTGAGTACACAGGCATCAGCGGGTACAAGGGAAAAAGGAGGAGGGATCAAATGCAATATTAATACTTTCTGAATTCCTTGTCATGAAATTCACAGCAGAATGCAGCAAATTGTCCATGAACATTGGAAAATTGTGTGCAGGATGCTCATTTTTGGAGTTTGCCCTCTGTTTTAGAATGTAATATATACGAAATTGCTGTGGAAGGAGAAGAAGAAAGAATGTGACACGGAACAGCAGGAAGCCTGTTTAAAAACACAGTTCAAGCCTCCCACGGTGGTACAGTTTAGTTGTGCAGGGAGAGGAAGCAGTCCTGTAGCCTTTCCTCGTGAATCCAAGCAACAAAAAGGGCCTGACAGAACCGCAGGCTTGATTTCAGTGCCAAGGGCTCAGCAGAAGCAGAGCTCTTGGCTTGGCACCCTTCTCCTTGACAGGAGCAAATCGAGTTATCCTGACTTCCCTGTGGGGGAGACAAGCTCCAGAAGTCTTGCAGCAGCAGCTGAGCACTTGGAGCAAATTAGGATGTCGAGTCGTACCAGTGCCTTCCCGTCATGCCGCCAGCCCTGGTGGGGCGAGTGCCCAAAGGCAGGATGCTGGAAGAGGGGAGGTGGGGACGGAGCTTTTGAGGACCAAGCGGGCATGAACGCAAAGTAGGCAAGCCAACATCTCCTCAAGGATGTCTCGATGTGTTACGATTTTCTTCAGTCTCTTGCCCCATTCCTTAAACGTAATTATTCTTCATCTGCCACTCTTTGATTGTTATTTGCTGCTATTGGTAGCATATGTGGAACCAGCAGCATATGTGGGACTGGACACACAGGCACACCAGAGATAGCTGTGCAGCATGTACAATTCTCATAGGCATATAGTGATACCCTGTATCATAGGCTCTGCTAATGTGCAAGCCAAACTTCACACTAAATAATGGTAAATGGTTTTGACAGGAGTGGGAAAACAGATGCTGGTTTCAGAACCAACCCCTATGACTTGTTTCTTTATCATTTCGTATTGCTGAAAACTTCGCCACAGAACCAACTCCTGTGGAAAGTAATGTTTGCAAAATTAAGAGAATTCTTCTTAATTTTTGTTCATTAAAGTTTTCTGGTAATAATTGCCTGTCCATATTATTTGGAAGTAAATTAGCTACCATCAGGCTTGACAAAGTGCTGTGGAATATCTGTAGGTTCATTCTGTTCATGTTCCTGTTCAGGGTCAGTTCAGTTCAGATGGTCTATACAGATGGTACCGTTTAGTTTTTAAGAAACAGCCAACACAAAAGGAGAATGTTAAATTCCAGAATTAAAAATCCCTGCACACATATTGTCATATGGGACTACTCTGTTTGTATTCAGTTTGATAGTCTCACAGTTCTTTTACTGAAATTAAAAGCTTACATTTTAAATAGCTTTTGTTTCAAAATAACCCCTCCTTCCCAAAATATAGGAAAGGTAGTTAATCAAACATAAAAATATAGGCAGAGAATTTCAAAGATTCCTATGGTGGAGGGTAACAGGTATTTAGGAAAACACAGTTAGCACACCAGAATAGTTTAGTAGTTCAGGGGAGGAATTAGGTCTGCAGAATGCAGTTAAACCAAATTGGTTCAGCAGAAATTCAGAGGCCAAGGTCTCCGGTATTAGCAAAAAATACCCAGGGTCACTCAGGACTACACAGCAGTCAGGAGCTCTCATACCTTGTATGAAAGATGGCACTTCCATTGATGTGCTCTTCATTAACATCTTCCTGAGGCATTGACTTCACGGACAGTTATCTGTTATTTTTGGCAACATTTTATTTTTCTTTTTGAGATATACCACTCCAGTCCCACTTCAGTGCCTCCTCATCTGAAGAAATCTATTTTCAGTCTCTTTAAATAGGGAAGTAAAATGCTCAGCGAGGTGTTAATTTCATAGTTCCAAAAGTTATTGTACATTTAAGATAAATTGCAAATTAAATCATTCTGCAGTTATATTAAAGTTCCATAGTAGGAATTGCTATATTTTCTTAATATTTTACCACTTTAATTGCAGGTAAATGGCTTGGCCTAATGCATCTCAGTAAAGTATAGCCCTATTTTCACACAGTTTGGTTAAATATTAATGATGAACAGTACACAAAAGCTATTACGAAACAGTGAATAAAAATTCTTCCTTCAACTCCACTTTGTAATACTGAGCTTTTAAAAATATTTCAATGCATTCACACCATCCTCCACATTAAGAATTGCTGCTTAATGTTCCTATGTAAACTTCACGTAAAAAAAAGGAAATCTGCTGTCATTTTGCACTATCAGCTTTAGTATTAAAAGATGTGAAGAGCTGAACTTTCTGATTGTCATGCAGACTTAATTCATGCATGAAATTATTGTACTTGCTCATATTGTGGGACTATATGCATATTGAGATCCTCCTAATGCTGTCTATACCTGCACCTTGATACACAACACTGCTTTTTGTACTCCAGCGGCCCCTCAGGGCTGCAGCCATGATGTGCCCAAGAGGTGCAGCTATCTGGGATGATGGTAGTCCTTGAATTCAGGAGCTTTTGTGTCTAACTAGAAAAGAGAAACAAGAAGCAGGCAAACAAAAAGAAAAATCCTCATTGTGCTGCTGGGAAGCAAAGTTATGTAGAGGCTATGTCCAGACTTCAAAGTAGTGCAGGCTGCTCCTGTGCCCCAGTTTTTCAGATTTGAGTCGTAGCCTGAATACGTGATAGCTCTTTTCTGCACCAGTTTTGTGGGTTTCCTTCCCTTGGACACCAACGCATTCCTTGTGGACTGATGAATACCCATGGCTCATTTTATCAACTGAAGTAAAATCTCCCTAGTGAAGTGTTTTCTCTTCACATGTATCTAAAATAATATGACGGCTTGTGTTAAGGAGCTTGGGCACTTGCACATCAGGACTTTCTGTGTATCACTCCAGACATTTGTCAAATTTTAGCACTATTGTAGGAAACATATCTTAAGAAATTTCTTTAGTGAAAACAAAAATTAATTGCTTTACTGAGATAGGTTGATGATTTGCTGTGTCTGCGAGTACCTCTGCATGGTTTCACAAGTCAAGAAGTTGCCTAAAGGAATGGTTCACAGCATGTCTTTCTTAAGACGGATGTCCATATGCTGGAATTTTATATTTGCTCATTGCAAATACTGCCTCATTCCTTGTTGACTGGAATGGAAGTTTCCCAAATGCTCTCTGTCCTGCTGGTGGTAAGACTGAAGTCAGAGATGGGTGTGAGGGCCTTCAGCCTGCTCACCTGTGAGGGAAACACAATTTCCCCTCCTTACTCCACAAGAATAAGTAGCTCCTGTTGAAAGCAGTGGTGAAAGGAGCAGCAAGAGCAAAGGCTTGGAAGCTCTGGCTCCGCCACTGTTGCCTATTTGTGTTGCAGTAGTGCACAGATGTCAGAGCTCTACTGTGCTGTGCAATGCATAAACAAGACACAGCAATGGCTCTCTTGAGTTGTATGGAAGTGCTCTCTCCTTTTTAAAACTAATTCAGTATGGGGGCGTGGGTCTCTCCTGCATTAAATGCTGCTTTTTGTCCCCAAAGCATTTGGTGGTAGAAGACAATGTTTTTTTCATGTTATTTTTACCTACTATATCTGTGATGGACCTGTACAAAACTATTCATCTGCATTAAAGCTGCTCTTGCTGTGCATTTACTGCCATAAGTAATTGTATAGTTTTCTCAGATTACCCTCTGCTTTTTCCTTTTCTCCCTTTCTTAAAATCTTTTTGTTGTGCCATGTGTTTTGTAAGGTGTTTGCCAAATCGTCGTCTTCATCATCATCATCATTATCATCGTCGTCATCATCATCATCATCATTCTTCTTCTAGTTTATCAGGTGCATCAGGAGAATCTTGACAGTATTGTGCACAGAATCTTGTGTTTTTCTATATTCCTACAATTACTAAAATGTAATCATAATGCTCATTGGGGACTATAGTCATTAAAATGATACAAACAAGTAACAGAAAACAACAAATGACTTCAATAAGTAAAGTGAGTCTTTTTGGTCTAGTGAGAGCAGAACAATATAGGTATTAGAATTTTATATCTAAATATATTTATACTCTGTCCAGGAGTTTAAAATTGTTTTTTTCTATACCCAGGCAAAAATTTTTAGATGAAAGAAGCTTCCTGGTGCTTAGATCAAAACTCAAAGAAATCTGTTTATCTGCATCTGACTCTGTCAGTTAAATAGCTAGTTTGAATCCTGGAAAGAATTATACCTCTTGTTCATGGATTGTTCATTGCTTGCGAGGTGATTGGCGAAATTAAAAATAGCCCATGTACTTCTGATTTCCTGATATTCAAATGGAATTGAGTGAGGATGCTCTATTAAATGTTCATTTGTAATCAAAATACTAGTAAATATGTAATTGCTTTAGGAATTAACCTGTTGAATATTTAAAAACAGTTGTTTCCAAAATATCTTGCTAGGGCTCTAAGATAGGAGGCGCCTAGTTGTTGTTCTGTTCCCTTACCATGTTTTGCTCTGCTCAAAGTTGTGCATGTATGTGCATCTACATGAGAATTAAGAAAAAGACCATCTACTTTTAAACTAGGAATTGTATTTTCTTCCTAATATTAATCAGATGCCCAGTGAGATTGATACTTCATATGTTGAGATACGTACTTGGTCAAAGGATTTCAGTTGACTGTTACACTGTTCACTTTAGTTTGTTGTCACACAACCTCAGTATTAAAATGCTGTTTTAATTGAGGCATGAACATCAGAGGGCTTCATTGGCTTGGGTACAGGTAGCAGAATACAGACCCATTAAACTCTTTTTTTTTTCCTTAATATTGAATTGCTTTATGTAACATCTTGCTGATAATCTATGAATATGATGTCTACATTTACTCACTGGTTATTTAAAATATATCTTTTGGTTTCGTGTGATCCAAAATAAATGCAGTCATAAACTGCTACACAGAGGCAAGTAATGTGGGGCTGAATCTTCACATAGTACAAACTACCACAACTCAAATGACTTCAGGGAGTCTGTGATAATTTATGCTGGCTGGAATTTGGAATGAGCAATTTGCACCCCTGCTTGGTCCCAAGGTCCAAGTTACAATTTTTATTCTACTCTGATCAGGAAAGCTTAAAATGAAGATGTGAAAGATTAGGAATGTTTAATTTATTCAGAATGTAGATTTACAGTTGGTAGTTTTTATGAATAAGTTCTTAAATATTTTTCCTCTTCTGGCTAATCTTCTCTAGGCCAAACACTGGAATTCATCAAGAGAGGATACGTTTAATCTCTTGTTTGCTTTTCTTTTCTTCTCATGCTCTAAGTAAAAGTTACTTTTATTTCCCTTAGTGATGGAAATAATTTTCTTTGCTGTACTAAATTGGTTTTGTATTTCATAATTTGCATGCAAATCTAGTGAAAATATTTCGACAAAATATAAACCTCATGAATGAAACTGCTTTAAGCTTTAGAAAGCAGGCATGTTGTCCTGAAATTTTGAAGTTACAAATATGCGTTCTCGCAGGCAATCAAATTTAAAGCGCACCTTAAAGCCTATCTTCTCTCCCAGTGTAACACCTGAACTTAATGCTGAAATGGGCTGGCTCAGTTCATTATAGGAAACTTGCATTTTAACTTGATTCCATTATTTGCTGATATATGATCTTCCACGTGGCCTGTAATGTATTTTGGCAAAGCGAGTATCAGCTATAGCAGGTATCAGAAAATAGAGGGCTACAAACCAGGGTGAACAGTAAAACAAGGCATTCAGCAGTAATCTTTCCCACAACTTAATATGCGGGTTTTATAGGCAGTCATGACCCTATCAATATTCATTTCTTTCATGGCTTTCATATAATAGGGAAGTTAGTAACAAGATAGGACTTCCCTGCATTGCGATTTCCTTATCATAACTACAAGCTGTAGTGAATTGCCAAAGTATCCCCAGTTACTTTCTTCCTCCAGCTAAATCTGTTTGTATTAATAGGAAAGAGCGGTTCTCCCCCTGTTTTCAATCTGTGTGAGTACAGGTGGGTGGCCTCAGTGCAGGTACAACAGCCAGCCAGCTCATACTTCAGATTCACCTGGTCACAGGTCCTGTCCAGGATTCGGCAGACACGGTGGTGGAGTTGCCCAGCTCAGATAAGCAGATAGGTAAGATGAGGTAAAAGCCAAGCTCCAGGGCAGACCTCAGCCTGCCCAGCCCATCTCATGGACCAGATGAGGTTTAACATCCTCTGAGCTCGTGAAGTGGATTTCCGCTGGTGGCCTCGGACACTGGCTGCTCAGCCACGCTCTTCCTGAACGAATGAGTGAGACAGTGGGGTCCTGTCCAGATACCAAGTGGGTATCTGCTCCCTGCAGGAACATGTAGTTTTTGTATAGTGAGGTGAGGCAGGCCTGTTTCTGGGGACAAGCCTGGATGCCTTTCCAGACAGTGGAGCCACATCTATCTGCATGTTCATTCCAAGCCACATCAATCTGGACATTCCTTCCCAAATCCAAGGCGTTAACCTTTATCAGATTCCATCTCTTCTACGTCCGTATGAAACATGGGTTTAGATTCAAACTCCCTTTTGTCTGTGGCCTACATAGGTTAGAAACAGGAGAGGTGGTAGATGCCTGGAGTCTTCTCTTCTTCACATAAAACCTACAATATGCATTCGAATGCTTCTTAGAAGCAGACAACACAACTCCAAATCTATGTGAGAAGAAGAAAATCAAGCCCACACTGAAACTACGTAATGCCAGGACTAAGGTTGCTTCTGCAAAACATAATTTGGCCCCTTTGAGTGCAGACACTCTGACATTCTTTTAAAAATGAATACTGTTTTTTCCACATGACCCTGCTTCATCGACAGTTAGCTTCTGTTTCTTTCCATCCTCTTCATGTAGTATGTGGCCCCAGGGCTTTCCTTACTACACATCAATCAAAACCCACACTGAATACAAAATTACTGGTTGCTTTATTGTTCTCACAGCTATCATACCTGAATGCTTCACACACTGTAATGAAATTACCTGCATAATACCCTGGCCATTCATGGTTTTGTTATCCCTACTTCACAGGTGATGGACAGAGGCACAGAGAGAGGAAGAACAAAATAGTTGACAATGTATCAGCTAATTTCTAAATAATTTTTTTTCATAGTCTCCATAATTTTAATCAATCTTTATGTGTATATAAATACAGTTTTAATCTACATCAATTGCAGCTCTAAGTGTTCAATAGCTCAGCTCAATTGTCTTGTATAGAGGCCAGAAAATGAGGAACATCAAATTAATGGTCATCTCTGGGAAATGTGAAGTAATTTGTCCAACATCACATAGGAACTCTGTGGCAGATCCAGAAATGGAATTCAGTTCTTCAGTGGCAGCTGCCTTAACCATTAAATCTT
The DNA here is from genome assembly GCF_034638445.1 of Ciconia boyciana. Lineage (NCBI taxonomy): Eukaryota > Metazoa > Chordata > Aves > Ciconiiformes > Ciconiidae > Ciconia > Ciconia boyciana. The sequence goes on from NC_132935.1 coordinate 158,368,379, forward strand.
ATTTTCTCGTTCTGTAGTCCCTTGCTGGTTCATTATATACCTTCCAGTTCCTGAAACAAATGAGGCAGAGAGAAATGAAGGCCTCATTCACTACATAAACCTGATTCATTCCCAGAATACTATTTCTCAGAATACCATCCACAGTGCACACAAAAAGAGCTGCAGCTATGCCATGGAAAAATAGTCTGTGATCACATAATTGAAGACGGTTTCATAGCAGATATGTTCAAGAGGTCCAAATTGAGTTGCATAAGCAATTTTAATCTGGTATTTCCTACCTTTTGAATACTGGAATTTGAATGGAGTCCTCAGTAATTATTTCCAATACTTTGCAAAGAAATAGAGAAACAGAATTTCTGCTCTGTTGAACAATACTTACCTTAAGCTTAGATGATCAGAATTTATATCTTCATCTTTATAGTAGAGACAACTAGCACCTGAGCTCTTAAAGTAAATGTTATTCATAGATGACTACTTAACTTTTATGAGAATCAATCACTAGAGTGAAAATAAAGTGCACCTTCTTTTCACCAAAAAATATAAAGTACTAAACCTTCACATAGACATCTGGAGGGGACTTTGGTGTATACAGGGAAGAGCGATCAAATCCTGTATGTCTAGGCTCTCTTTCTCTCCTTGTGTACCTGTTTGCCCCTTAACCCTGCACATGTTCTACCCTTTCACTGATTTTTTGCCATCACACACTTCAGAACAGAATATTTTTCTGTGGCTGGGAGTATTCATTGGGTAACAGGTTGCAAGAACTGGCAAAAGGAGAGAAGGTAAAAGGAGTGCCCTATCTAGACACTACAAGTGATAACCATGTTTGGAGAACAGGAAGAGCACTGAATTGAGCTGAAGTGCTTTTAGGTTGTTGAGGACCTTCAGAAGGCTGGAACGGAGAGGAGGGCAGATGGAATTGGGCAATCAGGTGGGGATTCCTGCTATTATTCTTGCCAAAGGGATCCAGGGTCTCTATTTCTTGACCAGAACATTGGAGATACTCACTGGGCAAATGTCCCAGGCTACCTCAGTGTATTTTGCTGTTCAGCTCAAGGCAGTAACTCCAGGTGATGTATGCAGCAGCCCACTGCAAGCCTATACTCCCCGTGGCACAGCGCTTCCTTCCATGCTTTGACTCTCGGCTTTTTGGAGTCAGATGACATATACATTGACAGCTTTTTATGAGTGGGACAGAGGATATTAGTGGGTCAGATTTCTCTACGAATTTGTTGTTCTTAAGCAAATCATGGTTGGGTGATGAAGCATACCCTCTTAGATCCAGATTTGTCTGCCATTTTCCACTGTGCTCTGTGAGCAGTTCTAATGCTGCAGAGTGGAGGCTAAGAGTCAATGAGAAGTCAGGCTTGGGCATGGATAAATCTATTAATTTCCTAAAGAATTTTGGCTCAGCTTTTCTCACTTCACTTGTTAGTACATTTTTCAGTTTCTGGTTACTTGGTCAGGAGCCAAACTTTCCCCTCCTGTTACATGCTGCTGTAGGGGAAGAGTAATCCCTGTGGCTTTGGCAGGTGCCGATAACTTCTGAAGGGAAGTAGCTTTTGCAAAGGCATATTGTGACAGGGAGCGTTGCTCTATAATTCATTCCTATCCCATTGCCTATCATAATTCAGCTGTGCAGGACCAGGTCATTTGAAATAGCTTCTCGTTTGTTAGCTATTAGTGCATGTCAGATAGCAAAAGAAGCTATGGCTTGTTCACATATTGTATATTTTCCCTCAAACTTACTCAGATTTCTCAGTTTGACTACTGCAGATGTAGCTCACATATGAAGAGGATTTCTTTTACATATTCTGGTAACTCTTAATAACCTTATTGGCTTTCTTTAAAGAGTTTCTCCCGATTTGTGTTCAAGGATTAAAAGCACATTGGTCTTGATTTCTGCTGTGCTTTTGACACCTGTTTCTTTGGTTGTCATCCACCCACATAAATTTTTAGAATGTAAAATAAAATTAGCAAAAATTTATTTTAAACTTTAGTTTAAAAAAAACATAGCTTCAAGCCTCTTTTAGGCCTTGGTTCTTTTCTAATTAGAAAATTTTTGAATTTTATTTTAGGATATGTACTATAAATTGTTTATAAATCATGAGGAAAATAAATGGTTTGCATAGGAATTAATTCTGTCCCCAGTGAAGAGGTAACATTGATGTGAGAATAAGTCCCTCGCACCGCCACTTTTGTCCACTCAAATCCTATTTTGAGGATGCTGTGAAAAGAGGTAGATGATGTCCAGGTTGATTTTTCAGGAATAAAATTAACCTTATCTAGGAGCAGCATTTATCAATCTGAAGTCCACAGATTGCAAAAAAAAGAAGGGAAAGAAAGCACACTTCTTCCCACGTGTAAGTAAATTAAAAGTGAGAATAACTACAGATTCAGTGTTTTGCCTAATTTCTTATTTGTTTGTAAATGAAAACCATTGTGATGATTCTGTACAGGGTGAAACAAGATTCTCTCTTTAAATATTGTTTGAATAATTTCTAAAGATATTTAATTGTGTTTGAATTTCAAAAGATTACGAAATATAAGACTAGCGACAGCAGTTGGCCAGACAGGTCATGCAGGCATGTTATCATTAGATCTGCATGAGCCCATGCAGCTGACAACAGAAGCAGTACAGTCAGCCTATTCCCTCAAGATCAGAATGTGGCCCTGAAAGGTCAGCTACAGAAATTGCATTCATCAGCTCCAAAATAATGAGTCTTCCCCTGTTTTTATTATTCTACCTTTGTCTGGCTGGTATCCACAGTAAAACCTTTCCACCTTTACAGTAATGTTCACCTCAGAGCCTGGTTCTTCCATAAACTTTGCGCTAGTTTACCATGTTATTATTTATAAAGCCTGTAATCCTTCCCGTTGGATTATTGCAGGTTCTAGTCATTGGTTCTCTGGAGGTTTGGTTAGTTTAGTCTGTCAGCATGTTCAAAACTGTGGGGAGCACAGTCGTGCAGAAGGTATATTGCTCAAGGCCAAATGCAAATATTCTGGTTTGCATACACTCCCAAAGGTTTTAATTGCTGGAGCAAGGCCTCACACTTAATAAACAAGTATTGGCGAAGCTCACATCTGGAATAGCTAGTTATGTTACTCTTTGTGAAAAAAAAAAAAAAAAAAATTGGTCTTTTTATTTTTATTTCCAAACTTTGGAATAATTCTTTTAGTTGTTTGGAGATATATTCCTATTTATTCAGTCCCAAAAGTAATCATAGCTGTTCTCTGTTCTATGCCACACATCTTGAAAGATTTTTTAAGATGTTTTATATGCCATTAAAAAACTGTGGGAACCATTTCTCATGGAGTAAGTTTTTGAAATAATTCAATATTCATAATGAGGATGAGAGTAAGAAATGGTTTAGTAAAATTAGTAGTATTCTGGGCTGTCCAAGGCTCTATGCAAATCCAGGCTTGATGCCACTGCTGCTTTTCTTGAGCTTGTGGTCTCAAGAGACTAAGGATGGGAATGATTATTATTCAACGTTGCAGGCAGAGATACTGAGCTATTAGCTCAAGGTTATGTGGTTCAATCTGGGCAGAGCAGGGAATGAGAATCCTGAGAGCTTCTGAGTCCAGGTCCACATTTTAACCACCACAACTACTTGATGTGAAACCATGATTGTCTGATACATTTTGTCCTGCAATCAAAATGAAGGAATAATTACTAATTTAGAGACTGTTTCCTGCAATGACAAACCAAATGAAATCAAAGAGGAGACATGCAAAAACCCTTAATCCAAGTCTTGGGTTTGAGGAACTCTATTCAAGCCACAATAAGTTATAAAAATTAATTGGAAAGCTAATGATAATTATTATTTTTACTTGAGATAAAAAGCCAGAAGTAAATTTTGAATGTTGCTTAGATGTGGTGTTCTGTTTATAGCCCTGGAAATTTCTTACCAATTAAAGGCGAGCCCAGAAGTGCAGAGAGAAGCAAGACCTTCATTCTCAGCGTTCCATTAGGTTGTTAATTAGCCATAATGTTTATGACTTTCTAAAGCAAGTTGCTGGAACGGGCTTAGGGTAACATTCACGTTCTTTTTGTGTCCTGGCAGCTTATAAATTGCAGCTTACTGTAAGGTATATCAGAGTGTAAGACTTCACAGAAGAATCTAAGGGATATAATTTGTTAAGGAAAAATTATAACATATGTATTTCTTCTGTTAAATATACATGTGCCAAATAAATTTTTCTGCTTGCAATTGAGTGAGAAAGGACAGATTTCTGCTTAAATCTGTGCAGGGACAGCTTCAGATTATTTCTGGTATTTATGAAGTGGTTTTATTTTTTGTCTCAACTAACTCTGCGTGTTGGGGTGTATTTTTTAATTTCTCTTGTGACCTCTCCATATTTCTTAAATCCCCCCTTTTTCTAGTTAAAGAAATACATGTAGGAAGGAGGGGGAGTGTGTGACATTTTTTCTGAAGAGCAAAGTAGTTCTTAGTCCTGATGTGATACATTTTACATTTTTGAAAGTAAATTTATTTTTTAAAATATTGAAGTGGAATAGATTTTTTTATTTGCACAGATTGCTCAAAATTTCTAACTTTTAAGCATTGTTAAAAATATCTGGTTTAGTTTTTTGCAATGTGAGACTCAGAAAAAACCTTATAGCACAAATTTTATTTAATAAATAAAGCAAGAGCTTTAGTGAAAGGGTGACAGCACTGACCTTTAGAGTGTTTGTCGAGTACAAGCGAAGTGCTTCAACCATTCACTCTAGTGATGTAAAGCTGCCAAGAATATAACCTATGAGAATAGGTGCAAGTACAGTAATAATTCTTTATAGACCTAAGGTTTTGTTCTAGCATTTTTAATACTGTGAGTGTTTATCCTTTATTTTCCTATCACATGTCTACTGATGGTAGAGTTCATGTGTGAGCTGCATTGTAGTATGCCAAAATAAAAGCCAAACTGCATGGCAGTACACTAATCTACAGCATGTAGTTGGGCTCATGTAATTTAAATTATGGCCAGAGGTAATAAAAATTTCTATTTCTAGTTTGTAAGGGAACAACATGAACCCTAACAGCTGTAGAACAGTTCACAAGAGACAATTTACCCACAGTTGTACTGAGGCTGGTTTATACTGTATAATGAGCTGTCACAGGCCAGACTTCTCATTTTTAGATTGTCCTATTTTTTTATTAGTAAAGTTAATAGTAGAATAGTACTGCCACTATTCCAGATAGGACTAATAAATGTAGTAGGTACCAATCTGAAAATATATGGATAAAAAGAGAAAAAAATAACCTATCAACATTATAGTTGAATGGAATATAATGGAAAGCATTTTTTGACATTCTGCAGTACTTTTAGCACTGAAAGGAATTTTACTGAAAGGAGAAATTTCTGAAATATGAGAAGCTTAAGAGAGATTGTGTTTAGATTTGACTGAAAATCAAATAGTGGTCCTTCAGAATACAGTGATCAAAAATGTTGCCTTAGACTTCAGAGAGAAGGGGTTAACCATAAATACATTTGTTTCAAGAAAACATGCAACCAGGACAGATGTCTGAATGGGAAAAAGGAGAACTAAAATACTTTCAAAAGAGGATGAAGAGGCTGCGTTGAAAAAATCACACTGATTTTGGCTCAGTCAAGTATTTTAATCACCGTAAGGAGACAGGTAACACAGACTCACATAGTCCTGCTTCAGCATAGAGTTAGCAAAGTACAAAGTGCATTGGAAAGAAATTGAGAATTCAACAGGACATAAATGGGCAGCATAATAGAAAATAATTAAACATAGATTTGTGGCAAGAAAGGTCGAACTTTTAAAAGTGAGCTTTATATTTGAGTAATTGAGGTGAAAATTTTTTTTTTGTTTCCTGTTTGGTCTCATCTATGTTTTAAGCATTTCACAAAATTCTCTTAGGATCTCCTCTTCCCCCTTCCAAGTCTAGGTCAGTGTAAAAATGAATCATTTTCAGCAGCAAACCAGCTGCAAAAGTCTGTAAAGAAAAAAAGAACAATAACATCTTGCTTTCAGGTAACACCTTTCATCCTGTAGACTCCCCAACTCATTTTATGTTAAGATAAACCATTCTGTGGTTCTATGATTGTAGGATGTCCTTTGACTCATCAGCTCTCAGGTGGAAAGCTACAGTGTTAAAGTGCACAGTAACAACTGTCCAAAAGTCCAGGCCAGAAACAAAGCAAATTCCCTTCCTTTTGCTTAGCAGTGAGAATTTTGGTAAGCAGAATGTAATTAGTCAAACTGGAATTTGGCCGTAACATTTGGGATAATGCCCAATAATTTTGCTTTTATTCTGGGACACTGTTGCAAAAAGCATCTTGAGATCTTTGATAATGATAAATGGTTAGCACCTGGCTTTAAAGACCTTTTTCTTCAGTCAAGGTAAATCAGCTAAGCCTTAACATCTGCCACTAAATCTCATTCAAATTATTGTGCTTCAGGAGGTGTGTCCTGAAACTATTGAGGGACTTTGACTCTCTGGGGACTCACAGCAGGAGAACATTTATCAAGGATGGAAGTACATCCTTTGGGCAGGAAGTCCCAAAGGCTGGATTGACCCAGATCTTTAGTTACCAGGATGGGAAAAGCTGGGAGTGGGAACTGACAGTTGGCTAGACAGTTTAATTCCTCTCACTAGGGTCTTTGCCAGCCATGCTTTGCTTCTGGCTAGGAAGGTGCCATCTTCTGAATTGTCAGTATGATTCCTTGCAGCTTATGGACTTAAAGAAGATCAGGCGAAAACTTGGCCTGATTTAACCGTAACTTACAGTTGTGAAGAATGAAGCCATGTCTACAGTTAAGCAGTGACAAGAGTCTGCACTGATAAACACAAAAAAAGCAATTGTCCATGTTAGCCTACTGCAACTGCAGTAAATATCTTTATACAACATGAGGGCGTCACTACCAAAAATTCAGCAATATTTTATGCAAGGTAGCTGGCCAGTGAGCATCAGCCTCTGAAATATTCTTCAAGAAAATGTGTTGTCCCTTGTGAAGGAGAATTAACAAGTAGAAAAAGAATAAAGCCATAAAGGCAGTAGTGACAGATCAGGGGGCGAATGAATCTTAAACACTATACATATTTCTTTTCCGCCAAGGGATTCTTATGGTGTAACAGTATTTTTCATCTCTAATCACTGGTGCTGCGTGTCAGTATCTCTTATTCCTTTCCCGATTTGAGTGACACAGTGTGATATGTCTAATGACAACTAGAACAAATTTCAGTAATGAGGTCACCTTGGGCCTGTATTACTGTCTGACTGCTGTTTTCCATAGAAATTATTTGTGAAAGCAGACCACATGCTCTGCATAACTTCCTCTGCTTTACTGAGAGTGACGAAAGGGAGATATGTTAAAACTTGCAAGGTGCAGATGGTTTGCATTGATCTATTCCTGATTTTGAGCTGTAAATTGATATGTAATGAGAAAGCTGCCACTTTGGTCCCTAGAAAAAAGTTTATGGGTTTGGTTGAATTGCTTAACTTTTCTTTATAAATGTAAAATCATGCAGATTCTAACTGACGATGGGCAAACATATGCCAGCAAGGCAAATAATAAGTGTTTGAAAGATGAGCCCAAATGAAAATCTAAAGTAAAAAACCTAACTTTGCCTCCAGCTCAAGTTGAACTCAGATTTTGGAAAATAGTGCAGGAAAGTAATGATCCTGAGAGACTGGGAAATAGCAAGAGTCAAGTTAGAACTTCTCTAATTATAGTAAAATTCCACTGTTTGCTACAATACAATATGAAGCTTATTAAAAAAAGGGAAGTACTTCTGCTTCTATGAAGCTTATTAAAAAAGGGGAAGTATTTCTGCTTCTAGTGTGTCACAGAAAAGTGGTTGTTTAGAAATCTTGCTCAGTGTTCCCAAGAGAGAGGAAAGAACTACTGTCAAATCTGCAGAGACTATGGTGGTCTCAGGACATCATTCTATTGTCCACCATGCAGAGATAAATCAGGGATACTTGGACAGCAATATAATCTAATTTAGGCTGGATTAATTCCAAAGACTACAAGGGATTTGAATTACAGCGAGGTAAGGGAGGTCAGAATACATCTACTGGATATGCACTAGTTTTCATCCTATAAACATCAGCTAAGGAACTTTATTCACCCTAAGAACAGGTTTTCTGTGGGACTACTCATAAAGATACTCTCCTGTGCGCAAGGTCAGGCTTTAAGTTTTTTAACTTGATTCACAGAAATGTAAGGAATCGTAAGTGGGGAGGAATATGGATTCAGTGCTTCAAAACAGCACTTTATTGAGGAAAGGTCCAAAGAAGAAACAATATGTATTTGAATATATTTTTTGTGTTAATAGAATATTTTGCTGTGTACTTAGAGTCCAGTACAAAAGAACAGTTTCAGCTCTCCTTTTGGCTTTGACAGGAATCTCCTGCAACCATCTTTTCTTCCAGAGGTAGTGATAAATAGCAAACTCCTGTCCTTTACAATGCCACTGTTCTGCCTTTATTAAATAAGATGGTGCTGAAGCAACAGTAATGTTTGTGCAAGAACCCCCACCAGAAAACTAGCCATTTATCTTAAAAATCTGCACCATTTCTCATGAATTGACTGATCATTGTTTTATTAGTTAATGGATTTCATTACATATTCGTGTGCATTTCAAATTCACAATACACTTACAGAGCTACATAAAGATGATCACCAGGCCAGGAATCAAATTATAACTAAATCAATACATTGATCAGAAAGAACATTTCTAAATTAGCTCAATAAAGGTGTTTTTTCTAGTACATGGGCTTATAAAAATCCATGTAAAGCTTAGACTGACTGCTTAGTGCCTTCCACAGAGAGGTATAAAATATTCCCTAGATTGAAAGCTTTTTCCTGACAACTAATCCTGAGAGTCTTGCTAGGTCCTTGCAACACTCATGTTCATTGAGGCTCATTGGTCCTGATTCTCTTCTCTGATTTATAGTTAGTCAGAAGGTTAAAGTAATTGAAATCAATGGAGCTATACCAGTACGAGAGCTGATCTCATATTAAATGCTATGAAGGTAAAATCAAGTCCAGTGTTTTCTAATCTGTAATTCCATTAATTCAGAAAATCAGCGTTCTTTGAAATTTGTTACTGTTTTTACCAGTAATAAGACATTGAAGGGAAAAGAGCTGCTTTTTTTTACATGCCATCCATTGTCACTGTTCTCTTTCATTGTCTGTTTTCTGATTCTTGTATTTTAATGTCAATCACTGCTTTGGTTTGGAAAGATCTGTCAAATCTATTAATTCAGAGCCTCACCTGGTGTAAACAGACAGTGTCTTGCTGACAGTTGGTATGGCCTTAGATTTCACTTGGACTATTTCATATGCTTTTTCCAAGGGATAGCCCCTCAATATTTGCTGGAAAACTTGTGACTCAATCTTTGTATTTAACTTACGCAAACTGTATCCCAGAGCTGAGTTAAAAATTTAACAGCAAAATTAAAAATGTATTGAACTTCTCCTTCTCCTGAATGTTGGCCTGTAACTTCTAGAGAGTAGACATATGTAGCTAAGGCATACTGCTGATGACAACATCTTCCCCATCAACTTGGGTGTCATTTTCAGTTCTTTTCCCTTGTTCCTTTTTCATCTATAGGCTGTGCATAAGTTTTGCTGACTCTCCAACAATTTCTCTTTGCATCTGCTCTCAGTCCTGGCCAACTCAAACATAACTCCGACACATACCAAGTGGAGCTGTTAGGTTTATTATTGTAGCTTGTGATTTGACCACTTCATTCCTCTCTTTAAGTATCTCTACAGGCTTCCTTTGTTCCGTTACAGATTTATAATTCTTGATCTTGTCTTCCCTGTTTACCTGACTGTATTCTTTTTTCTGTCATGCAGTAATGTCATGTTGTATTCCCTACAGCCTTCCTGATCTGGCTTTCTCTGGACTATATGCAGTCATGCTTCTTACTTCTTTACTTTAGTAATCTTCCAACTAAGATTTCTAGTCTTCTTACTGTAAAGCTAAAAAGCTAGTATTAAGCTTCTAAATCCACATTTAGGTCCACAATTAAAAAAATCTTTTTCTTCTGAAGCGCTGTGTACTTGTAGCACCCAAGGAAATCAAGACTACAGAAAACAGGTGAACAATTTTCTCTTGCTTCTTGCTAATTAGAAATAAAATATTTCATTGTGGTAAAATTTACTTTCTTGAGAGTTAATTTTGCAGCATAATGCTAGATTAAGAATTGTTGGCAATATGACTTGTAAACAGTGATTTGACTGTAGTGTTCTCAGAATCCCAAACATTAGATGCTGTATAATCTACATTATGATGGTATAATCATTCTTTCCAGCGCCTAGTTTCTGTGAGACACAATTGGTGCCAACTAAGAAATTTCAGCTAAAGTTCTGACACTGTTGAAATCATCATCAGAATATTTGTAACTTCAGTGGCATTAGACTGGATTTCAGACTGCATCCTTTAGTTCAGACATTTTCAGTCCTTTAATGATATAGTCAGCATATCTTTTGGAGCATCGCTCCACCCCTTGCAGAAAGATATGTGGAATGGAGATAACATAAGTAGTTTATGTAGGTTATGTAGGCTCCTTATTTTGGGAGTCCTGCCATCCTACTCCTATCAAATACCAAACACCTGATTTAAATGCTCATTGTGTTCCCACTGTTGCAGGAAGGACTAAACTGCCTTCTGAAGGTGTCTTCCTCACTGACAGAGTCCAGACAGCTCAGACTCAATTCCTCTCCCCAGCCATAGCTGTCTGACGCCTTTTTAAATGGTACTTGATACTTGCACATGAATTGTCAGGTATGACACAGGACATACAGAAGACCTGTGCCTTTCTGTAGTGATTGCAGGAGACCAGATAAAGTACCCAAGGACATCTCAGATAGCACTAGATATCAGCGAGTAAGCAGCTGAATTATAGTTTAGACTAGAGATGGGGTTCACCCTAGACATGCCTACATGTGAGATGATTGTTATTTGCATTCCTGCTACAGTCAATACAGTCACTTGTATCAGCTGAACTTAGTATAGGCATCTACCTTATATAAATGCAATAGCTCTTTAGACTCCCTTGGCCTTGCTGACTGGATCAGTATGAATCACTTCAGATATGCAGGTCACAGATAGACACCTATTTTTGGTTGTCTTAATCTGAGAGTTGACTCCGATGCTGGAAGTAAACTTTTAGATTCCATCTTTGATGTTTAGTTACCTGAAGAATTAAGTATTTTGTTATGAGTTTACTTGCCCTATAGATTATCTAATTTTCTAACTGCCTTTGCCACACAGGAATCAAATATTTTTGTCTGTACTGCCAGGTACACATTTTTTGTACTGCTGAATAAGACATGGACAGAGAGCAGTCTTGACCAGTAGATCACTGACTGTTGGGATCACTGTATTCCTTATCTGCTACATGATCCCATCCCAACTAGGATTTTTCTCCACTGCCTGAGCATGGCTCAAGGAACAGCGTACTCCAAGGACCATTACCTGTAGGTAACAAGACTGCACCAGATTTTGCTTTCTTTATAATCCTCCATATACCCTCATAGTGTACTCCAGGGAAATCAGCATACAGGGTTCTCATGTGATGGAAATATTTCTCTGGTGAGTTACAACACAGCCCTTATTTCAGACGACTTGAACCCCTCCCTGCAAACATTAAATAATTGTGCCTTATGGTCACAGAGTAGTGCAAGGGTCCAGAGGAGGCCCATGGCCAAGTGTGGGGTAGAGTAGAAGGGGCCTCAAGACTAGAGTTCAGTCACTGGCCATGTTTTATTTAACACTATTGGAGTAGCCATAGTTACAAGAACTGAAGGATTAGGATTCTTAGGATTTGTAAGAGTATTATTGTTTGAAAAGAGATTTGATGGACAAGAGGTGGTAAATAGTAACTTTGAGTTATAAATAGAGCGTAGATGTCAAAATGCTAGATGATATTGGGTGGGGAGCTAGTAAAGTGAGCCACCTAATGTAAAACTTTGATGACGTGTAGACTACAGGACAAAATAAAAACAGGCAAGAGAGATTTTGTTGACCGTAGAAGATTGGGATAGAAAACTTTACTTTGTGAAGAAAAAGGTGGGAAGTTATCGATCGTTTTCCTGGTACAGTGAGGGAGGTCGGAACAGTGGCAAATGTTGGCTGTTTTTACATTATAGTCTTGATGGAAGTGGAAGAGTTTGTGTCCCAGGAGGTCCACGTTAGTGCTGAATAGTCCCGGTAAAAATCAGAAGGCTAAAGAACATGGCTGATTCACTAAATCCCCAAAGTTGACTTCCCTTAGTAAAGTTATAGTCACACAGCTGAAGTACTGAATGATTCTTATATTTTCCCTTGATCAGTGAATACAACAAAGGAACATATGTGGGGCAATTATCTCTGATTTTTGTTCTAAGGCAGTAAAAAAGAAAGCTTTTTGTCCCATATATTAAGAAAAAAAGCAGGCAAGCATAGATCCCTCTATTGGAATACAGTTCTTATTTTGAAAAGCTCATGAAAATTCAGCATCATTAGGCTATTCCTACACTATCAAAGAAAATTATATGATACATTTGTTGAGAAATTTGCTCAGAGATGCCAAAGCCATGAATGATTAAAACCAAATCTGAACTAGAGGGAATTAACAAAAAAAATCCCATTTTATCCCTTACTGAGAAATAATGTTATAGACAGTTTGAATGGCCATGAATGTTAAGAAATGATTTGGATATCAAGGGGAATTACAAACACTAACATATAATACTATACTGTATTCCTAATGAACTTAAAACATACTTACCCCTCTTAGACTCAACAGAAACAGGAGTTTTGCTTGCTGCTCTGTTCACAGGGGCTTATATTGTTCTTAAACGATTGAATAATCTTTGCCTGAAATTCAAGATTGGTTTGAACTCTTTTTTTTTTTTTTTCAGTATGGTTCAAAACATTTCTTGAGTTTCTGACTGTTCCTGCATGCAGGGAATAACTGAGGCCACAATATCTGAACCAGCAGCACCCATAGTATATTTTGTTGGTTGTTTTACAATTCACTAATCAACAGTGAAAGTCTAAGCTCCTTAGCACACTGATCAGGAGCAGGGGCTGCATGACATGTCCACATCTCATATCCTTCAAACCTAAAAAGGAATGGTCAGGGAGATCTAATTATAAATGTGTCATTCTGTATTTACTTTAAAAGAAAAGCTCATTGAAGGACTCTTAATGTAGATGACAAGGGAACAAACTGAAATGTACCCCAAGCTGATTGCTACCAGAGAGATTACAGGATTAAAGGAGCTGAGTTGCTTTTCTCATTGTCTCTTAGGAAAAAAATTCTTTAAAAAAATCCACCACATAGTATATTTCTTTAGCTTTTCACATTGTATTTCTAATGATAGAAAGGTATTTAATATTTAAGGGAAGCATTATAGTTTGGGTTAATGAACACAGATAACGCAAATATTCCTCCTTTCCTTTATTATCTTGCTGCTGTTATATTGTTAGCATTATCCATTTTGAGGGAAGCATAACTAGACGCTAACTGCAGGATACATGCTCCCATATGTAGTGCTTCTCCTCTGAATAGTTCAGTCTGGTGTGAGGAAGTCGTTTTTGTCCAGTTACTCTGCAATGCAGCTCTCTTTTTATTTTCTTAACTTAGGTCCTGGCTTTCTCCCAGGGGGAGAATTCTGAATGTTTTTCCATCCTTGTTAAAGGTCTAAAATATTACTCCTCATTTCCCCCCTCTGATTTAACCCTTGCATAAAAATTGATAAGGTTTAATCAAAGACACCATCTTCTTTTTAGCTACAGGCACTGGCTTGGATTCTCTCTGGAGCCAGGGCATGCTATTTCTGAACTGATTGAAAGAAGCGCTGCGGAAGAACGTGTGGCAATGGCCCCCTACTCCGGGGCTTTGCTGCTGTTTGTGCATCACACCCCTTCTGGAGGGTTAAACACCCTGGAGGGCCTGAGTTCCTTTGCCATCGTTTCCTTCTTTCCTTACTGCCCCTCAGCTGCACACCGTCCCTGCGGGAACACTCAAGCCCTGTTTATTTGCAGTTCCATGTCCTTGAATACTGGTCAGCAATGCAGTGTGTCGCACGTTGATTCTAGCTTTCATCTTTTCGAGTGTGGGTATTATTTGTTATATTTCAGGTGCCAGTATGAGTGATTGTCATCCACAGACAGATGTGCTTTTGAGGTAGCAAAAAAAAAAGATTGACATGACTTTTGACATGATTTTTGTCAAGACTTTAGCATGCCATTTGCTGGAATACCTAGTCTAATGAATACCTTCTACTCCTCCGAGATGTGCAATCTAATGTTATGCTATCTTTTTTCTTCTTTGATATCTAAATGTCAATCATCAGTAGGAAAATTATGTTAGTGAATAGGTAGCATGCAATTTATCCCATAGAAATTAAATATCTATCTGGGTTAGTGAAAAGAGTCTTTTCCATACCCAAATGTAATTTCTGCATATAATTTTGTGCTTGCCAAAATCTCATTCGCACATATGGAACATTGTTTTTATAAGTCATCTTGGAGTGAGTGTTTAATACATGTGGTGTTATTTTAAAAATAATTTTGTACATGTGCTGCTAACAAAGGGAAAGTTACTGCCAGCAGTAGAATTAAGGCTTCTTGTTTCCCCAGGGAGTGCTCTGACCATTGAGTTAAACTAGTAGCTATTGTAGCCTGAGGCAAGAAAAGCCTTGCTGTTTCACCATAGACTTTCTTACAACAATGCAACAGTCTTTTTTTAAAATTCATTTGGGGGTTGTGTCTTAATGCAAATGGGAAATGTACCGTCCCTCAACTGATGCTAAAAATTCCGATACTTTACAGTCACTTAATGTTGAATTATGGTGGAAATACTGTGGAGGTACTCATAAGGAACTCCTTATTTACCATAAATTATTTCATCATGACTAATGCTGTCATAAGAAATTCCAGAGAGCTAATTATGATTTTCATAACTTCAAGGCATTATAAAAAATAAAAAATCTTTATTTCTTACTATATATGCTTAAAAATATCAACAAACGTTTGTTCCATTTTCTGCAGTATTTTGTCTTTTGTGCAAAAGAATTGGTGAAGCTTTTCAAATTAAATTTCTGCTCAGTTTGGAGAGTGTGAATGGTCACCAACTTTATCTGAGAAACATCAGAAAGATAAACTTTTCAAATTCATGGCTAGAGACATATTGGGGCTGACCGATCCTTCCTTTTTTTTCTTTTTAATCTAATTCCTAAGGATGAACAACATAAATTTTGGCTGAATAAAGGCAGAAAAATTGCCCCCCTGAAGGAGGGGAGGGTTCCACTTTATATGTGTGGAGTTTTATGTTTCAAAGGCAAAGAAATGAAGGTGACAGAGCTGTCTATGTTTATGTTGTACTGAGAGCCAGGAGACTGGGCCCCAGCATGGTCGGTGGGTGTCTGAACCTTGGCAAAAGCACATGTGACGTGTAGCTTTCTCCAAACATCATCACTGTTTGCTACCTAAGATAAAACAAGAGTCTGCTGAGGGATTTAGTATTTCCAGGCAAACAGTGAGGTCTCATCCATTCATCATCTCGCCTACTTGACAACTTTTCACCTCTTCTGACCAGGGAATCAATCACATTATAATTAGGCTATTTGACACTGTTATTGCAATATAAGCAGTGCCTAAGACTACCATAAAATTGCATATTAACGCAGAAATCACAACAGACAAACTACCTTTGTGATTCAGTAAATCCAGCTGCTTTGGCTATAGAAGATCAATAATACTGGAAGAAATTTGGCTTCAGCTTCTAAACCATCACTTTGAGAGTCTGTCTGGGAGGCTTTCTACAAGTCATTTACCTAAAGTTTTCTTAAGTCATCACAATTCACAACTCATTACATGAGGTATAAAACTGGGAAGGAAATATTCACTTTAGGAAGTTATTGTATAGTGAAAACCTCTTTTAACAATAGTGCTTGGGGTGGGTGTGAACGTTTATACAGAGATGTACACACAAATGCAAATATATGTGTTATAGCTTTAAACAATTTACTACACCCAGGTACAAATAGTTTCATTAAAAATTCCTTCTTTAAGCAAGAAAACCAATAATGTGTACAGACTACAGGTAATTCATATCTGAACATGTGTTATGTGGAAGTTTTCCATGTGTTGTATGCCTTCCAGAAGACCTTGAACTACCTGTACCAAGACAGAGGGAAAAAAAAACACCAACCACTATATAAAAAACTGTCTACATGAACTTTCCTACTTATATAGTTATTAGACATTTGAGCAAAAAATAAAATTTCTTCTTTGGTGAAATACCAATATTTTAACTGCCTTTCAATCTGCACTGAATTAAAAAGTTACAACTTAAAGAAGAAATTCCAAGAAGAAATTTTGAAGTAAATATATTTCTAAACATCTAGACCACTGTTAGTGAAACTTTCATTTCAGCAATGTCAAAACAGTTCAGCCTGACAATCTTAGCACATTAGAATATAATATTGAATTATAGGAAACAATATTGCATTATTTATAAATTAAGTTTTAAAACAAGTACAAATAGAAATAGAACAAGATTGTACCATTAGGACAAAATCAAGTAAGAAAGTCCAATGTTCCATTTTTATTTGAAGCATTTGAATTTTTCTGTCAAAGACTATAAAAATCAACATGTTCACTTAAAACTTTCAATTTCAATGAAACAGCATTTCCTGATGGAGGATGGTTCTTTGGAAAAATGTTACCAGCTCTATCAGATAAATGCTTTGAGATAGGCACTATTCTCTGAAAAGGACCATTAATTTTGAAGGTGACAATTTCTGCAGTAAAGGAATAAGGTAGACAAGGATTGACATTACTTCGTCAAGAGGGAATCCAGATAACTTCTTCTTTTAAAACAGAAAGAGACTATACATTTGTTTGCTTCAATAAGTTGGCTGCAGCTTCATTTTTGGCTGGAAAGAAGAGAAAATTGGATTAAGTGAATGGATGTGAGAGATGGTGTGTGCGTATGTGTCTCTGTGTGTGTGTCTCTCAGTGGCCATAATATTGCTAGGGCAAGAGGGCGGTTGTGTGTTTTTCCGCTGTTGTGCTATTGTCTTAATATTGTAACAAAACAGGGGAGAAGGTTTTGAATGACTCGTGCTCAGAGACAAAGCTGCCTGGCAAACCCAGAAACCTAGTGACTGTGTACTCAGTCTCTCTCTGAATGAAAGTGGTCTCTTCCATATAAATTTTCCATCTTCTATCCCATCCTGACGATGTAATTTCTGTAACTTTTCCCTGAACCTATAAAAGAAAAATGCTCAACATCCTTGTCATTTACCCGAGTTACAAGAGGCAAAAATCCCACTATTCCTCCATTCATAAAAACCTGTACCCCTGTAGGTGGACAAATCTTTTCATTCATGCACCCGTGGAAGAGGGAAAGTACTTTGAAGAGAAAAGCTAATATGCATACAAGTGGTCTCCAGAGTATATTTTTGAAGAAGTGCTCAAATTCACGCACAACTTTGGTTAATGGAATTTCTGCACCTATCCCCCCGGAGGGCTTTCGAAATGTACTCTGTTTATGAGCAGCTAATTAAATGTGCTTTCTGGTATGCAGGTAATTAGTTCTTTTTAACAATTATTCAGGTGCTGTAAGTAAAAGGTAATGATGAATTTTAATTTTCAAATGTTGATTCTTTTCCCACACTGAAATACATATGCTGTATACTAAAAGGCAGCTGCCACCATATTTCCAATTTGGCAGTCAAGTAACGAAAAAAGAAAAATGCATTTCTGTTTTTTGGAAGTGTCAACCTTAAGGCTGTGATCCACAATCCAGTGGATTTAGCAGACCCAGGTTTTGGATCAGAACTTGAGTTGGTATAATCGTAGACAATAAATTTTAAAAATGTACATATATACGTATAAATGTGAGCGCGCACACACACTCTCTCAGCTTGAACTTAATCAAGAAAAATGTTCTTTGGTTTATGACGTCAGATTGGATGATCATAGTGGTCCCATCTGGCTTTACAATCCATGAGGTTAATTTATTGATACAACTGAAAAATAATGAATAACTGTGCAAAATTAAATTTGATATATGAAGACTGATAGCTGCTAAATAGAAAAGGTAAATGAAATTTCATTAATAGTGACAGGAAGTCAGAGTTATTTGTTCTTTTAAATTTTATTTTCCTTATTACCAGAAAGAGTGTATTCTCATGGTGATGGTTTGAGGCTTTTTTTTTTACCTTCTATTTACTTCATTTTCATAATGTTGTAGCTCTTGTTACTTCAGCAAAGCAACTCTTCATATTTTTCAGTCTTTACAAGGTCAGCATGTGCTCCAATAATTGTAAGGAATCTTGACAAATATAGAACAAAAATTGTTTTGCCTAATTTGTGTTGTCATCTCATGTATCGCTAAAAAAGAATTAATACCATCTACACTGTGTAAATTAACATTTCGGTAGAATAAACATTTGTGTTTCTGTCGGGGTTGCTGCACCATATTGTTCTGTAGAAGACAAAGGCAAACTCAGTTTACCCCGTGGCTTAAATGGCACCGACGGATGCTTTGCTTCACCCTCACAGTGCAAAGTAATCAGCATGTCTTGGTAATTCCATCCTATTACTCCAATTAGTGTTTTTTGGCCCATAATTACTCTCTGTTTAAAATAGTATTATTTAAACCTGTCTGTGGTTGAATGCCTTTCTAATTCTCAAAGAGCAGTATACTATCTTCACATTCCATTTCAGACACAGGAAAACAAAATAGTCGAGCCTAGAGGTGGCTAACACACATGGGTCAGATACATGATTAATACCTTGTCTAAGATGAAGTGACAATCCTTGAAGGCTATAAATGATTTTAAAACATATGTTTAATGCAATTCAAAATTGCATATTGGAGAGTGATGATGTAACACCCAAAGTTTGGCACAGCCCAGGGAAATGGAAGGTCTGCCTTCAGTGGAGGGTAGAGCCAAAGACATCCGCAGCTCTGAAGAGCTGCTCTGTATCCATAAGCTGATTTTTGTTGCTGATTCTTGTTGGCATTCTGGTATTATTGTGGTGACAGTCAGTGAAGAACAAACTTTGCAATTGGCAGCAACTGCAGCTAGTTATTGACTGTGTATCTTTTCTGTGGTGGGGGCAGAAGAGACAAAAGTATGCCTTCCTACAGGTGAGCACTTTTGGTGGAAGAAAAGCAGTCCTGGAGAGCTCTTTCAGTTCTGGTGGAAATTGGAGCCACTGAAACTTTGAGCCATTAACAGTTATGTGGTGAAGTATTTTGAATCTAACCTCATCAAAGGCTTTATTAGGAGCACTGCTTTTTAACTTGATGTATTATAAAAGTTCCTCAATACTAGTGCTCATGAAAGGAAAAAGAGAAATATGATTTTGTGTTTCAGAATAAAATGTAATTTTGTGCAATAGCATCATACTGCTGACTTACCTTCAAGTTTTTGGTGTGTTTTTTGCTACACTGGTGCCATGAAGCAAGGCTTCTTGCTACAGTGTCTCACAGATGCTGAAATTTGAAGGTATATCATGATCAAGAATTTGAAGATACCTATTATTTCTAAGCATGTTCTCTTTTCTGGTGATACTGCATTTAAAAGGGAGAAACACATTTTTGCATGTCCGCAAATCCATTTATTTTATCGTAGAAGGCAGTGAGGTTGATCAGGCACGTTTTACCTTTGGTTAATTCATCCTGACGCTTCCCAGTTACCTTCTTCTCCTTCATATGCCTAAAAATGTGTTCCAAGAAGACTATTAAAGTTACGGTGTAATACTTTTCATACTGGAAGACTAACTCCTCTTTAGTTAATAGAAATATCTGGAGTATTTTTAACTTCAGAAGACTGTATATACATTTTCACATTGTACTTACCTGTGAGAAATAATGTCATAAACTGTAGAACATCTCACTCCAACATTGCTGAGTCTGAACCTTTCTTTCTTATTCTCTCCATCTTTCCTGACCTCATTCTGTTAGGTCACAAATATATTTCTTAATTGATATGATTGCATAAAATTAAAAAAAACTGCTTCCCCAGTTTAGGTTTCCATATTTGTTTATTTTCTTCTTCTTTTGCATTGATGACTGTTGTTATAATGTTTGTTACTTCTGTTTTTGTGACATACATTGCAGAGTAACTAAGCCCTCTGATGATCAAATATTTTACAGAGCCACTTGCAAACAGCCAGAAGTTCCTATTCACTGTTTGGTTAACTAAACCCAAGATTTATGGGGAGGAGAGCATCCCTGGGAAGGTTTTGCAAGTTATTGTAGAAATGACATATCATGTTTAATCTGTGAGGTCAGCTGAGCCTTGATGCCTCACACATTTTCAAATCGATCCTAGGCACCTGTAAGTAGATCTGTAAACCTATTCCTTTGAAGTATATTGCCATGAGAAAGAGCTCTATTACTGTGACTTTGGGAGCGCCTTTACTCCCACTGCAGTGCAAAGGCTATCCACATGAATACTTAAGTGGGAGGTTGAAATTGGAATTGTATGGTTCACAGCATTTCACTTTAGAGGGACTAAAAAGCATCCTTCTCTCTGTACAGTTTTTTTAATTTTCTTCTGCTGAGTATCACTTGGCCTTTAGTTAACTGAAGGCTTTTTAGGCTGCTGGAAATAAAATATCAAATTAGGTTCAAATAGCTGCCTTTTTATCCTGGCAGCTGCAGCTGGCTTCCTCTCACCTGGATCCTCTTTTAACTTGACACCAGGGGGAAAAAAACTCTTCCCCTAAACCTCACATAATAACTTTTTCCACATTTATCTGCTTTTGTGTTCTGTGAAGGATGTCATCTCTAGGATGTGAGGTCAGGGGATGAAGCATGAAAATCTAAACCCTGTTGGAGAGTGCAGAAAGTGCTGGTCCTCAGCACCACTCAGTGCAAGACACTGAAAAAGAGGTAGATGGCAGCTGGGTGTTGGCGATGGGGGTATCCCATGGGCCACCAACAACTGGCAGGGCACAGCCACCACCGCTGCATGTGGTCCCTGGAAGCGATTCCCACACCGCCGCTGATCACTGCACTTCCAGGTTGCTGACTTTGCTCCCTGTCCAGGAAATGCTGAAGAACATTCTTGTCTTCTCCATTTTCCACAAACAGTTTTATGTTCTCAAACAGATGAATTTATCCTCTCTCTTTTCTTCAGTTTCCACTGGGAGCCAAAAAACCCCACAACCCAGTATCTTCCATTTAAAGCAGGTTCAGAGTTTGTTCTGAATGTCACTATTTTTGGGGTTTGTGCTCCTGTTTTTCTTACATATTAGATTTCTCACCAAAGTCCCAGCTGTTTTCTCTTATCCTTTCTCTATGATTTTACAATAAAGAAGCTGATGATGAAGCACGATCCTATCAGACGTGTGGCAATCAGCGCACACGAACTGAAGTGCTGGTTCTCCAGTGTGCTTTACTGGCAAAGTCATTTCTTTCACTTTAATCAGTATTTTTATTGGCTTTTTCGTCTGCAGTGAAGCTTATTGGACTCTGCAGTTCTAACAAATGCAGGTTGTTACAAGGGCATGCAGAAGTGCATTGTTTTACATGTCCCATGGGAAGAAACACAGAAGGGATTGCTCAGTTGATTGCAGAGATAGGGAAGTGGTGCATGACTATTCGAAGTGGATGTTATGATTTGTCTGGTTAACTCTGATGCCAGCTGAGATTGCCATGATGACTAGAGGTGCAACTCCCAGAAGGTCAACCTTCACTTGAGCCATTCCTGTAATGGACTTACAATATATTTTTGTGTTAAGACTTGTCTCAGTTTGAACTCTGCACTGATTGAATTACTTGATGAGGACCAGCAAACGCAATGATTCCTCTTAGGAGTTTGTGTTTGATAGCACCCCAATCTCTAATTTACTGTGTGCATGTGCTAGAATGCAAATCATTCTCACAGAGTTGTATAATCAGTGTTTATCCTGACCTGTTATTTGAATAAGTACATTATGTAATGACTGATTTTATCATTTCCTATTTTTTATAAAAATAATAGCTCTTTTCCTTAGCTAAATTGAGACTTTGGCCTCCTAGAAGTGACCCGATAGCCCGTATTTTCTTCTTCAAATGACTTTTTAAACCTATCTTTGCTATCACACATCTTCTCTATATGGTAGTATTCTTATAGTTCTGATCCTTAAGGATGTGAGAGAACAAAGGACTCTGATGATGAAAAGACTTTTTTTGGACCCACTGTTATAGCTGGAAAAAGCAAGTAAACTGTATAATCCATTGAATAAAAGCTGTTGCTTTCTTTTACAAAACTTGTCTCATAATATGTGTCAACATAAATCACCAGTGAGCAGGTTGGGGACAGATGAATATAGATGGTGTTTACAATTCTTCTTTTATAATAATAAAAAATAATTATGCGTATATTTGATTGTACTCTGCTCCATCTTTCTAAGTCACTTTTTTCTTTCACAGTATGGAGCGTATTTATCTGCCGTAATCTCAACATCAAAAGTTAGACATGTAAGTCTGAGTTAGTCACTTTATATTCCCTTGGAGTCAGTACAGAGGGGTAGATAGCTCTGTTTGCCTTACTTTCAGACAGGTATCCAGGATATGTCGGAGCTCTTCCTTCTAGATCTACCTGTCTTTACACAGATGATAAAGTGTGGGCTTGAACGTCTAACTTTTGAACAGTGATTTTTCATGAATCCACGATGCAGCTTTTCTAGTTAGGGATATTTTTTTTTTGTCTTTGCATCACTTAGCACAACAGGGCGTTGGATCTGAATGCAATAGAAATAGATGGCGGTGGCAATATCTTTTCTCTAAGAAAGGAATTAATCAGTCAGTAGAAAAAATGCAAGTTTAAAATGTCAGCCAGGTAATTATTAGTTAGGGCCAGTCTTCACAAGTGGTCCCTTTATGTCCTACTCCTTGGCATGAAACTTGCAATCTGCACATAAATGTGTTTGCCTTGATCACTGCTAGCTTTCTCCTTTTGCCACTCCACACATCCTCTGTTCAGTGCCAAGGCAGTGCCAAACATACTTATAACTCATGCAAAAGCTTGAATCAAAAGTGATCCATGGAAAGGAAACAGACAGAGCTCTAAGCTCTGATGATTCAAAGTTTTCTTTGCATCTTCTTCTGAGCTGGGAAAGCACAATACATTGGTCCTAATAAGTGTGCATGCATGCTAATATTACTAGGTGAAAGCATGCAGCCTTATCGTTTGAGGTGTAAAGCTTGATATTTGGGGAAGCATTTAGAAATCCATAGCATTTATATTTTGATACTAGAATATTCTTTGAAGCAAAGAATTAAATACTGCTCCAAGCAATGTTGCACTTTGAGTTGAAGTAGTAGTAGTAAATTTACAAAAGCATTTAGGAAGTATTGGATGACCTGTGAAAGATATGTTTCATCCACATAACTGAAAAACATGGACAAGTAAGCAGACTAGTAGGATTTGTATAATAATGAACAGATACCAAAATAACCAATAAGAAATAAGCCCAAATTTTGTCATGTGGTGAGTCACCTTGTTCTGACAAATTGCTCAGCAATCCATTGTTTTGAGTTGATGGTCTTCTGTGGCTGTGAAAGTAGTTAATATTAATTTAAATCACAGAATCTTACAAGCTCCAACACTTTTTTAAAGGAAGAAATAGTGATTATGACAAATGCAGAAGGAAAGCAATTAATTCCTGGGCTAATTGAAAATAAGATCAGGACAGGACAACTTTACCATTCACGGCTATCTCCAATACTTTGTGTTTCTCTCACAGCAGTATCAGACAGGATGCTTACATTTTAGATGGCTGAGGTTATGTCCTAGAAACATACTTTTAGTGCCTCTTGCTTTCTTCTTTATCTTTAGAATTAGAGATAGTATTTATTAACTGTATTTTTAAAGTTTAATGTGGAATTATTCAGAGCTAGTGATATCTTTTCTCTTATGTATGTTCATCATTTACCTCACTGTGACTTCAAAATCATTTACGTCCAGCCTATTCTGTTATAATGCAATTAAATCACATTGCTAGAAGGTGAATTAGCTAAAAGAGATTTGAGATTTTTATTCCATTTCTACAATATTTTTCTCCATTTTTAAGCCAGCTTTCTGTGTAAATTTGAAAAATGCACATCATAAGCCAAGAAAAACTAGGAATGGTGCTAAGGCCAGTGTCATGTACCTGAAAATATATGACCTATGGATATTTTTAAAATAGCTCTAGTGATTTTCTGGGATAAATAATTTACATGCCCATGAAATGTATTCATAGATTTTCTTGCACTACTTTGCCTTCATATAACACTAAGATTTGAAAATAGGTTTGTCCTATGAAGAGGTTCATCCTAGTTATCTATTTCAAAGAGAATTATATTTTGGAGAGACAATACACAATAGAAAATGAGTTTTTTACTTCTTTCTGAGTATTCCCACTAGCTTGCTTCCTTTGTCCCCTGGTCTGTGTGCTGGTTACTTGGGATATATCACTAACTAATATCCCACAATTGCAGCACCCTGAACAGATACCCAAGATAGCACTTAGTGAGCCGGCCTAGGTACAAGAAGCAGGTTGGTTACATTATGGTGTTTTGAACTGATTTACCCATCTTCTCTGAAGGGCTAATTAGCCCAGGCAAAGTGTCAGGTTAAATGGTTCTGCTACCCAATGTAGCCTGTTAAAAGGTACCTCATGTATCTCTGCTTGCTGCCAAATTTGCTATGAGAAGTCGTCTGGGTTACCAACTACCAACAAAGTCTTGCTGGGGCCCTTGAGCAGCCATGAAGAGCCAGGCTTGCAAAGTGAGCTTAGCTACACTGATTTTCAGCCCTATTTTATATGAAGTATTCTTTTGTATATGCATATAGATGTTTTTTCCCTCAGAAATTATGCTACTGAAGTGTAGGCATTAGTATGCAACAATGATAAATATCTGTGTATATTTTTGTTGAATAAAAATTGTGTGTC
This sequence comes from Ciconia boyciana, assembly GCF_034638445.1. Lineage (NCBI taxonomy): Eukaryota > Metazoa > Chordata > Aves > Ciconiiformes > Ciconiidae > Ciconia > Ciconia boyciana. The sequence goes on from NC_132935.1 coordinate 158,393,308, forward strand.
TGGGATATCCTTGTGGTTAGTAAAGGATATGAAGTGTTTGAAATACTGGTGTAGCAAAATGGCCATATCAGGGCAAGACACGACAGTCAGTTTGCTGTGGCAAATGTGTAATTTCTGTTGTCCTTAGTGGCAGTTACATATCTGCCATAAGAGGAAAATAGTTCCTTGAGAAATATATTCCCTGCAATGTAATGTTGCATATTCTGCACGGAATTACACCTCAGCACTTCAGGTGTTTTTCCATTCAGGAAAAATAAAACATTCAAATTGCTGAAGACAATTTCATTCTGATCTTTACTCTCTGAAGGAAGAAAAAACCTCCAAACCTCTATAACATTATAAACACTATGCATTTTCCAATTCTTCTCTTTGCCATCTGTACAAAAAAAAAGCAATAAAACTGTTCCCACTGGTAAGCAAAATAATAACAAGAAACATAGGATGGGTGATAAAGTGAGTATTATCTTTTGCTTTTCTAAATGTAGACTGCTTGACACGCATGTATAGCAGCAATTTTTTAAAATGGAAATGCTTGCTGTTGACACTGTAAATATACTTCCATGTGAAGCATTTGAATGATATAACCCAAACTCTTCTGTTCTCACTGCCTCCAGCAGGAGACCGTTCCGCAACCTAATAGATCTCACCTTTAGGAATTATTTTTTTCTTGAACTTATCTTAATGCTTCTTATCTGAATTCCACCCCAGTACTGTGTAGAAATCTCTGTGGACTTCCTGAGATAATTCCTGTTCTTAGTTATTTATATCCTTCAAATCACTAGCAAAGGTTCTCCTTTTTCAAACCTACCTCATGTTACCTGCATTTGCTGCTTGAGATAGGACCTTCTTCCCTCTCTGGCTCATCCATTCAGGCACAGATTTGGCAGTCAGGAGGAAGATTTGGCAGTCAGGAGGACTGTGGGGTGGAGGCAAGGTCTGAAGGGGACTGGTGTTTACAAAGGAAAGGCAAAGAAGAAGATCAGCATGGAACATATTCCTGCTTGGTCCATAAGGAGGGCTCCATATAGTTTCCTCTAAAATGAGCAATGCTTTGCATTCTGCAGATATACAGAATTCCCAACTGTTTATTTTACAGGCTTAAAAAAAAAAAAAAAATTACCTTGTCTTACAGTCATTTACCTGTCCTTTTTGAGCAGCCCCTTATACAACAGTCCTCAAAGTGTTCAGTCTTGACTGTCTAATGAAAAGGCTATGGGAACCACGAGAACATCAAGGGTCACATGATGATAACTTTAATGATACATTCATTTCTCAGAAATGCTTTAATGACCTCTTGCCAAACTTCAAGTAAAGAAAGACCAAAGGAGTAATACTTTTGCAGTTACTTGATGTCCTTAGAAGAAAAAATTAGTAGTTGTAATAAATAAATAAGCAGATAGAGATATTCGAAATGAGAAACAGTCATCTCAAATTCTGACCCTGCATGTTCTAGTAATAAGGTCTATCAGCAGAGAAGGAGTTACCAAATCTAAAGCCTTTAAGATTAAGGAAAGACTTAAAGAGTTGAGATCAAAAACCCTGGAGCTTTGGTTCTTGAAGACAGAAAGATTTTTTAGAGGGACTGAATACTTGTTTGAAGACTTTGAAATGCTATGAGATGAGATAATGCTCTAAGACCACAAGAGCTCTGAGGCCTCAGACATCGTTGCTTTTGCATTTTTGGGTCATTTGCCTGGATTAATTTAGAGTATGCTGCACTTAAAAAAATCTTAAAATCCTCCCAAGAAATATCTTTAATTAGGAAGAATAAAGTCCATGATGCCCAAAATATCGTGAACTACAAAAATTTATTTAAAGCTCTTCAGAACGGCAAGATGGAAAAATGCTGTGAAGCAGTTAAACTTAGGGTGCGATTCTGGGTGGACTCAGCCTCACCAGGATGAAACAGATTTTCCAAAACTTAGACAACACCAGTCATTATAGCATTGTGTTTCATTGATTTGATTCTCTCCTGCCTCACATCTAATTTATAGCTGTGCAGCTGGTATGATTTAGAAGCAAATACCTTGCAGAAACTGTAAAGGACAGCATATGGTGCCAAGGTATGGAGTATTGCATTTTAGGAGCCAGAACATTGAACCGAAGAGGAACTGCAGTCAGAATTAAGGAATATGTTCACAAGGAGGGTACTTTTAAGGCAATAGGAGACTATCCTAGGCCAGTACCCTTGTACAATGTAGATAAGTTACATAGGGAACCTGCCGCTACAGCCTGATGGTTCTTCCTAGGCACAGGATTCTCTGGATGCAGTTCAAACACACTTATTTTGAATCTAGAAGGAAAAGTGGAAATCCAGATAGAATGAGTTAAATCAGGTTTCTGTACTTATATCAACATATATAATTGTATTAAACGTATGTTAATTAGTGACCATGAAATAAGGGAGTTCAAGATTTTGAGGGGAATGAGGAAGACATGTACGAGGCCCTTCTGAAGCCCTGGACTTCAGAAGATCAGACTTTGGCTTTTCAGGAAACTGATAGGCAAGATCCTGTGAGAGGCAACTCTAAAGAAAAAAACAGCTCAGGAGAGCTGGTGGGTCTTTAGGGACAGAAAGCACAAGAACGCTCTTTCCTGGTACTCAGAAAAATGAGATATACCAGGAAACTGGCTTGGTAAGTCAGGACTGAGTTCCAGTGCAAAAAGGATGTATACAGGAAGGACAGGCTGCAGAGGAAGAATATAGAAAATATATAGAACCCAGCATGGTGCTAGGAAAGCCAGTCTGCACTGGAGTTCAAACCAGCAAGGGGCATCAAGGGCAACAAGAAGAGCTTCTACCACTGCATTAGAAGTAAAAGAAAAAAAAGAGGAAAACATGGGTCCATTACCAAATGGGGCAGGTGATTTAGTGACAGCAAATGCAGATAGGCAGAATTGCTCAGTATTGTCTTTGTGACCTGCAGCAAAAAGGTCTCCCAAGCCTTTATATGCAGAGATAGTTTTCAAGGAGAGAAACTACAATCTACGATAGTAGAAGACAATTGAGTCATGGATCTCTTAAGAAATCTTGATACAGGAAAGTCCATGGGTCAAGATGGATGCGTATGAGGATGCTCAGAAAGGTAGCTGATATCACAGAAAGGCCACTCTATCTTCTTTGAAAGTTGTGAAGATTGGGGGTTGTGGCTGGAGGAAGGCCAGTGTTGCACCCATCTTCAGAAAGAGCAAGAAGGAATGCTCCAGGAAACTAGAGGCTGGTCAGCTTCACTTTGATCCCTGAGAAAATTATGGAGTGTGTTCTCTTGGAAGCTATTACTGGGCACGTGAAGGACAAGGTTATGACTGGGACTAGCCAGCATGGATTAATCAAGGGCTAATCATGCCTGACCAACCTTATTGCCTTCTACAATGAAATGACAAGCTCTGCGGATTAGCAGAGAACAGTGGTTGTTATCTACTTTGACCTAAACAAGACTTTTGACATGGTCTCCTGTAGCATCCATCAATTCAAGTTCAGACGTTTCAGTCTCAGTGAGTGGATTAGTACAAGGGTGAAAAACTGCCTGAATTGTTGGAATCAAAGGGAACTAATTAATGGTTTGTACTCTGCCTGAAGTCCTGTTATGAGTGGAATAACATTGTGCAACTGGCAATATTTGCTAGAAAAGCAGAAAATGTGACAGCCAGACAGTGTTGGAATTCATGACCAAGATGTACCCCTGTGTCAGCGCATTGCATGGCTGTATAGATGCTTGCTCATATTTTAGATGACAAATCTGCTTCCTTTAAAAAAGAAATAGGAAATGAAGGTGGAAGACTTACTGCAACACTGAGCTCTTTGCAGCATGCAGAGAGAGAAGTAAGGAGGTCTTCAATCTGCAGGTGTGCCCAGAGGCTCTTGGCATAGTGACCCTGACAGGAGACTTCAAGCCTGTCCTTAGGGAGCATATTAGGGTGAGGATGATAAAAGAGACACATTTCAGGGACAGGAGAAAAGTATCACGTGATGTTGGGACTCCAGGTAGTGCTCCAAGACAGAGCCATGCTGGAGGAGGCTGAGGCATAGGAAAGCCCTCAGACCACTGCAGTTTCCTAATATTTCATGGTTCCTAGAGGAGTGTAAAAGGAAATGACACAAAACCAATGCATCATCATCCTATCTTTTTCCTTTTGGCAATGTACTAAGGCTCACTTCAGGATGAATCGTTTAAATATGTATGAATTTCCTCTCAGAAATCTGAAAATTTTCTCTCCCACCACTCAACTCCATCATAACGACCTGTGCTATATAGGCTTTTATTATACCATTATCATCTTTCTTTGCTCAACAGAGCACAATTTGGAGTCTGTTGTAATAAGTCCTGTTTCAGATGATGAATGGTCCACAGCATTCATCCAAAAACTGTCACTACTTACAGGAAAGATGTTTCTGAGTACACTGTTCCTACTGTCTAAGGGCAGTCACGATTGTAAGTCACATTCTCAGTCCTACCATGTCTTCCTCAAATGTCAAAAAAAAATCTCAGTTAAGTTTTGATCTCAGTGAAATCCATGGCAAAATTTCTGCTCTGCATAATGATGGCAGGATTTTCTCTTCACATCTAGAAGTAAAAGATCATGAGGTTGTCAATGTTTATAAGGGTTTAAACTTCTGGGGTGCTGCTAGCAGTTTAGCTGTGGCACCTTGGACCAGTGCCTCCCGTTGCTCTTCACGCTGTTATGGTGACACGGCAGAGCTGCCAAACTCCCTGGGCATCCCTGGCTTGGCTATGTTTGCACCACACTCCAGTTTTCTACATTTTCTGAAGTAACCATACCTATAAAGGAATATAACTCTTGCACATGTAATAGAGTTTTGCTTTTTAATGACAATCTGTAAAGAAAATAAATAGAATCAAGAAAATAGGCAGAAAAGATACAGATGAAGAATGAGTATGAAGCTATTTCCCTTGCTACAGGAGTCTTACTTCTGCCTTGTGCTGTGGCAGGGCAAGTTGAGAACCTGTAATTGTGCTCGCTGACAGGCTGTCTCGAGAAACAAGCATTTGATTGTGATCATCCTTGACAAAGATATAGGGCACAAGCACCCATGGATGCCTAATTTATGGATTTTTATCTTGTTTTATAAACTGTCTGTAGGGTTAAATTGCTGAATAGGAAATGCAAAGTGAGCTGGAGACAAGGTATTTGAAAAGCAGAACTCAAGGAAGGCTAATAATAACAACTATAGACTGAGAAGATCAGAGAGCTAAAAGACTACTTCAGCTAAATAAACAAGGATGCCTCTGACCTCTCTGAAATTCAGTAGGATGGTTATCAGTCTGAGAAATAATGCTGCTTTATCAGCCCATTTTTAAGTGGGCCCAAAATACCAAGTACAATGAATTTTTAGATGTATTTATAATAAAGAAGCCTTCAGTTAATCCATTATTTTATTGTTGTGCACTGATTGCTGCTGTTTTCTCAAAGGTAGCTTCTCCTTTTCCCAGAAGAATTTCCTTTACCTTTCTTCAGAAAAAGGTGTTAGCTGAGCGTAAAAAACCAAAATGGGGTATTTAGTCCAGCTGATTTCTTTAGCTCTATAATTTTATTTTACTTTTACTTATTTCTTTTTATTCTGAACACCCCCATGGTAGTGTTTGATTACAAATTCCAGGCTGGGGTGAACACATTAAACTACCAGTATTTATAGAAATATTTTTCACTGCTGAACCATGGGATGAAATGTAGTGTCACCGAGTTTGGACAGTGACACTTCAGGACAGTGAGGAATTTCCATCTCTGGCAGTAGGCTGCTGGGTGACTCACAGCAAATCACTTTTATCTCAGTGTTTCACAACTTTCCCATCTCATATGGAAGACAAAGACTTTTACTGACACAGCTATTGCTGTATAAAGGGGATGTGTCTACATTATGCAATCTCTTTCCAATCACAAAGCAGAAGCATCTCAGTGTGACTTTTACGTCTAACTGAAGTTGATGCACAGCAGTTATATTTTGAGTGAATTGAACTGAACGCCTATGAAAATATGACCCTATAAAATCAACAGGGTAAGGTTCCCATTTGACAGTGCCCATATGGAGCACGGCAGTGAAATTGGTGAGGCACAAAACAGTTATGACCTCACACCAAGATTCAGCCCTGAATCAAATTCTGAATTATAACCGAAACATTATGCACAGAAAACTATTCTTCAAATTAGGTCTAACAAAGCCATAACACCAAGCTGTTTGGAGAGAACTTACAAACACGTAAAAGAATTTCCCATAAATTCATATTTATATTTGTATACTATTATTATAACCACAAATTATTCAGACAGCTTTGCTCTCATCAGCCAGGTAACCAACACTGTGCCCAGTTAGCAAGTGCTCAAACCAAACTGCAAAACAGGAAAAAATGCAAGCTCAGTAGGGAAAATATCCTTTTTTCAGAGTTGAATTCTTAATAAAGTGAGATTAATTGGGCTGTATTTAGATGCAGGCATGCATGGGGACGGCTTCAGCTCTGGGACTCAGGCAGACATGCTCTGATAGCTTTAGCTGCAAAATGTAAAATGTTATGTATAGTTCCTACTCATTTATTCTGCCAAGGCTATCATTGCCATGGCAGATCAACAGACTGGGGCATGTGTCCAGCCATCCCGTCTCTGCCAGGCCCAGGGAGGGCAGAGCGTGCCAAGATGCAGCGTTTCACCTTGGCAGCTCAGACCCAAACACATACTCTGCTCTACAGCAGTAATTTCTGTGAAAAGAGTACCAGCTGCAACTATTATTAGCAACACCTTACATCTTAGGTTCCCCCAAGTATGTGCTCTAGACTTTGCCAGGGAGCTTGCCTGTCTGTAGATCAGATGCTAATTATATGAACAATGGCAAGAACTGTATTAATTAGAAGAAGGTATTTTAAAATACATTTAAAGAAAAAGCTAATAATGGAAGCAAAAGATACTTGTCTACTTGTTTTGTTTTCACTTCTCATAAAACCACTTTCTTTGGTTCTCTAAAAAAAATTTGTTGAACATATGTGCAATGTTCCTTCCCATACTGGTACATCTTCAGTTCATACAAAGGAAGACAATTTTTTACAGTGTCTCAATTCCAGATAAAGACTACTCCAAACAGATTCAGTGAAATCACCAAATCAATTTATATTTCCTTTATTATGATCCTAAACATGCTTTGGAGATTTGGAAAGAGTTGTATGGAGAGCTTTTTTGGTGGGGTATTGTGTTTCTGTGGGGGGTGGGTGATAACCAGAACAAAACAAAAAAATTATTTGATTTGGGTAAATACCTAAAGAACAATTTTCTGTTTTCCTACATCTCCTTGCATTATTTCTATTTTAACTAAGTATTTGGTCTCAATTGTGCTTTAAACTCTGTTCTGGCCTTTTCAGCAATTAGTTCTAGAAAAATTCAAAACAAATGATAATCAAAGTAAAAATATCATATGTTTTGTATGTCAAACAATGTGTTTTGATTTTTTATTTTTTGGGTGCTTTTTCATTATATTTAACCAAAATTGCTAGCTGGACTTAATTTGGAAAACTTAACCCAGCTATACTCTGGAACAAGAAGGCTCAGTGATATAACTAATGTTGGGCTTGTGCAGAAGTGTAGGTCACTGCAGGGTGGCAGTTTAGTAACTGTCCCAGTTGATCAGCTGTCCCTTTTCTTTGGGTCAGTTATGGAGAGTGTTCATCACTATAAAATGAGAAATTGTTAATGGAAAATGTTTTTAAACTATATATGATGCCAGATGTGTCTAACTCAATTTCCCCAGGCTTCGTGGTTTTAGGTTTGTTGGCTCCTGCTTGGTTTTGTCCTAATTAGATATAACATTTGAAATATACATTTATATGGAAAGTACTGTCCTAATGGGCACATGTGCAGATGTCACTTGGAGAAAGAAATCCAAATACCGAATACCACACAGAGAATAATCTTGGTTTTCTTTTTCACTGTCTCCACATACATTATTATCTAGCACTTAGGTTTAAAATGGGATCAGCATCTTGAATATGACAAGAAAGTCTTGATTTTACTACAAGTAAAATAATGAACGTGGTCCTTTTGAAAGTCAATATTAAGTAATAATTAAAATAAAAGGTGAATAACATGAAAAGCTGCAAGTGTGAAAAAAGACCCAAAGTTAAATCCAATAGTCAATTTAATTGTGTTGAGTTTTGTCTAAGGCTGAAAACATGTTGTATAATATTAGCCAGTAGAAAAAATAGGTTATTTAAGTATTTTAACTTAAATGATATTAAAAAAGCAACCTCTGCCTACTCTATAAAAGTTATTTCATAGTAGTTTCTTTTTCATAGTCTACTGAGCATTGCAAATACAAGCAATATTTGTAGTTTGTATAATCTCTCTGGTCCAAAAGCCCAATGTGTCATATATCTGTCTCTGAATTACTACCCGGTTTGCTGATAACAAGCATAATGATAGAATAACTTGTATGTCCTTCTCAAGTATTACATTTTAGTTGAAGCAGGATTTAAACTCATTGGGGTCAGTTCAAACTTTCATTGGATCTGCTAAATATTCAAGGTAAAGGAAGCCTTTCAAAATATGAAATCAATACATGCATTTTGTGGCATCAGATGGTTGGTCTTCCTTTGATGCTGCTCTGCTCTTCTATCCTGAGTACTTCATGTTCCACACCAAAGGCGACACTTCACTTTGAAAAACTGGAGTTCAAACTGTGCATAGAAAACATATTTAGATACTCTGAGTGCTTTTCCCTTCAGATATATTAGGCTTTATAAAAACACTATTTTCCTTTAACTCTAACACTACTGCTGCTGAAATAATAATTTTAAAATGTGGCATAGAGTATTTTATGTACATAGTAAAATTGCACAAGTAATAATACGGTAGTTTAAGAGAATGAGGTAGATGGAGTACTATGATCGATATGATAATGGAAATGTATTTATACGTTGTAATTACCAAATAAGTAGTATATTTTGATTCCTTCTAATGAATTGTCAACAGTGCCTGCATTTTAATTTAGACAGGCTTATGTCTTTAAAGTACTCTACCTATAACTACTAATGTAATTTCCACAAAGTATTACAGTGCTATATTTAAAAGTTAATTTTATATTAATTATTATTTAAGTATTAATATCTTTGGATTTAATTTAAAGATTGTAATTGAATGCAAGGCTATAATGCATTATTAATGTCTATTATTTAATGTTATTTATAATACCAAACATCTTGTTGATATTTTTAAATAAGAAAATAGATGGGTAGATCATTATACAGTGCAAAATTAGGAAAATGAAAGAGATGCATCTTCTCCCTGTTATCTCTGTTTCTATTCCTTCCTTTATTGCATTTAGTTTCACAAGATATTGAAGATCTAATGAATATTCAAATATATGCAAATCCTATTCCAGCACCATACATCATACACACAAAACACATACACTTTACATATAATTACATCCTACATATATCTCTATTTTACAAGACCACGGTGCTTTTATCTGTTATAGATGAGTTTTTGTAGGAATTGCATTGACCAAGGAATTGTCCAGATACAAAATTACAGAACATCTAATTAAGTTGGCTATCAAAAACAAGAGATACAGCAACCTGTTAATTATCTTGCATTCATCTCCTCACCCATCCTACACGTGAAAAACAAGCCTCCTTTCTCCTTCATAGCTTCACTTGCAAGACAGCAGGATGTTCAGATTCTCATTCAACCTTTGGTGAAACTAATTGCTCAAAATTGCTCATTTTTTATGTGTGGCACAATGTTACCTGAAGGAGCATCGACTCTTCCTGCTATGTGACAATGTAATATAGAGAGCTGTGCTCTTTTGCTGGTGCATCCATTTATATGAATTCCCACAACAACCAAATCCTTTCAGGATAACCCTGGAGGCACATGTTCCTCCTGATAATTTGTCAACTTTGTCTGTTCAGCAAACTTTTTTAGGGGAGGAAGTTTTTTGTAGACCTTATCAGAAATTAATCAAAATTGATTCTTACAATACACAAAATTCTGCTTTTTTTTCCAAGTGAAAGTATAAAAACTGTAACATTCCATTATTTTGAAAACAGGCTGCTGAGTACTGAATGAAAAAATTCATCAAAGTATTTAATATAACATAATTGCAGCACAAAAAAAGCAATTTAATGACTCAGAAGAAAAAGATGCTGTACCTAGTAGAAACTGTCCTTGATGTTTTAAAATAAATGAAATATTGTACAACTACCATTTTAACTCTTGTATTCTCTTGCTAGATTAAGTCAATCTTATCACTCTATGTCAGTATTGCTCACTATTACATTATATCCTGGATTATATAAAATAATACAAATATATGGATGGAGAAATAACACTGATTTTTCTTTTTTTAGGAGAAAACCCAGACTTAATTTTGAGTTTGAAACTACAGTCTCAGAATTATGGGAAAACACCACTGTAGAATTTTGCCTTTCGTGTTACAGCCTGGGTGACTAAGTCTGTGGCTAGCAGAGACGTCCCCTTCTTTCCATCTTGATTTTTTACCCATTAATTCAGTATCCCCCTTCCTCATGAGATCACCTACTTATTTCTGTATCAGGCAAATCAGTTCCTTGAATCTTTGCGGCAAACCCCCAACTGCTTTTGGTATATCATGGCTGCACATCAAATGGATGGTGACATTTTATTTACATGTGAATGATGTCTTTCTGAAAGAGGAGGAAGTGCTCTCTGGAAGTGCCTCTCTCTCTCTATCAGCTATAGGGAAAGTAGGCAAGAAGCTTTTACTAAATGCCTAATTTTCAGATGTCTAAAACTGCATTATGAATCCACCTTTGGAATACAGAGTGCAAAATATAGGGAGTAGCCAAACCTAATGCAAAGTCCTGGGTAATTTTTCCTTTACCTTCATCCCTCTTTGTTTCCATGGGTCCGTCTCTCTTCCTCCTCTACCTTTGTGTCATCTGCCTCATGCTTGGCAGCAGTAAAACTCAGTTGTGTCCTTTAATCGCCTGCCATTTATGCAGTGACATTATACTGCTTCGGGAAGAGACCTTTCTTCATACTTGAACAACATTACATATTATTCCTTTTCTTCTATTTATTTTTTGCCTGTCCTAATATTATTGCTTTATCTAAAAAACCTTTCCTTTTATTTTTTCATTATTCACATAATGTTCCATTTTTTAATCTTGTAAATCTCTCCAGTTTTGCTGTCATAACCTTGTTCAGCACTGTTGTGATGACCGTGCAGCTTTCTGTGCCACAAAAACTAAGCAATAAAGTCCAAATGTTAGTTTGCTTTGAATTTTCCCAAATTCTTGTGTTTCTCTTCTTCACTCTACTCCAGTGCTTTTGGGCCATCATTCATCAGCTGAACATGTCTTGAAGTGCTCTGCTGCATAAGAACAAACTGAAACAGAAGTAAAAATATTTTGCTGAACCCAGGTCTGAGAGATCATGGTACTCCTGAGGACAGCAGCCTTTGCTCATAAAAATATGCAGTACCTATTTCAAGTGAGGGTTTATCAGTATTTCAGAAATGTCAGGATGGAATTAGACAGTCTCTTGTGAAGAATCGCTGTCTTTAAAGATGTTATATATATATTTATAATCATAGAAAAATTTAAGTCGGAAGGGACCTCGGGAGGTCATTGGGTCCAACAACCAGTGTAAAGCAGTGCCACATCTGAAATTTGGCTTCTTGAGGCCTTGCTCCACCTGAATTATGGAAATCTCAAAGAAAAAACAGCTTCTCAGGGCAGCCTGTCCCAACAATCAATCATCACTTACTCACTAAGAAAACAGTTTTTTCCTTCTGTCCAACCAGAATTTCCTTTGTTGCAATTTGCCTCAAGTCCTTGTGGTTTGAGCTTCTGCAAAAGTCTGGCTCCATCTTTTTTATAATCCTGCCCAAGTAGCAGTCGGCAGCAGTTAAATCACCATTTAGACTTCTCTTCCCCAGGCTGAACAAGCCCAGCGGTCTCAGCCTCTCCTGGAATTCATGCTCCAGCCCCTTCGTGGCCCTTCTCTGGTCTCTCTCCAGTTTGCTGATGTCTTTGTTGTGCTGTAGACCTAGAACTGGAAAGAAACTAAAGAACTATCTAACTAAAGAACCTGAAACTATTACAAGAGTCAGTCACCAAGTGAAAAATCAGTAGCTGCAAAATGCTGCATCTGACTATATAAAGCAAAATGCTGGTAAAGTTCTGCAAAGATGAAAAAGAACAAGACAGAAATGCCCTCCATCCCCACAGTGTACAGCAAAGCAACAGAAGGGCACCAGGGAAATTCAAATTATGAAACATTCTTGATGAAATATTAATAAAACCATACTATGGTCTTAATTGCTATAATTTAACACCCTGTATGGTATAAATATTTTAGAAACATGGTAAAATGGAACATTAAGAAGGGGTCAAGGGATAATAATATACATTAATCTTGATTGGCGGAGATGTATACCTCATACTTAATTTATGTTTATACTACTGTTCTGTATTCATTTTTGAAGAGTAGTGGGTGGAATAAGCTATATGTATATATCTTATATTGAGACATACATGTTATGTGTGTATGTGTAGATTATTGTAGGTATTTATAAAGTAAAGGGCTCTGGAGTATTTTTTATATATATATATATATAAAGGAATTTTAAAATGCTTTCACAAGAGCATCCTCTCCTTTAGAAATCAGTCACGGATCTAGCAGTCTACAAAAGCAAGGGGGTCAGGAAATATGCAAAACACTTTCTCACAAAATTCTTTCCTGAGGAAGTCATTATCTGTACTGCCCTTGTAAGAGCCACCTTTCTTTCTCAGTAGCAAATATTTCTTCTAAGGCTGGTTTCCATACATTTGCATCAAGGGGAAGCTCTGGAAACAAGCCTGCGCTGTGGCCACGCTGGCAAGGAGGGGAGAGCACTGCAAGGATGGCTTCATGCGCAGCCTTAGGTGTACTTTACAGCCTGTCTTGGTAGGAGAAAGTCTGCCTGCCAAATGGAGCAGTCAGAGAGAAGTCAGAAAACATTTCACCGAGCTTTTAACTCTCCTATAGATTTTCACCCCATAAGGAAGCTATTGTGCTAATTTTTGCAGAAAATAGCATGCAGAAATTGCTTGAAATTGCTGGCACTCTAATAGTGACCTATGCCCATGTATGCATAAAGCGGATAGGCATTTCATTTACATTTATCGTAAATTGTATGCAGTAATGATTTCTATGTGTTAAATTGCATAATCCATACAAGTCTGACAGCCTCATAAAGGCTGTGGGCCGATGTCCTCTTTTGAATGCATCAGTGCCAATGAAAGAGGTTATCGTACCCTTGACAGAGGTTACCGCCGTCTTGTATCTGCTGGTGGAACTGCTCTTGTGATCACTCTCTAAACTATGTCAGTCAAAATTTACCAGGTAAACTCAAATAGTTTAAATAGCAGATTTTTTTGCTGATGATGCACATTTTGCCAAAAAAGCATGAGGGGCTACTCACAAGAGTTCGTAGCTGGCATTTTGATGGCCAGTGAACTTTTTTACCAGCAGGGCTAGCTCCTGCTACACAGTATTAGTCCACAGCCTCACACTCTGTCAATTCATCTATCTTCTTTCGTTCTAAGATTTCTGCAGTTGCTTATGATTGCTTAAAAAAAACCCAGCATGACAGAAATGCTTTTCTTTCTGAATGTAGGATTCTTCCACAAAGTGCACAGAGATCTGAGATACAGAATGGCATTTTGCCCAATGAGAGGTTTATAATCTGATTTATAATCCACTCGGATTGAACTGGCACCACAGGGAGTGGGACAGTCGAGGTATCGTTTTTTTACACTTTGTAGGGATGTCCTAAAAAATGTTTTCATAGGATTCTTAGAGGAGAGACGGTGCCAGCAGAAACTCATGCCGGTAAGTACTGGGTTAAGCCTACTGCAAAAGAGAGCCCTCTCCATCACACCAATTACAGAAAAGAAAGCTTTGCCTTTGCTTCCAGCACTTCTGGGAGAGCTGATCAGAGTGCCCTTTCCTACCATTTCTCCTTATTTTAAACCCTGCCTGTAAGTCTCTTCTGCTCCTCTAAACAGTGAAATGCTGGAAGTGCTGCAGCTTTTAAAGGATTTATAAGACTTAGCTGATCACATCACTTCCTGTTCCAAAAAAGAAGAGAAAGCATGTTGTGGGCATGGATGTTGCTTTAGTATTCTCTTGTCGTGTTGCCTAATATCAATTCCTCGTTATCTGTATTCCTCTCTCTGTAGCCATTTAATGTCTCCAGTTGTTTGGTAGATATAAGCTCTTTTGCACCGGAACCACCTTTTAGTTGTGTGTTTGCACAGTGTCTTACCCATAAGGATCCTGGCCATGAGAAGAATTTGTGAGTGATGTAGTAATAATCATAATATTTTGAGTATGACTTCAGCAGTTCTGGCTGTCTAAAGTAAGGATGACGCTGGGGAGGGGAGAAAAAACATGTGGAAGCACTCACTGGGGCTTTGAATTTCTGGTAGCTACTGAACAAGCTCTGAAGAAAGGTCTTCAGAGACCAGCAATAGAGAATTTAACCTTTCCCTGTAAAGCTGTCCCCAGGATCTGCAAAGTAGCCATTCTTCACACACTTAGATCTTTCCTGTTAAATCCTCCTTCTCCTCATTCCCATCCAATGTGCATACCTGCATACACACATGCACGTGCAAATTCTGTCAATGCATTCAGAACCCAGTCATCCCTGTAGGCAAGCATTTACCCTCCTTATTTTGCAGTTCACCCATCCAAGGATAAGCATAATGCTTTTTTATGATATGATTAAAGTTTATTTTCTTTAAAAAATATTGGGCCTATATTTCTGAACTAAAAGCAAGCTTCACTGAATCTTCCACTTTTTGCTGATTTTAAAGAAATTCTTTTAAAGGTAGCAAAGTATTCATTAAGCAGAATTATGAAAAATTATTGTGAGAAATGATGGGCAAGTTAACATCATCCCTGTTCACTCTCACCTGAAAGCTTTATTGTGACTTCTGTTACTAGTGGCATCCTTGGTAATAAATATTTTCATTTTATTCTGAGGGCACAGCAAATAGATTTTGTTAGTGAATGACCTTGTGCATTAGCTGTGTTATTCATGATTTAGTGAGCCAGTCAGTTGAAATATTGCTAATGTTTTCCCAACTCAGTCTTGTTACATTTGTGCCATGAGGATGACATTAAGTGTAGTTGTAGATGAATAACAAATAATATGGCTTGTAGTTGTGTTTTGGATCATTAAAGAAATGAACCTACAGGGTACTGTTTTATTAACTGAGGAAATGACTGAAAAAAAATGATGGTTCTTGAATGTGTATTTATTAAAAATAACAACAGTCTGGCATGCTGAGAATTAGTGGTAGTGCCTCTTAAATTTTTCATATACCAGTGCAAACACACTACAGTGTCCATCCAAAAATTTTGACAGATTTTAAATAAGGGTAAGAATAATTCATACATTTCAGGCTGTTTATATGAGAAGACTCAAAGTGGTGCAAGCAGGAGAATGCTAAAAATGTACAGCATAACAAAGATGGGGACTAATAATTAGAGGACAATATGTGTATTTTTAAATATTATATATTATAATATCAAAGAGGGTCAGCGTACCCTCAGGAGGAGTGGATCGCTTCTTTAAAAGTGCAACGACTGTTCTTGGTTTTCTTTTCCTGAGTCCTTTGGTTTGTTTTGTGTTGAAAAATAATAGAAGCTATATAAAACGTAGCTGGTAGGCTTCTGGAGAGATGGTCTAGTTCTTTCCCTTGCCCCAATAACACATCATCTGTTCTAAAGAAACCACACAAGGTCAGTTAAATTCCAGATAACTGGGTTCCCTGAATTTCTACAAAGCTACAACCATAAGTAGCAAGTTCTGGATCACTTCAATGGTTCTTTCTGCTTATAAACCACCCCAGTTAATATTGCTAGAAAAGGAAGAACAGGGGAGAAAATTGTATTTTAGATACTACTATTCCTGGACACTAGGTAGGTAAATATTTTTGTTCCCATTTAGGTGGAATAAAACACAAAAAGGAGATAACCTGAGTGGGTATCCTGAGGGATCAAAATGAAGTATATGGAAGGACAGAATATGGAAACAAGCAAAAAGCAGATACAAAACTGGAATATGTAGCTATCCTTGAAAAGCTGAGTAACTGCTATTATCTGTTTGATTTTGTTGTAGTATTGTCATCACAAGAAAATTGAAGCAATCTGTTGAATTCTTGACTATAAATAAAAGAAGGCAGCAAAACTGTTCTTTTATAATGCTATTCCAAAACCCTGTCTATTTAAAAGGAAAGAAAAGAAGCTGTGGTCTTAAACTCATTTTATGGAATGTTACTTTCCACTGTGGTCTTAAACTCATTTTATGGAATGTTACTTTCCACAGTGTTGTGAAGGTGAGGAGGCAAAGACTTCCCTGCACTAAGAAGGGCTGAGAGAGATATAGGTGGTCCCTCTTACCCACCCATCCCCTGGGACTATGAATCTTGCCTTCTAATTTGTAAATGTTAAGATTAAACATACGATGGTGAACTTTAATGTTAAGCTAACTGGGACTTTAAAAAGTACAATTAAAATGTTGATCTAGACATTAACAATCAGCCCAGAAAGAAGCTTGCTGAAAAAAATTGTCTGTGCTCGCACCAGTAGTCATGTCACTTTGGTCTACTTGAATGTATTCTGCTCTAGCTTCAGCTCAACATACCGCAGGTTGTTTTATCTGAATTTTCCATACAGAGCTGAAACTTGTCAAAGAATATTTATGTGAACAAATTTTGATGTGAAAGGTGGAATGACACTTCTTTTTTCATTTTCTGCTAACACTGGCTGAATTGGTACACCTTTAGCTATAAATAATGGATAAGTGTTTTAAGTATGCAAGCAAATCGTTACACATGCATGTGCTGCACTCCATCAAGCACTGTGCAGCATTGAATTATCACTGTTAAAATGGTCAATAGTATTAAAAATTGTCACTGTTAAGAATTCATTGAAATATATTCTGTATTTGTAAAACACACATAGCTGAAGCATGGTTATTTTTGTTATTAGTACTCAAAACTCTTCTATTGATGTACATCAACTTCCTTATATTATTTAGGAGAATATTTTTGATAATGGGTTTCTGAAGCTCTGCAATAAAGTATTTAGGATAGATAAAAGTTTTTCATTTCTACAGTTCTAATTCATAAAAACTGGTTTTGGTTATACTTCAAGAACAGAACCATCACATTGACACCACACCTTGAAAGGTCTAACGTTGGCCAGCAGTGGGAAGACAAAGATAAATTCAAGTAAAGTGAATTCCTCTAGAGACGTGGCATTGTCAGCCAGACTGTTTTAGAATCATAGAATCATAGAATATCTCAAGTTGGAAGGGACCCGTAAGGATCATCAAGTCCAACTCCCTGCTCCTTGCAGGACTATCTAGAACTAAACCATATGACTAAGTGCATTGTCCAGACGCTCCTTGAACTCTGACAGGCTTGGTGCCTTGACCGTTTCCCTGGGGAGCCTGTTCCAGTAACCAACCACCCTCTCAGTGAAGAACCTTTTCCTAATGTCCAATCTGAACTTCCCCTGACACAGCTTCATGCCATTTCCTCATGTCCTATCGCTGGTCACCAGAGTAAGGAGGTCAGCACTTCCCCTTCTGCTGCCCCCCTTGAGGAAGTTGTAGACTGTGATGAGGTCACCCCTCAGCCTTCTCTTGTCCAAACTGAACAAACCAAGTGACCTCAGCTGCTCCTTGTAAGTCTTGCCCTCGAGACCTTTCACCATCTTGGTCACCCTCCTCTGGACACAGTCATAGTTTGATGTCCTTTTGTTGAGGTGCCCAAAACTGCACACAGTACTTGAGGTGGGGCCACACCAGTGCAGTGCAGAGTGGGACAATCACATCCCTTGACTGGCTAGCTATGCTGTGCTTTACTGCTAAAGTATTTTGGAGCTTGTATATGTATGTTTCTTACAAAGGTTTGCCTGTGGGGGGAAAAGAAATTTGATTGGTTGACCCAACAGGCCCTTCCAGGTCTATATTTATATATGGTGAATAAATTATACCTGTGTCAGGATGGGGTAAGTCAATCTCTGATGATACTTATTTACTTCTCTTGACTAGTGAGGGAACCTTGACTTATATCTCAGTTGAGACAGCAAAGTTAGTAGAGATGGATCCCACCATTAACATAGAAGCTCCAAAGAAATTAAAAAAATGTTATTTCATATATCCCAAACTCTTTTATCACAATTTAAATATCACATTTTAGAATAGCAGTGTGGTCATTTTAAAGGACAGTTAAGGGAAAACATACAATTGAGCATGTATTTATTAAATAAGTAAAAATAAATCAATGCAAGCAGTCAGGCAGAAATAATGTATTTAAAATACATACCTAGTCTATGCAAACAGACAGCTACGTGAGGTCCTGATGTATCAGGTCTTTGCTGCTCTATCCTTGAATATTATCTGACCATGGGACATTAAGGACGTGGGAGGTAGATGGTTTAGAGAGGGGGAAGTGACATTGTTTTAGTGAATGAGTCTAAAAAAATATACAGCTCTTGCCAGCTACTCAAGTATGGGCCAATTTTTCTCTTACAGCAATGTGCAGTGCTGCTATTTGCCTGACAAATGGATTTTGTGTGTATTTTTTGAACAGAATTAAAGACAAACAGAAATGGAAAATTCCTTGATTGTATGCATGGAGATTTGACTGTCTTGTACCCAAAACTGAGAATGCAAAGGTGCACTGGGAGTGGCAAACATGGCCTGAATTTCCATCTGCTGGTTTTATTGGCTAGAGCAGGTTGTAAAGGATGTATGCCCTCGAAATTGCTGGAGATGCAAACGATATTTTAAATTACTCCAGGCAGCAAGGTACTTCATCTGAACAGATTGAAAGCTGAAATGTTGATATCAGAAATTAAATTAATGCACGTGAGATTGAAACAATATCTAATTAAAATCATTTGAAAAATGACTTGAAAATTGAATATGACATAATATTTAGCAGGCTGTCGCTAGGACAGCTATGCAGCTTTGACTTTTCTGCAATCGTTTTCATTCCAGGCCTGGCTGCCACTTAACTAGAAATTACACGTGAAGCAACTATCTCACGCCATCACCCAGTAAAGACTAGAAGACAAAGTACCTCTTGCCTGTATCCTGTGTACTTGTCCTTCAGTAATTGAATTGTAGAATTTAGTAAAGGGATCCTTCTTCTCTTTGGACGTGGCCACTTGAGTTAGTCATTATTGTTTCAAGCTGGAGCATTTTGAATGCTCATATTGTGTTTTTGACTTATTTACTTGCAGCCTGATGCTACTCCTGCCCAGGGAGAGGAGTTAGAGATTCACAGGTTGTAGCTCCTGGCAGGAGTGCCCAGGGCTGGGGGGAGCCTAGCACAGGGTCTCCGCACGCCACCCTTGTACACATATGCCAAAGTCAGGGAGAGTTTATCTTGTATTCCAGAAAGTCTATTCTTCTGAACATCGTGGTACCTAAGTATCTAATTCAAAGTTCATTAAAGTACTTTTTAATTACTTCCAACAAAGGAAAGTGAATGAGGTGGGAAAACCTACGTAACATCAGGTTGTTCTGTGGGGAAAAGAGTGCTGAACCAACAGTGTTGTTTTCCTCTGTCCCATTCTCAGTTAATGGTGTGAATGCCTCAGCAGTTTCAGGAGATGCATCGACTGTGCAAAGGCAGGTTTACTCTGGGACTGTGTTCTTCTCAACAGGGAGAGACCCCAAATATTATGGGAATCCATTTTCATTGAATTGCAAGGGACCATAGTTTTAGTATCTGCTGTGTATATGCATGTCACAGTGCCTGGGTCTGTCAAAAGTAAAGGCAGCCTTTCGGGTCCACCCTATGAAGTAGCTTTCCATATAATCTGGGGGTTCTTTGTAGGGGAGGAGAAAACAAAGACTAACTTGATGTAAACAAATACAACATCTGCTTGTGTTAGATTTGGGAAAGGTGTTAAAAAGTTAAAAGCTGTCATAAACACTTACCATCTCTCTGGATTTCCTTTCCTCCTTTTCCCTTTCCTTTCCTCACAGAGGGGAAAATAAATGAAATTCTTCTGAATGTGGCTCTATGAAAGGAGCTTTGCAAAAAGCTGTTGGGAAGAAGATGGTTGTTGTAGAATTCATCTGACAACCTACAGTAAATCTGAATTAATTGCCCTCCATCACTTTATTGACTGGAGGTCCAGTCAATATAGTTAGTGAGCCTAGGGCATGAATTGGCTCATTCTAAAATGAGCATGTAATAGAGGTCAGGGGAATCATATGTCTGTAAGTACTTTTTTTTCTACATTTAATTAAATACAGCACACCCTCCAAGTCAGATTCACAGCAGAAAAATAAGGTTTCCTTGTGAGTGACACCATCTTCCCACATCTACTTTTCATATTTAAGGATGGTTTCTTCTCTGGAGCAGGTAAATCCTGCAGCAGCACAGGAGACAGACCCAGGAAGCCTCCTGCAGAAATCATTCCCTCGTCCCGCTTGTGCCAGTGTGTGCTCCCACGAGTAAGCTGGAGGGTGCGGTTGTGCTTGGCAACCTGCTTTATGGCAAACCTTTGTAAACCACTCATTTTTCAGGGCTTCCTTCTTCCAGAAGTGCTATAATGAGACTGGAGGTCTGCTCGGAGCCCTGTTTAACTTGCTTCTCCTAATAACCGATGGACTCTAAAGTTAAACCTGCCAACTACAAAACTAGACACTCAAATTCCTGACTATGCCACTGACAGATAACTTTGCTAAAGGAAATAAATGTTAGCCCTCAGAAAACACATCAGACCTCCCTCAGGTTAGTGAAGACTATGAACAGTGACAATCCCTACCCTTAAACACTCAGTAACACCCTCATCGTGCTCTCTAATAGAGCAAAGCCATTAAGTTGTCCCCATTGTAATTTAGATCACAGAAGAGACTTCCACAGATTCTTTCAGGTTAAAATAACTGGTATACAGAGAGTAGGCAAAATTATTCCACTGTAGCTACGTGCTTAATTATATGGAATACTGCATAAATTGTCAAGTGCAAAGAATTATTCTGATAAATTAAAATACTAATTAAATAGGCTATTGCAGAATTTTGAGAACATTATAGGGCTCCGCTTCTTCAGGTAATTTGCATATCCTTCATCTAGTGAATTTAATTTAAAAGCCTCCTTTTTTGTGTGTTTGGAAGCCCTTTTTGTTTCAGTGGAAGATTAAAAAAGGGATTTATATGTTGCTAACTGGGTTGGTTTTTTTTTTTTCTTTGCTTTCTTTTGAATAGCTGTTTTTATTATGCCTCTTTGCTGATGAGTTTGTCAGTTCTCCACTAGTATTTCAGGACTTTAAGCTGTGGCCATAAAAAATCAACTTTGGTGGAATGTGCAATATACCATCTTACCCAGAATTATCATTTCCAGTTCATAAAATTTGCAACAGAAACATCATCTGCTGTCTATTCGTATTGGAATAAAAGCTAGCAGGTAGTACACTAAAATACTTTTAAA
The DNA here is from genome assembly GCF_034638445.1 of Ciconia boyciana. Lineage (NCBI taxonomy): Eukaryota > Metazoa > Chordata > Aves > Ciconiiformes > Ciconiidae > Ciconia > Ciconia boyciana. Next base: position 158,414,802 of record NC_132935.1, read on the forward strand.
AAATTTAGGCCAACTTTCAAAAGATTAGTAGCTTGTTCTTAATATCTGAATTTATTTTCCCACCACTTCTTCCTCATCTATCTATAGGCTATTGACTATGTTTTATTGTCTTAAATTCTCAATTACCGTTATAGATAGAAAAAAAAAAAGTAGTGATATTCACTGTTCAGCAGCTTGAAGCAGCTGCTTGATATGTAGTTGATGCTTCAGCTTCAGCACCACTGTTTTTGACAGAATTTCTTGACCTTCCTGAACTGCTTGTGGAGTTCAAGGTTAGCTAAAACACGCTCCTGTACACGCCTGGAATGAACATGCCGGAGACTGTCTGCTGTGTCTCTCTCCGCAATCTGACAGTGCCTGAGCTTGACCATTTTCAGGTTATGATTTAATCAATAACACGTCGTGCCTTCATGCCTCCTAATTTTGGCAGGGTTTACGTTAGCATGGCTGTCAGAGCTGTCCTTTGTGTTTTAGCCAATATCAAGGGGGAAAGGGGGGTGTTAAGTAAACTTTTTTTTGTTTTTTAATATCAAAGCTTCAATAATTAAAGTCTGCAGGAAACCTATAAAAAGGAGGTCAAATATGTAATAGTAATTATAAAATTCAGTGATTCAGCAGACACAGTATTTTCTATTAACTGTTCGTGTGGTAGGAAATTGCACACTGGGATTTAAGCCTTGTTGTTTACTTATACCCATTTATTTTGCAGCTACTCTGTTGTGCAGTTCTTTTTATCCTAAGCTACCAAAGAATCATTTGTTGGACCATTCAGTTTCTTTGAAGGAGGCTGTGGAGCTTTCTGTTCTTATAAATCTCCTAAATTTTTGCATTTGTTAGAAATCTGCCTTTAACATGTATACTGGGTGTGAGGCGGTCAGTGTGGTAGCATGGCACACCTTTGCGATGAAATGGCACATCCAAAAGGGAGAATGTTGTTATGTGACATGGCAGGTCATCAGCCATCAGTGAAGCAACATAGTCCAGAGTCCATCTGAAGGCTGAAAATCGAGGTTGTTGGCAAAGATTTACTTATTTTTTGGAAACTCATACTGCACGACATATACAACACAGTGAAAATGTAGCCTCAAATCGCATGGTCCAGGCAACTTTCCTTCTCATGTAGTCCCTGTGACTCTGGATGGAATAAATATGTTTGTGAACATGTAAAGCTTGGCATAAGTATTAAGTATGTGAGTATTGTATGCGGTTTTTAGGCTGTCACCCAGCAAAATATGCGTTTAAGCTTTCTTAGCTTGGGACTCCATGTTCCTATCTGTTTAATCGGTAGCAAACTAAAAAGAAGCAAAAATAAAGTAGTGTGGGTCTAAAAGGTGGACAGAGCTTTCCTCTCCATTTAAATAATGGGTAATATCCAACCCTTGCTGAACGCAGTCAGAAAAGCTTCTCTGTATTAGAATTGCTTGAGGTTTCATTTCTTGAGTCTTTGCACATACAAACTCTTACCAAAATCTTTCCACATTTTGGATATGAGGTGAGATTGAGCCCTAATGATATGACTCACCTCTGAAATAAATGTGAGTCATTTGTGTTGCACTTTGGACAAACTAAATAAAGTATTTGTTCACAATAATATTGCTTCTGAGAATTGTCTGCTGCAATCTGAACTGCTTTGAATATGTTTCAAACAGCAGCAATTAAAGAGTATTTTTCACAAATGAAAGAAAAATATATTAATTCCTTTAAGTATTTTTATGTAAATTTACAGTATGTTCTAGCACGCTTCTTGTCCTTTCTGGTAGGAATGTTTCCTTTAGGCAACTTAAATTGAGAGGCTGAGTCTATCCAAATTGTGTCCGTAATCAGAGGAAAGAGATAGGTGCCTGCAGATGTGTGTAAGACATGTGGGGTGACTCATCGTATTAAATGTCCATCCCTTTCCATTGACTGCAGAGAGAACCTAGATGACTCACTTGGATTACATAGTCAATGACTAGACAGCTAAAGGGAGGAGAGTTTAACAAGGCTGCAAGGCTTCATTTCTACTCATAAATAAATTGAGCCAGGTGTCTGGGTTTTAGCCATGAGTCCAACTGACACGGTTGGCATCTAGAATGTTAAAGTCTTCCCATCCAAAACCTGACCCATACCCCCAGCTGGGAATAGTCTCATCGTTGTGCTGTCCCCAGAACTGTGGTTGGGCATTGTTTTGTGAGAATACTAGTGAGCAGACGCCAAAATCATGTGAAGACGATAGTAATGACTTAAATTATGGGCAATGGTAAGACAGTGCTCAAGTTCATGCCCTTGACATGCTTGGGTTACAAGTATAGATGTAGTCTTAGTGATTACTGCCTCAATTTTGCATTTAGCTGTTTTATGCTGGATTACTTTATTTTTGTTTTGAATGCTTTTACTGATATAGAAGCGGATGAATAGGGAAAATCCAAATTTTGAAAAGTAAAATATTGTACATTGCATCCTGATGTTGTGAGATAAACTATTTATCTTACCTGTTAGGTAACAGTCTGTCATTTGTTGCAAAATGTCCTACGCAGTGACAGTGCTGTTGTAATGGTAAGGTGCTGCCCTGCTCTTCACTGCAAGGAAGACAGTGGGAAGTTTCCACTGAAGATAACTTTCCAAACATATTGTGTATATGTGTTAAAGTTGTGTGCTACTGTGTATACAAGGGAACAAGAATTAGTTTGGCTTTCTTTTTCACGTAATAATGAACAATTAATGGTGTACCTATGCATTCAAAAAACTGACAAGCAGAGTTGCTATCAGGGAAAGATATTCCATAGATGGCATGGGTAGGAACTGTCATGAATTTATTGATGGAGGAAAGAAGGTTGGTTATACTGTAAATGCTGCAAAATTGTGCATATTGCAGCTTTCCCATAACTCACTCAATCTCAATTTTCCTTACAGCCATAAACAAAGAGAAGCTTGAAAAAACAACTGGACTGAAAATTCTGCAGACTGGTGTGGGGGAGGTAAGTGGCTTGGGGGCATTTTACACTCTCAAAAACATTTTAATTGTTAGTTTTTTTAAGAAATCCTGGAGCTCATGAACGTTTGTGAGCTACCAGTCTGATAGTGCTAAGGGCCTTTTTATGATACAGTTGCATCTGTCAAAATACAATCTGCTGCACAAATAGCACTGTATCCCACAGAGAAAAAAATACCATCCTTATGAGAAAAGTGCAGCCAGCTTTAAGAAATGCAGTTTTTTGCTTTGTTGTATCACAGGAACAAAATCCCCAAAGATGAGCACAGAAACTGAAGTCGTTGTATTACTCCCCTTGGTTTCGATGGAGTGCTATCTCATCTAGATCAATGAAAGTTTAAATTTGGGGTAAAGAGACTTCAGATGTTAGAGAGAATCTGACAGTGAATGACTTGCTTATTTTGGATGTAACTTGAAACATAAATAAAACATGTGTCTGTTATTATGGTGATATCACTAAGCAAAAACTCCACTAAGCACTTCATCATTTATTAATAAAGATGATGCTATCTGCGAAGAACCTTGTATGAACTACAGTTGATTGCTAATTCTCGTGCTAATTTTGTGTACACAGGGGTTTTTTTTCCTTTTCATTTAAGTAATTTTGCTAGTGGTGAATGCTTACAGGGCTAGACAAATGCCTTTTTCTTGTGATTACATTATTCTCAGTATTAAGAATAATGAATTATGAACTTGTAATATACTGAAATAATTTACTTTTTTTTTCTTTTTTAACTGATTTTCATTTTTTATATTTCTAATTTTTATCAGTTCATGCCTAAGAACTTAACTTGCCAGGATTTCTGAGGTTCTTTGTGTAACTTTATTCAGATTATTAAAAGACTTGGTCTTGAAGAGGTACCAACACTGAGACCTGCTGAGATGCTCAGGATCAAAGCTGTAAGAATTAGAATTTGGAAACAAACATAGGTGAAATCACCAGAAAATGAAAGCCAGCACCTCCCCTTAACTGGAGCTGATTTAACCAGTTGAGGTTCTCAAGGATGCATAACCTCAAGAGCTGGGAAGTGTATCCTGGAGCATGGATGTGCACCTTGGGCTGTGTCCTGACTTCAAGCCAGAGTGAAGCTTGCATTTGTGCTATCCATAAACCCTGGTTTCTGCTAAATAACAGGAGAACCAGGACTGTGGCACAGACTACGGAAGCCACATTCAGTAACATTTTACCCAACAGGACTCCTCATGCTAATGAAATACCTCCATATATTTTGTCCGATTCCAGTCACTGAATGGATTCCAGTTGGCTTAAAAGGCAGCTGGAAAATGAAAGCCCACTTCAGATGCTTACTGTTAAATGAATTGTTATATGTAGTCAATGGAGAAAGAAAGCACTTTTGGATATTTGAAATGCAAGCAGTTGTCACCTGTTAAATGCATCATTAATCCACGTTGTAGTAATAGGGTTGTTGTAACCATGGTAGTCTAAGGATGTACTGGAGATATAGCCTCGAGGACTTCCTAGCTTTTTTAAGACCAGCTAATAGAACCGGAAAAAAATGGACAAGTTCTTAGGCTAGAGATCTTCTCAGTCTGGTTCTTGTGCTTGGTTTAGTAAAAGTCACTGCAGAACTCACCTCCCATATGTTTAGGCTATCATAGCTTTTAAAAATTCTGGTGATACTACTTGGATTAATAAAGACTTTGACAGAAGGTTGTACTTTACACTTTGCCAAATATGTATTTTTAGAAGGCAAAAAGTGAAAATGAATTAACCAAAGGGGAGCAGACATTTCAGCCTAAATATATTCCAGGCTACATCTGAGATATGGTGATCAGCAGCGAAAGAACCAAGTGGTTTGGAACATTAAGGTGATGGAAGAACGTTTATTCAGCTGCTTATATATTTTGTTGGATGTGAATTCTCCCAGCTGTGTACATTCCCCTTTCTAAGTCTTATCAGATATGATTGTGTACATAATGAATACATTTCTGCAGTCTCACCTACATGAAAAATAATGGAGTCCTGTAACCAGGCTGTGTCTTTGTTGATAGGGTATCAGATTCAGGCTATTTCAGGTTAAATCTAACTATGTTAATCCAGTTTTGCAGTTTGTTTTTGATTCATCCTGGTGTTTAACAGTGTTAAAATAATAGGTAGTATATATTTTAACATAATGAAGGAGCCTTTTGTTGAATAAGGATTTCTTTTTCTTCACACTATAGGAATGGAATTATGTGTAATGGTAACTGTAAATCAAAGTCAAGATGCTCGAATCAAAAGTACTTAGAAAAAACTCTTTAGTTTCAGAATGAGAAATGGCCATTTTGTTTGGACAGTAGGTCAGATTCATGACAAAGTTAATGGATATATAATCTTCACTTGCAGGACTGTAAAATAAAAAGGATTGATTTTGCATGGCAAGTTTCATATCTGAAATAGCTCAAGAGAAATATAGCTGAGATACTAGTGGCAAATGGAGCAGCTGTATAAACAGATGCAGGAACTGTTCTAAGCTCAGCAATAATTCACGTATTGCTCTGGACAGTGGAATCTGTTTTAGGTGTTGATCTATGATAACAGGATTTGTGCCTCAGTAAGACATATGTAGACACCAATGACTACCCAGGCCTTGGGTGTGGTAGAAGGAAACTGTCACTTTCTCTCTGGGGAAGAGAAATGTTCCTCAGAGCTCCTGAATCTCTATGTATCTATCTATCTTAGGAAAAGCGTTTCAAAAGCAACAACAGATTATAAAATTCACACCAAGCTTACTGAGCCGTTCAGTCAAGTCCAGGGAGGGCTGATGAATTCCTTTTATGTCACTGCATAAACATGTGCTGTGTAGTCATTAACAACACGGGTCTGGAGTTTACCAGAGCTACAATACAGTTCATCATCTTTATGTCATGTAAAAGATTTCCACATCTTCAGTGAGTTTTTTGGATACAGCCGAGGGTAGCTGCATTGTGTCAACTTAGGGTAGGCTCTGCTTTAACAGGATTACAAATGAGTGCCTTAGCTGCAACGTAAAAAGCTGCTCGTGTCAGGACGTGGACTTAAAAGTTCTATACATTTCATGGGAAGGTTGGATGATATAGCGCAAAGCATTGTCTGGACTGTGGGTGAGCAGAGCTTCTTTCAGGTTATTGCGGAACAGACCCTTACTGGTACTTCCACAGCACATCCTTTCAACATCTAACATTTGCCAGTAGAATATTCAATGGTCCAGGGATCCAGAGAGTTGGATGGGAGTTTGATGTGCTGCGTATTACTCTTAAGGTGCTAATTGTTTTGGCACCTATCTTGTTTGTAAGAAGGCTGTTATACCAGAGAACCAGGAATAACTCTGCTGTAGAGAAAACCAACGGCCATACTGAAATCCTAAGGATGTGTGCATCGCTGTAGTACTGACTACCTCTGGAATTATATTTCCTAAGATGTTTATTTTCTGTTTGGAGTTTTCCAGCACCTATAACAGCTCTAAAACTCCTATACAGTAGCCCTCCAAGATTTGTTTGAGTCATTGTCATACATGATGTTTGTGCCAAACAAATTCATCATGAGCTTTTCACACCTTGGTTATTCAGATACGGTGAAACTGCTGTTGTCTTTGAGGTATTTTCTTTTGATCTCCCACACATGAAATAAATCTCTGAAGTCCTAAGGTCATCTTCAGAAGTTCAAGAACCTCCTATAGTTGAGTGCATGTGAGGGTATGAATGTAAGTTTTGTGTTATCTATGCATATACTTGCATAATACCGTAAGAGGCATAGTACTGGTAAAAAGCCTGAAGAGCTAAACAGCATTTAAGCAGGACCCATAACCCCATTCTCCTAGCTCCCAACTTGATGTGGACCACTGAGCTTTGCAGAAATAGGAGTTAAACTTGTTGTTCTGCATAGCTGAGCACCCTTAGGAAATCTTGGGGACAGCTTTTGGTCTCACATGGAGGGAAAGCCTCCTTACCAGCAGCACGGCTCCACCTAACTCCTGCTGAGTTCAGGATTCAGTGGGCTCGGGAGCCCCAGTCCCATGCAAAAGTTAGTCCAACTGGACTTGTGCCCAGGAGCTGCTCTCCAGCCCAAGGGAGCTCAGCAGGCACCACGAACCGCAGCCCCACACAGGGTAACCTGGAGTTCCTTCCACATCCTTTAGGAACTTAACCACTTCTTTCTCTTCATGTAAGCACTTTTGAATTATAATAAAAGAGCAGTATTTTTTAGTTCAATTCCACTCTGAGCTTGTCTGTGACCAGAGGTTGTCTGGTTCAAGTCCAGCTCCAGTTTAAGAAAATTTCAAATACGGGTTCAAACGCAGTTACTATGGCATGGAAAAATAACTGTTTATCTAGCTTTTGGATGAAATTTGTTTTCAACAACAATCCCAATATAACAGGTCAGGCTTTCCAGTGGCTCAAGAAAGCATAATGATTCAAATCAGGTTTTGGAGGCTAAGAGGCTGTGATTTGAATAATAAATGATCTGAATCAAGTCCTGAAACAAACTGAGGGAATGGCACTGTTTCTGTCTCGAACTGGTGAAACAGCACCCACCCTGGAATACATTATTTTAAATGAACTCTTCCAATTCCCCAGTAGACCTACACAAAATACACTCATCACTGGAATGGTGTAACTTTGTTTGTAGAATTTGAATCATGGTTCTCATATGGCAGACATAAGAATTAGAATGGTTTTCTAAACCAAATGGAAATAACCTAAAATATATGCGAAATGAACACTTTGCTGTACCTCTAGATGTTCTAGATGTTCTAAAATAGAGCAGTGATATTTTGACATGTTTCAGGATATTATCATTTAGAGATATTTTGATAGGTGTAGAATTATGTTGATGTTGCATGAAGTGATGTTACTACAATAAAGAAAGGAAATCTGCATTTTAAAATTCTAGTGAAGCTAGAGGACATGATAAGACAGACTTTCCAGTGATGTGCAAGCCTCTCTGAGGCAGGAGTCAGATTTCTAACTTATTATCTTCCTTAATGTTGCCAAATTTTGTCATTAATGTCTGTGTATCCAGATATCACCCAGAATGATATTGGAAATCCATAAAAAATCGGAGTGAGTATAGAACTTGACAAATCATTTGCAATTGCTGAAGAATAAGGTGTCAGCTTTTTTCTGATCTTCTCCGAATACTAGGTAGAATGCTAAGGGTTGGCTTTGGCTTTTGGCTTGTAAAGACCAAGTTGATGTGGGATCTACTCCAGCTGCCTTTCTCACAGTGACATCTTGGCAATCAGCGAATGCTCCTGATCTGGAGCGGGTATTGCGCCCAGAGGTACACTGGGACAGAAAAGGACGCTGTACCCAAGATCACTTAGCTAAGGTAGCTCTGATGCTGACCGCGGTGTAGGAACGGCAGCTGCGCATGTGTAAATATTCAAGTTTTAGCCCAAGTCACGGGTAAGTTTTCAACTTCCATTGAAACCCACCCTCCTCTTACCAGAACTAATTAGGCTGAAACCAAGCACAGGCGCCTATGAAGGAACACAGCTCTGCATTAAAGTGTAAGCGTTCTTAGACCAGGAGACACCAGGGAGGTCTTTCCCGTGAGCCTGCTTTCAGCATCTTTTCCTACAAAACCCATGGCTTAGAGATCAACAAATTCATTTTTTCCTGTTACTTGAGATCTGTGATTGGAAATCCTGCAGACAGCTCTCGCTGTTGGCTTTTGCTGATCACTGTGGCTGTGTTGATTAGCAGTTGAACAGCGATTTCCAGGAGGATGGTGTTTTGGAGCAACATACATTGCTATGGGCAAGGTATGCGTCAGGTCACAGATGGGCTCTTTGCTTTAAGACATGTAACTTGAAGGCTATATACACAAATAAGAAAAACAATATTTAAATGTAAACTTTAAGGAGTACAATCTTAGAAATATTCTTGGTGAAGGCACAATGAGGAAGATTTACTTTATCCCACACACAAATTATAGATTCTAAAGATGTGTAGCCCTTAAAAATTCATAGATCACATTTTACACAGAATGATACTAGTAATATACTACTTTTATGGAGTCTTACTGGCAGTGAATAACATCTCACTATTACAGTTTTGTGAGCACACATGTATAGTAAAGTGATGCTAATCAGAAGTTAGTCATATAGTAGTGTTTAGAAGTAATGCTTCAAAAACTTTAAGGAATAAAGCTAAACAGAACATTAAATTTCTCCAAAGAGAATGATGGAGCTGTATGGCTCATTTATTTAAGATCTTGTATGTTTTTGCAAAATGCATTTTAGCTAATATTTAGAAATAATGTTAATGCTATTTATTAACTATTCATTACAGTACATAGCCCACTAGAGGGCTGCTTTTCAAATAAATTGCATCCAGAGTGTTAATAAATGGCAAAATAAAAACAAAAAATATGCAGCATGAATATGTATATTATTTTACCGCATTATTTTGTCATATACCTTCTGTGACTGCATGTTATATACAGAACATACTAAAACAATACAAATCATGGCCTCAACTCTGCAAACATTTAGAATATGCTTAGCTTTAAGCATATAGTTACTTTCCTTTTAAGCTACTGATAAGTTTAAAGAGATGCCTGGATGCTACTGAGACTATCTTCTGTCACATATCACACTGTCTCTGGTTGTGGAGGGGCAAAGTTCCAATGTTTATACCCTGTATTTGATTTGAATATTGCATAGCAGAGGTATTTTGACATCTGAATGACTGGTCACAGCTTCAGTTTGGAAATCAGGTGTCAGTAGTAATTTCTTTTCTTGTGCTCCGATTGTGACAACGCCCTCCACCTTCTTTACAAATTTGTAAAGAACACGACAAGGAAATGAGGAGATTACGTAAAAAAAATACAACAAACCTGATTTTCGGAGACAACTATCAGTGTATATTGATTTATGTTTTCCTCCTGAAGCAGTATAAAAAGCACAAGTATTCAAGTGTCATGTTGGTTCATGAATTCCTTTACAGTAGCACTGTGTGATTTAAAGGAGCAGAAGTGCCAAGTGATGTGGCAGTTGCCATGGTAACTACAGCAATTCAATTTTTATTCAGTATCATGTAAAATGGAACAAGATACGGTTTGCCTTGTGGCTTCAGGAACTTATGCATCCTACCAGTGTTGTTTCTTTTTGTCTTTGTTAACATTATTCCATTAAAAAAGTAACATATGTTTGTTTTAAGCATTTGTCTTGGTTTTAGGCTGTGTCATGCCATTGTTTTTAAAGCAGAGCTTCCCTTACAAACCATTATAGATCTGCAGAGAAAAGAGATTTAGATACTAGCACTGACTACATAAAGCAAACTGCAGGGTAATTCTGCTTAAAAATCAATGTTATTATCTACCCTATGATTTTGCAGCCTGCATTTGATATATTCATAAAGAAGATATGTAGGATCTTTACATAGGAGAATGTGATCGTTTGTACTAGATATCTTACTGATTCATGAAATTCAGCATCCTCCCTCCACCAGCAGCCAGTTCATTATGACTCAAAGGAAAACAAAATCTTCAGTGGTGTAATGGGTTGGCTGGGGAAGCTGTAGATGAAGATTAAATTCTGTTTAACTGTCTGAAGTTTGAGTGATAGAGCTGGTCAGAAAGTTTGAGAAGGGCCATTCTTCCAGAGGCAAGAACTTGATCCTGGCAGGAACACATGGATTTCAAGCAATCTTGAACACAGATTTAATTGTTTGAGGAGAGGAAGAGGTGGCAGATCCTGATCCCTCAGCCCTCTCTCTAGCAGTCCCTGGGCAGCATGTTCCCTTCCAGGTCAACATGGAAAGCCACTCGCCAGGACCTCTGCTCTCGTTCTGTAGGCATAGGAGAATAAGTGTCTCGGGCTAAGATTCAAGCTGTGAGACATTCAGCCTTTCCATGTGAATCCCTGGCATCAGGGGCCTAATAGCTACATCAGCATTAGTAAAATAAACAAGACCAGGGCACAGAGCCTGTCACGGTCCCACATTCGTCCGTACTATTTAATTGTTGGCACGGTCACTCACAAGGTGTCCCATGCCAACTAGTACTCTTCTAGGCTGTTTTTCTTCTAAGTCTAAGCATGATCCAGGCCAGGGACTATTTGTAGCAGGCAGCTTCACTGTGGACTGCTTTGGAGCACAGGTGTTAACACACGTGTTTTCCCTAGAATCAAAGCTTCAGCTGCAGGTAGTGACTCAGCCCTTTTATATATATATATACTTACAAGAATTCCTGTGCCATTTATTGTAGGTTTTTTAGTACTAGGCTGTAAAAGTTAAGATCAGATCCGCTTTCTGGGAAGGCTGAAGGTTTGGTAGCACATTTTCTTTCATCCTGCCCAGAATGGTTTTGCACCTGTACATCATTAAGTTTCCACCCTTAGAGGCAACATTGCTGTAGTGCTGCTGCATGTCCATCACTTCAGCATCCTTCGGAATGCAAGGGTTTATGTACTATACATATAAAATCATATCTGAGTCAGAATACTTTCAACAAGGTTCTAAATTTAAGCACAAGGATTCCTATTAAATTAATTTCATCGAAGCTCAGTTTTGTTTCTTTTTTCCATGAATCAGCAAGATTTAAACTGATGACATAGTTTTAAGATTTAGTTAGGCAGATGTTTGAGTTGCTTTGACTAAGCATAGTTTTAGTTTTGTATGCATTTTGACTGGTATCAAAGGAAAAGGTAGTTTTTTACTAATAGAATTGCAAATCTACTGAGTTTGTAACTCAAAGCTTCTGTAAAAACAGCAATATAATGGCTCATGAACTGCAGAATGTCACAGATAGGTCTCTACTTTCACTTTGGTACATGTGGGTATCTCTGATTCGCATTGCTGGGCATTAGGCACAAGCATGGGGGAGATAACTGATTCTTTATAGCTATATACTGCAGCTCCAGTAAAATACCCGTTTCAGTGAAGAATTATACGTGTCTAAGTAGTGCATGCCAAGACCTGGATAGGGTGTGAGCACAGCACGTCAGCATGCATGCAAACAGCTCCTGGGTTGGTATGACTGCTTTTAGCGCTATGGATAGATCTATCATAGAGCAATTTTTCAATATGAGCTGAGTATGTGTGTTTGAGTATCAGAACCTGTGACAAGGAAAAGGGACATGATTCTGTGCCACGGAAGAATGACCTACTCCATTAATGCCCGAGGACCATTGCAGCTGACAACAGTTCACCGTGCACTCTGCTCTTGCAAAGGGATGTCATTTTGCGAACTATTTATCTCTCTGGCTCTTTACCTTTAGCAGGTAGAGTAATGACTTCATTTTACAAACGTCAGTGCTGTTTTTATGATACAGATTTCACTTGATTGTTAAACTGTTAATTTGCAGATCTTTACTAAGTGAATGCAAACAAATTCTGGTCCTCAAAGCTCTGCTAATGCACAATGTTCAAATTTTAATTTCCAGTCCATCTTAGATTACGGTGATGAAAAACAATATTTAATCCCTCGTTAACACATGAATAAGCGGAAACTGTCATTTCCCACCGAACAATAACGGGATTATCTCAAGAACTGTCAGTTTATGTGAAAACATTATGTTGCCCAAATTTTCATAAAAATTAGCAGTGGGTAATATTCAAGATCAGAGCAATGGAAAGAGGGAAATCTGCATTCATGGTAATAAATATTCATATTTGTCTGCTCAGGAGATGAAAATCTAATCAAGGGGCTATTGATGCGCTGGCTTTTTTTTTTTTTTTTTTAAACCAAGATGTTTCATCTAAATTGGGTTTGATATGGAAATTAGTCTCACTCCAAGTCCTCCAGGCCATGAGCATGCTGGGATAACACTGGAGGTGTCCGGTACATCAGATGTTGCTGCTGGCATCTGCTTCTACAGACAACAAACACAATAAAATAAAATAAAAAATTGACAACATCTCAAGGGTCAAGCTTCTAGTGGCTTGGGGTGTTGTGCCTTTTTTTTTTCCCCCTAAACATTTTAATTTTATCCCAGTTAAATCCTCAGTACTGCAGGGTTAAAATTGTCGGCATTTTTTGCTTTTGTTGACAATTACCATAAATCAGAAGACACTCTGCATGAAGCTTAATGAAATATGTATGATCTAAAAATGGGAAGAAGATAAGTGCAGTATGTTGCTTTAGAGTTTTGTGTGTGTATCTATGTATCTGTGCGTGCATATGCACAACCTGAAGAGCTGACTTCTATTTTGTGTGCTGCGCACTGAATGGAAGAGTCAGGCAGTTACCAGCTGGAGAACATAATAGGTTCTTGACAAAAAACATAGACCAAATGAATAAAATGTATCATAGTTTATTAAAAAAGTGAGAGTAGTATGTTTTCTATATCTGTTAATATGTTCAATTAGTATACTTATCTCTTAAAATACTCTTGATACTGTTTTTGTCTACACTAGCAAGAAAATCTGGTCCTCTAGCATTGCCTCCTAAAAGAAGTGCTTGCCTTGGCATGCTTTTTTTGGGTTTTATTATTGTTTAACTAGTTGTACATAATCTCTTGTCTATCCTTGTACTTCTTGGGGTTTTTATGACCTTTTTTTAATGAAATAAATCATGAAGGTCCTGATCTTACAAATAACCACACATATATATAAGCACATCCTTTCGTGGGAAAATGTTGTGTTTTCTGAGATCTACCTAGCAGAGTTGTGAGTGCCGCTGGACACTAGGTGGTTTAATCTAGCTACTGATCGCTGTGCACACACAAGCAATGGGTGACTCAGTCCTTTTAAAACTCAAAATACCATCAGCGAGTTTATTTAATTCTTGGAGAATCTGTCGTACAAAAGGTATCTTTTTTTAGATTTGGGACTGGACAAAAGTCATATCAGCAGCATTCAGCTATATTGCCTGTAGCAGGAGAGAGCAGAAAGGAAAGATAAGCAGAGGCTGCTCTGAAAGAAAGAATATTCTTACTGACCAAGAAAAGAGAATAGCTAGAATACAAATAGTGCTTGTTGAGGAGGTTGCATCCTTTCATTATCAAATCTATACCAAATAGAAATATGCAGATATGGCTTGTACTATTTGAGAATTCCAGTAATTTGTGCAATAAATCATTGAGAGGCAAGTGTAAGCAGCCTGCAGAGTGTGGTGTGCATGTATTGGCAGACCTGATATCTTTTACTGTACAATCTGTGCTGGTATCTTTGTCCAAAATGTTTTTCAGAGACTTTATCTTCCTAATCAACTCCCTTGCCAAGCTTTAAAAAAAAGAAAAAAAAATGCATGTGGCATGTATAGCAGATGGATGTTCGGCATTGTACAGGTGTCTGGCACGCAGGTGCCAGATAATGTAAGGTAGTTAGATATTTTCTGGGAAATCCCATTATTTGTTCCTAAAAGAAAGAGTTGCCCATTCTTCTAGTGCTACCTGAGAGGATTAATGGCCCCTCTTAACTGTTACCTGTTTGACTGAGCAGTGCTTAGACCAGAGCTGCCTTTTTTCTCTTTGCCTTTCCCCAAGACACTAAATTGACTCTGTGAAGTTCGTCGTGTTCTGCAGCAGAACAGCAGCAGTCTGCACTGAGGTCAGGCAGCACTACTTGATCCAAGTTCTCCTTGATTCACTTCACCTTCTTACACGTTTTGCTATTAATTTTAGTGTAAATAATAACTGTTTCATCATGGAAAGAACTGGGAATTCTTCGTATATAACAAGCAACTTCGGCTACAATAGATGAATATTTAGGAAAAAAAGATCAAATCAGTTATAGTAGCTTCTACTGAAATGCTGATCTGAGTTTGTCTCAAGTAGAGAGATGATGATGATGATGATCTATTGATCATGCTTACCATCATTGTTGGCATTAAGCCATAATACATCTCAAGGTAGTATCTGGAGAAAAGCAGTGCAGTGCTACTTGTAAGCAATATATCCAGTACTGTGTGAGTTCTCACACCACTAACCTCTGCACATATTTTGGCTGCTTAAGGTACTCTGTATTAAGTAATGTCCTTGGGTTCTCACCACAGGTAAGGAAGATACTTCAGGTGCTTCATGGCCCTCAGCTGTGGTCCTGGGTCACATTTCCAGTCACCTTCTTGCAGGGACCTGCTACTTCACACTACTGAAGTATCACAGGCAGCTTCACGATGTGTGCTCTGATTTTCCCCACAAAAGTACCACGTATACATCTACCGGTGCTTAGCAAGATGTGGTTCTGCGTGCTGCAGAGCTTTTTGATATTGTGGAGCATTTCTGGTTTCCCATTCGGATTAAATCAAGTCTTTTCCTAGCTTTTCATGATAGAAGCACAATAACAGAGACTGAGAATAGAGTGGAGGTGTAGGTCCTCATGCAGAAGGAGGGAGACCTTGATTTTCTGCACTGCTCTTCTATGTGGGCTAAACCTCATCAGCTACACTGGGTAGTAGCCTCCAGGAATTGTTTCATTTTATGTAGATATTTTTAATATTCCAGGTATTTTATGAGAACCTGGGACTGGTAGGTGTTCAACATAGCTCCTGGTTCATACTAAGATCCTTGTTCTGAGTCAAGTGGGCGAAGGCTTGAACTTTGGTTTCCCGTAGGAGTGCTCTGACACTAAACTGTAGATAGTGGTAAAGTTTTCTGTCACCTGAACTTTAACCAAAAATCATGTCTTTGACATAAAAAAAATTCCCTATTCAAAATTTCCCTAAAACTTGTGTGGATCTATGAAAAAATTCGTTCTGTAGCAAATTGATATTTCTTTGCATAAATCATTTAAATGAAAAAAGGCTGAGTAGTTTTGATTAACAGGGGCATTACAGTAATGCTTTCTAGACAGGATTGGGATCTCACTGAGTACTTGCCCACACATAGAGCGACAGGAAAACTGAGCCTTTGAGTGATTACAGATAATCACTCAAAGAGACAAGATTAGAAAAGAAAGGGAATAAAAATTATAATTTTTCTTATTTTACAAATAAGCATATGAATTATAAAGATATTAAGTAAATACCTCCAAATTTGAAAACAAGCCTGTGAGAAATTTGGGACTGGACCCAAAGCCCAATCCAGTGCCTGAACCAGGCACTCACCTTTCCTGTCCATTCGTATGCAATTCCAGGAGCATCAGGCTGAAAGCTTATCTTCAGACTTGACTTAACAAAATGTTTTAATAATCCTAGCTATGAAATGCTAGGAGCTGATCTTGGATTTTACAATAAGAAATGAAGTGGTTGTGATACAGTATGGTATGTAAATTATATGCAAAGTATATTGGCATGCAAATTTTAATGCTAAAAGAAAAATCATTCTTTTTGAAACCAGAGAAGAGAGTTTTTCACCCATAGAAGCCAGAATCTGCCAATAAATTTTTTAAACAAATTGACAGGATTTCATTACATTTTAAAACATATTTGTATTTTCATGCAAAATAATTTCATCTCTTTTCTAAACAAGCTCAATTTCTTTGCTGATAACAAGTAGGCAAAAAAGCTAAAAGTCTCTTAGATAACTAAGATCTTATGAGGATGCCATAATATAAAAAAAATAGTTATTAATGTGTGAAATATTTAAATGTAATTTTAAGACTTTAGTCTTTTGGTTTCAACAGTCGATGGTTGGAGCAGATGCAGGTGTTGTCTGTGACCTTGTTGGTCAGTAACATCCACAGTGGCTAATACCATGTTGTTATTGCTGGTTTGTATCTATTAGACAATGAAAAGTTCCTCTGTCTATTGCCATGGTGAACTCTGGAAACACTAATGGGTGGATATAGACTGTTTCAGGAATAGGTAATATTCATAGGGCATGACAAGATACACCTGGTTGTCTCTCTGGCTCACCAATGACACAATGGTGTTATTCAGCATATTTTGTTAGCTGCGACAAGAGAAAGCAGAGCAATAGTAGCTGTGTCTGCTGTCTTTTCTCTGTTTTATCTTTTTCATTTTGAGCTCGAGTTTTGTGCCAGACTAATAGCCAATGGCAATGGGCTGGGGAAATGAAACTTTCACTAAGATTAGGGAATGTGCAGAAAACAATGTGTGAAATCCTGATTTGACAAGGATGAACAGACTGGTGAGGGCACAGAGACATTTTGTGAAGCGAAACCATATTTGTACCCAACGTGTCTAGAAAAAACTTATAACAACTGAGGTGACAAAAGATCCCACCCAGGAGACAATAGAATGACATCTTTATTATACCAGTCAGAGAATAAAGGAGGTGTGGAGTTTATTCTGCCCTTTTCCATTACTGGCAGCTTATATTCATTTCTGGTAGGGGAGCAATGTGTGTGGTGTTGTGCTCTGGGGTGATTATCCTTGTGAGACTGTAAGTTCAACAGTTGTCATGGCGTTTGGAGTTGCAGGCTGGCAATTTTTGTAACTGAATCTCAGGAAATAAACAAAATATGGCAACTTGATACATTTCAAGCAATTAAATTTCTGCTGAAATTTCTGCTTCATCCTGGGGACTCCCAAATTTGCTCAGCCAAATTCTGTCTCTAATTAGGAATGCAAATAACCTCCAAGAAACGGAAGAAGGCAGACATCTTTATTATATACAGTGGCACAACGATATATTGTATTGGCACCTGCCCTTAATTTAAAACAGGGTCTTAGAAACCTGTTATCAGACCACAAGTCAGGAGAGCAGACTGAAAAATTGTGTCAGCTGTGGCTTTTTTGGCTCAGGAGAGGTGGAACCACAGAATTCCTCTGTTGTAAAATGGCTTATTTGCAGGGTATAAATTCAGTACTCCTACCCAGCCCATTCAGGCTATAAAGTTTTCAGTGCAAGGTCTCTTCCTTACTGCGTGCCCAATGTCCAATACCTTGATTATTAATTACCATGATGTAGCAGGTACAGGGAACCACCAGGCTGGATTCCCTCATCTTAAATACCTGACAGATCAGCAAATACTCAGAGGTTTGCTGGGTCATTTTCCTGAGAAGATGAATGATATATGCAAGTTATTTCTTTGGTGCAATCCTGTTCATTTACAGAAATTGTACACCAGCTCTGTTTCATGGGACACTGGAGGCAATTGCAGGCACGCAGTTTCCAGGTTCACAAGACTGGCTCTGGCTTTTTCCAGAGCCTTGAAAGACTGGCTCACAGTTTCCAAGGCTTCCCTGCACCCTCACCTGCTCCAGTGAGATGTGAGCCCACTGATTACAAAAGTCTATTAGTAGCTAATGTTATCCACCCAACTTAGTTGTACAGACACTTCACTGAATCATCTATGATAGGAGTGTAGTCAACTGAGCTCTATAATCAGCAGAGTCCAGCTATGATTGGAATTGCCTTCTATTGCCCACCACTGATTACAGGGAAAGCCAAAAGTTAGGGCTGCATAGTTAAATGGGACTCAGTTCAAAAACTAAGATTGAATAGGTTGGATCTCCACTAGATCTGAGGTGTCAGGATGATTCTGTATATAACTAGGTAAATTTGGGATATCACAATCTGTAGTGTTGGCTGAAGAGACGAATGGTACAAATAGTGTTCATTGAACTCCATGTTGGTCTGATAAGCCTGTCCTAGGGATTCCCAAGTGTTATCTTCAACCATTTGTGGCCGTCCTTGACTGGGCACTGAGTGTGTTCATGGAGTGTGTGAGCACACTGAGCTTGAGCAGCTGGGTAATCAAAGCCCAGCAGGTCTCCCAGGCCTTGTACACTTCTAAGAAGCCATACGGGGCCTGTCCTACACTCCGTGTCCCCAAGACTAGGTTGAGGTGATTTCTTGAAATGGGGCTGCAAGGGCTCCTGTTGTAAGGATTTCCCTGGGAAGAGGAGGTGAGACTTGAGTGTGAGGGGAGATGAAAGTTCATTTCAGGGTGAACCATGTTATCCTGGGCCAGGCTGGATCTTGATGGCCCAGTGGTTAACTTACCTTCCAGGGCAACCCTTTGAGACCTGCTGACCTACGCAGTGGATAAGTCTGTAGTCTACATTACTTTCATAGTTGATCCCACCGGAGAAAGCGTCTCTTCTAGTAGCCTGAAGCCCTCTCTTTACAGGCAACAAATTCCCTAATATTAGCTTCTGAACACAAAGACAATAAAGATTTCATTCTTTTTCAGCTGGTGTTGAAAAATGTCATGAGGGTGGCCATGCTGACGGAGCACTTTGCAAGGAAAGAGGAAGGTGTCTGCTTAACTAAAGGATGTTTCCTTCTTTTCTTTTCCTTTTTACTTTGTGTTAAAGATGTATGACTTCCCAGTCAGCGCAGCTTGCAGCGCGCCTTTGTTTTCCAAATTAGAAAAACAAAACAATCTGTTTCTCAATATAGTTGTCGGGCAGTTTGTTGCGTCAAGCTGTGAGCAATGTATGCCATGGAAAGAGCCCTGGCTGATGGCAGCAGAGGAGATGTGTGATTGGGATACAAAAATAGTCATGCCACTTGGAGCGTATGCAAACAACTGTGTTTCTCTTCTGGTAGTGTAGAAACCCCTGGTGTGTCCCCTAACCTCAAAGCTAACTCAGAAGAAAAATAATAATAATGTCATCTCTTATTTTGTTCTTTCTTTTATTGCTTGCTCACCCCTTCCCAGGGGATGATATGTAGTCTCATGGTAGAGGACAGAGTGCTTACCATGAAGGAAATGTCCAGTTGCAAATCTGTACCTGTAGGCAGATGCTGCAGTCTCCATATAAGCTCACACACATGAGAGAAGCTAACTGGGCTGTGCCCACACCAAACCTGGAGCCTCATGTGTTTGAACAGTGTAGGTCCTTTGGGTCGTCTGGATCAGCCAGAAGAGGGAGACAACTCACACCCACTATAAAAATGATATAAGTTTAGAAGGGTGAAATAGCTTTGAATTTATATTAATTCTTTGTAAGTAATTTGCTTGAGAGTGCCAGATTTTCCAGGGCAAGGAATAATATTAAGACTCACTGTTAGAGATATAGCAAGTCTTTTTGATAAAATAGTTTGCAGAGTATTATATACTATACTGAATGCTAGACAGTTGGGTAAAAAAAAAAATCAAACCTATTATTTTCTGCCAGAAGTTTCCATGTAGTTCTTCATATTGTGGATGTCTTTTTCTTCTCTGTTTTGGTTTTGTTTTTATTTCATTCAGAACAAGTGAGCCAGTATAATATTTCCTCAAAAACTGTTTACTGAATTGGCTTAGTGTTCGTTTTTATTTAATATTAACTTGGTGAACCAAAATGAAGAAAAAATTGCTCAAATAGAATTGAATTCCAGGTTTCTATCAAACACATAACTCTGATAGTGTGAAATAGAGAGTAAAAAATATTAAAAAATTGTAAAAGGGCAACACTACTCATATATGCCAGTAGGTATCTGTTCCTCATTGATTTTCAGAGTCAGCTTCCAGTCATCTGACTCTTCACATCTTATGAAATATAATGCAGTATACAAAAATAAATCAGTTGGAGAACTCAGGATTACAGCATGCAGCGTTATGATGTCAAGGGTGAATGAACCCATTGAAAAAGCAACAAATGCACTTCAGTGATTGCATTTTTTTAGATTTTATCAACTAGCGTGCAGATTTCGTCTGTCTAAACACAATGTAGTCAGCATTTATCTCCTATAAAATCAGTCAAAACAGAAACTCCTATGTAATCAGTTTGACTCAGAGATGGTGGTGGTGGTGGTGGTGGTGGCGGAGGGAATCACTTTTCTCTAGTAATTCTCAGGCAGCCAATGCACACTTCTTATCAGGGGTTACCTAGCAACTGTATGCTGCCATTAGTGGAAGTATAGTGATTAGTTAATAGCCCATGACTGCACAGGTTACTTTTTTTACAATTATATACAAGTATTTAGCATTTGATTTCTTCTGAAAACCCCTTCTCATACAGAAATTATATCAGGTCAGATCATGCCTGGCGCTTATCTCTCCAGTATATAGTTAGCAGTAAGTGCTTCCCTTCCTCCACCTTCCCCGTCATATTTTATGTCTTCCAGGCGATTGCTACAACTTAAAGCATGTTTCCAAGAGAAAATTAGGAAGTGTCAAAAAGAGATCAGTGCAATTTTCTGGAACTTTGTTTGTATTTTAAATTTTACCTGGGAATTGCATGAAGAACTGACTGTTCACATCTCTCATGTCATACTAGGACCAGGCAAGAGGAAAGACCTTTCAGATGCAGCAGTGTCATAGGGGCACATTCATAACCCACTATTTCAGGTTTTACAACATGGTATAAATTGGAGGTGACTGCCACACCTTAGCTCAAGTATTCAGCAGCACTTGAGTATTTTGATGCAACCCTTCGCATAGTATTTTTCCTCAGGCTACTTTTTAACCTTTTTTTTACCTTATAACTTTGTACTAAAACATGCACTTTTTTTTTTTTTTTTTTTTTTTACAATAAGTGCTTTTGTTTGCAAAAATCTGTTAGCTTTGAGCATAAGGTTTTCATCTAATACCTAACAACTACTTGCTCTCTTCTGTATGATGGCTTTATGAAATTTGGAAGGGTGCATTCCCTAGCCTAGCAGAAAAAGCAGATGTTTGTACTGCCCAGGTGAACCAGACATCCATCAGATGTGCAGCTTTTGGTTCTGTATGAAGCCCGTAGCCCAAAAGAGGGACAGAGGTGAACTGTCGGCTATGCCTTATTCTTCCTGTGGCCCAGATAACCATGACTGTAATGCTCACCCCTGATGACCTGCAAGGTTGTTTCTGAGAAGTGTGGTCAAGTTGCCTTATATTGCTGTCATATTTCAAAGCCTGTTGCCTCCTGGAAGCATCTGGAGAATCAACCACAAAATCATGAAAATGTTGGCTGAAGGGACCCTGGAGTCACCTTGCGCCATCTCCTGCTCAAAGCAGGGTGGTTGCCAACACTGTATTGGGCAGATTTCCTTTCTATACCGGTAGTTCCAGCTCCAGTATTAGAAAATGAGGACTAATTTTTGAAGGCAGAAGGAAAAGGGTGGAACTACTACCTTACCTGTAAGAAAATTTCATCCTTTGGATGCTCCCAGTACTAACTTGCTTGTGCAATCTGGCCTCATGCCTTTTCCAAGGACTTGTTTTCTATGCTCTGAGACTTTTGCTGACTGCTGGCGATCTTGGTGTGTCCCTTGTACAACCATCCTGATCCTGGCATTGCTGCCATCTGGCACATGATAAATAATAATAAGTTCTCTTTGTCTTTCTTCACCTGCTCGAAGTCCATGCTCAAAGTTATACATCAAAGGCTCTGCATGTAATAAATGTATCTGCCACAGATGTCTTTGGGGTGACGATCAGCAATGATCACACAGAGCATCCTTTCTACTCCTACCAGGCCAGGGTGGTGGTGGCCTTGTACCCCTGCGCAGGGTGAAGAATACCGTCATTTTCATAGCTTTCTCTGTACCTTGTGGACTGGCTGGTGTGAGCTAGCTTGACAAACAAATTTAAAGTTCCCTGCAGCTATTTTTCCTCTGTGAATCACCAGGGGCTTTGGATGAGTGTACTGCAGTCTTGTTTGGCCCTAGAGAAACTTTCAGAATTGACTAGAATTGTTCTGGACACAGTTGCTACCAGAGCTTATTCCCCTGTGCCTGCTTCCAGCTCTGAAGAAGCTCAGGACTGTGTGCCTACAACAGTTCTGATTCAAAATGCAGTGAAATCAGTGGAAGAATTGCTTTGATTTAGGTCTCACACAAATGCATTAGGATCATTAGGATGCAAGATAAAGCATAGATAGTAGAGTCTACTACACCCAACTGTCCCTGCATACAAGGGAAAGACAAGGAAAATGAGGAGCTTTTCCATAGTCCCCCACTCCCTTGGGTTCACTTTCCTGGCCTAATTCCAAGCCAAACCCACCACTGGGCAAATTTCCCAAAAGGAAGACCACAGCCTTGCTCGCCACCATGCTACTCAGTGGAGCCGGCCCCTTTGGAAGACAGTGGTGTAGCTGTCCATTGCATTGCCATGGTCTCTCCAGGGATCCCCCTGGGATTTTTCTAGTGTGGATTCATTGAATACAACCTTAGTCTGACTTTTAAATACCCACCACATAGCCTTTGCTAGTCTTAAAAGCATGGATTATGTTTTGTATAACTTGCTTCAGATTCAGGACTTTCTGAAAGCTGGAACAAATTGTAATTAGTATCTTATGGACCTTCATAAGCTACTCTTACAGGCACAGGGAAAAGAAGGCAGAGCTTTGTTCTGTTTGTAATTTTTAGTGGACTTGCTCTGCCACTAATGGTGATAAGGACAACGTAAATTCATAAAGAGATAAATGTACAAAATAATTTATTTCTACTGTGAACTGAGGATAAAAATATACTACAAGTTTTACATAAACTTTTTGCTCTTACTGTAATTCCTGTTCCATGCACTACATATATCTGTGCATCACATAAGCCCAATTCATATCGACACATATAAGTTAGTTAAAGAAAAATCCATTTATAGTTTAGTAATTTGAAGTGCTTTATGGGTGTAATGGTTGAATTTTGGTAATTGTAACAGAACAATAATTACCATTGACTAGTATCTAGTCATTTTAAGCCTTGATCTCATTAATAGGGTCAGATTTTGTTACTGTTGGGAAGGACACTTTAAAAGACAGCTGCTGTGATTTCTGAATAGAGATCATAGAGCTTGGATTAGAATGTCACAATGATTTATGTGACTTCTGAGATATTTTATCGTACAGCATTAAATATAAACCGCAGGTACAACAGATGGATTTTGCCATACAATCCATTTATGCTTCATTCTGTAATCTGTGGTTATCACTGCATGTGTACAAGATGTTTTGTCTTGCAGAAGAAGTTTTTCTAAAGGATTGCAGCAGGATTTGTGCTGTCATTTATTAAACAGCAACCCCAGACCACAGAGTGGTGCTACACCGTGGCAGCTGCTGTTCTTCACAAAAACAGCATTTTTCATGTGGCTGAGTCTTTCTCTCAGTCAGCTCCACAGCAACTTCAAATCATTCATCTCTTTCTTTGTGTTTTGAGGGGGAAATGTAGCTGGAGACTGACTTAAGGACAATTTTAGCATGCTTGGGTCTCTCTTAAAGAAGTACCATGTTCATTTGTAAAGTGGCTGATCAGTCCTGTGAAAGGAGCTGTTGCTACATCCCTGCCTCATTAGCTTTTTAACTGACTGTATTGGATGTGAGCCCTGTTTGAAAGTACAGGGAGGTGGTTTGCTTCTGGTCTCATCAAAAGCAGCTTTCAAGCAGCAGCATGAAGTTACAGGAAGTTATTTGTTAAATTAAGCTGATAAGAATTGAGACCAAAATTGGGACCCAAGACTCCTGTCCCTCATTCCCATGTTCAGATATCCTTTTTTATTCTTTCCTGATAAATGTTTTTCAAATCCTAGCAGGCAGATTTGGAGTTACTAATGACATTTTGAATGGAGCCTTCCTGTCATCCTCAGGAGAGTGCACACAACCCTGGGCCGTGTGCTGGTGTAGCACTGTCTTGTTATTTAAGTGACAACTTCACATGCATGACTTTTTTGGCACTGGTCATATTATTTTTCAATTTGATGTGAGTATATTATTTACCACTGACTGCATTAAGGTTTTTTAGCTCCCAGAAGAGTACTTACGGCATATTTGATTCTCTTTTATTGCCACATTTCACAGACAACAAAAGCTTTGAACTGAGAGCCTCTGCATCCATTGGCATTAGGTAACAGCAGGTTTCATGCCCTTCTTTTAGACACCTGCTTACCAACCTGCGCATCTCAGTTGATAATTTTGAGAACAGAGCCTACATATCCCAATCCTTCCAAAAACCAAGCCATCCTACATACAAATGACAGATAAATAACAAGTGGTTTAGCTGAAGTCTGTATCATGCACTCTGACACAAATGCTTGTCTAGCAGGTGTGAGCAGCATCTGCCCCTGACATCTACATCTCACATCCACTGGTGAGCTCTCTGTGGTCTCCCTTTTGAAAACTGTATTCCCTGTGAAAAGACTTGTCTCACGTTAAGTTATCTGTGAGATCACTAACTCTGTCTCCATCCTAGTGTTAAATTCCTAACAATTTCTGTCAACCCTCAGTATCAGCAAAGATGTTTAATGAAAATCTTATAGTATTAAGACTACATCATCTTGGCGTAGGTGATAATGAGTCAGAAGACAGCCCTGGACCATACCCTTAACTTATCAAATAAATAATTCCTACTGGAGACATCCGCAGTTGTAGGGTTTTTTACCTTTGCTTTCTCTTTATTTTTAATCCAAAGGAGCAAACTTTGGGATTTGTCCGAACTGGTATTCCTGTTGAAGTGAAAGATGAGCAAATTTGCATCCAGGTTTGGAGTTTATTTCTTACAAGGTTCTTACAGGTCTTAAAATAAGGCGTTTTAAGCTAGGCTTACATAAATAAATAACCTTATTTTGCAGTTTACAGTACAAAGATTTTTCCTCCTGTTTTCCTCCTGATTTATTCTCACTGATAGTTTCATCCTGTTGTTGTGTAACTAAATCCATCATTTACATATGCCCAATGTGAAAAAGAGAGCTAGCTGCAACCGCTACCAGTATATTAAAAAACATTTTGTTTGACTAGAGGGAAAATGAATGAATACCCAAAAGTTCAGAATATACACCAGGAAATCAGGAAAATTCTATGAGTAAATGGCCGTTATAATACATTTACTTTCATAATTTATGAAGAGGTGACAGTGGATTCTATGTACCATCTTTTAGGCATCTGCTTTCAGACTTGCTCTACAGTATGTATTTTAATACTACATTTTCACCATCAAAGTGTAAAATACAGTGCAAAACTGGCACACAGCCCAGCAAAAGACAGAGCGTCTCTATTCTCAACGCCATCAATGAAACAGAGTGGAAGCTACTGGCTCACAACAAAGTTACTCTGCAGAAACTAAGATTGAATTCTGGTCTGTGGAGCAGGTAGGAGACAAAATTCTCAGTGTTTCTGCCTGGAAGGGATGTTGAGCAGCTGGCAAGCCATGCACAAGAGCTTTATGGTGCAGGTCTGTGAGCACAAAAGATCAAAATAAAAACTTTAAATGACCATTGGAAAACAGAGTTAAACAAAGCCGCCTGGAGTCTCAGCAGTGACACTTCCTGAACTTCTAATGATGGGGCACGGCGGTGTACGCCGACTCCAGCCCAGCCGCTGTTGCCACCCAACCTGCTAATGGAAGGAGCATGTTTGATTACTGACTCAGGGAGTAGATATTTGTCCTGCTTCCTGCAGTTTGGTAGTTAATGTTTAAAAACATGCTATTTTAATAATAATAATAATAATTAAAAAAAGAGTATCCACTGGGGATAAACATTATCCCTTAATTTCTAAAAATAATTATAACATGCATCTTCAAATTCAGAAGAGTGTGGCTCATGAATAGGAATGTAATTTCATGATTTAAATGCTGATGGTACAGCTAGAAAGCAACTGAAGTACATTATACACCAACCTAAGATTCTCATATTTTTCTGTAATATCATTTCAGCATTAGCAACGCTAAGCCACCTGCTCTTTCCTTAATAGAGCATGAGTTATTAAGACCAATGTTTTAAATTATGTTTATGCTTTAATAGAAAATATCTGGTTTCTTAATTTAAGAGGTGATTTAGTTTACCTGCTTTACTTGGTATATTAATTATTAAGTCACTATCTGAGTGTCATTTAAGATTAAATCATGCTGAATTGCTTTGAAAATACAAACAATCAGGAAAGATGGGTTTAAGGAACAACTCATACACTAAAGCAGATCATGACTTAGAGGGGTAAAAATAGTCTTGTGGCCGTGGTTGAGCATGTGTGGTTAGGGGACTCAGAAATTCTTTTGTGCTGTGCTAAAAACTTTATTTTCATCTCTTATGAAGGCTCTTACAACTAGAGTTTCAGAAGTACTTTTTAATTTTGAATCGTTTAGATTTGGGGCTCAGTGTTTAACATGTGTCACTGTGATTTGATTTTCAAAGCTAGTGAACGCTCAAAGCTACAATTTGAATCAGGTGAGACCCGGAATGTCAAGCATTTTTGAAAATGAGGCTTTATTTTTGGAACTTTAAAGCATAAATTACTGGCTCTGATTTTCAGGATTTCCTTATACAGTAAACTGTGGGTTGAGGGTAGAAATTTCAGTAATCTATTTTTCCATCTCATGCATTAACTAGTCATATTAATCAAAACATTTATTTCCATGTTTACCATTTAAGAATGAATTCACTTAAATTAATTTGAATTTTGGTTTTAAAAAGTTACATCAAGCTGAAATGATAACTTTTCTAATTATGAAATATCAAATTGGAAATTTTGAGTATTTAATAAATTTTCTGAAAAAGAAAATTAATCAGTCTGACTATTTCTGAGTGTTGTCAATGGCTCTGATGCCTAGAAAAGACTTTTGCTGAGAAATTTCCTGTTAGTTCTAGAACTAGAATTTTCTTGATATTGCATGTTTGGCAAGGCAAATTCATCAAGATGAGGGAGTTAATTTTTGTTGAACTTATGGATGGTCACAGCAAAGCATAACTGTCAAATTTCTTGGATACCTTTGAGTCATGTTGCAGGATGTGGATAAGGAGACAACCACTACAGAACTGCAGGAGTAATCGCTTTGTTGGTTCAGCCTTTCCTTACACTACTTTCTCATCTCAAGGGAATGCACAGTTGTTATGCTTGGGAATTAAATATTGAATTCAATCTCCCCTTGATAAAGCATAGCAACCAAATCTCTATCCATACTATCATTAAAAAATTCATGTCTCCCTGGCCCTTTTACTATGCAAGATCAAGGCCAATGCATTATAACTTTCTTTATATCTTCTGAACATTTTTAGCTTGAAAACAGTTAAAGTGGTTCTGACTAGACTAGAGGTTCCCAAGCTTCAGTATATGAAGGCAATTTAAATAGGGTGCCTCTACAATATGAGGTGCAGTAATATACATCCCCGCTCCGCTTAGAGGCATGAATAGATGCACTCACATCACGGGATAGCAGAGCATGTTTCATACCTGGCGGTGTCCACAGAAGAGCTCGAGATCCTTCGGCCTCCAACCTAAATCCCACCGCGTTACAGAATGGAGACTGGGGAGATCATCACACAGCCAATGTGAGGAGGTTTCATGACTTGCTATTCTTACACTCTTCTCCACATACCCACTAATGGCTGCTGCCACAAGCAGAGTGTTGAACTATGTGCATTTTTGGTCTAACTCAGTACAGTCACTCCTATATTTTTAAAGACCAAGAAATCCACATCTCAAGTTTTATTTGGTAATTAAGAAAAGAATAGTTTCCACTGCTGATCAGATCCCCTTATTGTACAGAGATGTTTATATCATCTGTGCAAATGTAGGAAAAGAGAATTATCCTGCAGAATGCAAAAGAGAAAACCACTAGATAGAGAGAGGCAGAAACTGCTCAACTGACTTCCCCAGTATAACACAGAATTTCAGTAACAGGATTCCCAGAGATGTCTCCATGAAAACCAACTTACACATGATCCTTACCAAGCTGTTTACCATAGCCAGCAATATGGATATCACAGCAGGAGTAACCCTGTTTTTGATAATCCTGGTGCACTACCCGGTAGTGCTCTATTCCTGGATTTCTTCAGTTTACAAGCACATCTAAAAATTTTAATAGTTCTTTCTAAAAATTATCTATGAGAGATACAAAGATGATCTTTCTTTCTGAGCTTCTCCTTTTCCAGCCAACCCTCTCCTCCAAAATGAGGTAACCCCCAGCATCTGCAGAACAGTGCCTCTCTTTTGAACTGCTGATTTCATTCTGGCTTTTGGAGTAAAACTCAGACATGCTCTTTCAAGGGCTAATCCCTCCAGTGCCATGTTTCATAGGTAGTTACTCACACTTATACAAAGTGGGAACAGAGAATGGAAATATCCCAACTGTGGACAGTGATACTGAACATTCTTTTTTTGTAGCTACAAACAATAGCAAACGGTGCAAGAAATCGTATCTCTGTGCATGCTCCACTGAGTCAGTTTTTCATTTTTAAGACAGCTGATTTGGACCTCTCCAGTCAAGTAGTTTTATATCTTTTGTTCAACTGCATTCTTTTTCCAAAGGTGCAGCTGTTTTTGATAGAACTTGGAATGTCAGCTTTGCTTATCCCACTTGCTAGTACAGCATAAAAATATTCTCCTCTTCAAATTATGCAAAAACAGTTTCTGTATTGATACAACGAATTAAGGAAACTTTCCATTTATAGCCTATGCCAATTTGATGCAGATCCTGCTGAAATATTTCCAGGAAAAATCTTGGATGTCTGAGCTGATTTTATGTCCTGAAAAGTGATTTAAACTATGTCTTTCTTGTTGCCAGGTATCACCTCTGTCTGTGTCCAGCAGAGAGAGCAACAATAAATCTTATTTACGTGACCCAAACTGTGATTTCAAAGGACTGCAGAAGTCCAACTCTATGCAAAATCGGACAAGGTCATACGTTTGCTCTCAGTGGTGAAGTTTAGTGAAGTTGTTAGTATGTCAAATCAAAATATGATCCTGTCCAGCCCTCCCAGCAGCCTTGTGCCACTGACTTCACTGGGATGACAGGGCAGTCGCTGTCTCACACAGTGGGTCACAGACCTCCAGCAACAGCAAAATAGAAAATAAGTGATCTAGAAATATCCAAATTACTGTAAGACTCTCTAGCTTCCACAAAAACCTGTCCCAAACTCACTGAAGGAAGAAAATGCACTGCAAAAAAAATCACAGTTCTTCCTCTTCTGAAAAAATTTTGGATTCTCTCTGGGGCAAGTGGCAGCCTTTGGCTTTGACAGCCTTCGACCCCTGGGTGTCATGGTCCCATTCACTCTGGTGCCGCCCTGTCAATACATGAGAACGAGGCTGCAGCAACCAGCAGAGGAAGGCAGGATTTAAGGATTTCAGAGATTATCAGATGTAAGTGGCTATTTGATATGAAGTGGCTATTGTTACCCAGCCTCGCTCCAGTTCTTAGCATACAGATATCTGCAAACACCATTTTCACGTGTGATACTAATTCTGCCTGTCTTATAGTCACCATCACTGCCACGGTGTGAGTGCTCCCAGCCATTAATGAAGGGATGCTGGGAACCCCTCTGAGGCGCAGTCAAGTATTATAATCACTCTTACAGCTGGGAGCTGGAGCGTAGAAATGAACTGTGAGCATCTCAGCCCACATAGAAAGTCAGAAACAGACTTGAGAATTGGCTTCATTTCTTCTCAGTCTCATTTCTGTACTTTCTTTTCTTTGTTCTGTTTTGTTTTTTTTCTTACTTTGCTCCTTTCCCTTATCTGGGGGTTAAGGGAGGAGTTGCGCTGAGAGCTGAACTACCCATGAGCAGCTCAAGTCCCGGGGCACCACAGACCTTGTGGGAACCCAGCCTCTGCCAAACTTCTCATAGAAAGGGCCTACATTTCTAACAGTGGCACATTTTACAAGGACTCATTCATTTTTTAGTTTTAAAATCTCTAAATTGCTAGCCATGCAATTTTTAAAGCTTCTACCTGTGCTACCCGCCTGTCTGCTCTTACTATAGCATCCAGCTACCTGGCAGTCTTGAAGGCATTTGCTCTTCTGAGAGTCCATCAAGGTAGGGAAGTAATGTGTATCCTTCAATTACAAATGGAGAATTGAGTCATGGAGAGGCTGTGTTAGCCCTGAGGATGCATTTGGTAGCCCAGGTCTCCCCAGTCCTAAGCCAGCTCCCTCACCACAGGGTCATCCTCTCAGCCCTTCCTTGAAGGCTGTTGAATTACGGGGCTCTGCTGTCATTAAAAAACCCAGTCCTTTCATCCTTCCTTCCACCCGTCATGCATTGCTATCGCATCTAGCAGAAGATGCACACATTTGAACCATATGAGAAAAAAAAAAAAGGAACAAAGACCAATGTTTACCATAGGATGGTTTGAAATCTTTGTAGTTGGCAACTAAATCAAAGGAATGCTCATGTTTTGATGTACAGCAGTCTTAAATCATTTGTAATTTTCTATCACCTCCTTTTATCAACAAATTAACATCTTGATGTATAAGATCATCAGTAAATTAGCAATCAGCACCAGAACACAAATTTATTTTTTAATGTGTGTACAAAACAAAGGACAATTGATAATATGTGGTGTAGCACTTTACATTTTAAAGAGAAAATAAAAATATTTATGTATGTTAACATATTTGTTAATTTATTCCAGCACCTGCAATTGGTGATTTTCTCTAGGCTTTGTGTCATTTTGATGTATGTGCTGTCCAAATTCTTTCCCTTGCAAACAGTCTTCTATTTTCATGAACAAGAGGGGAGGATGGGGAGCTGTATGAAGGAAAAGGAAACACATCTGTGTCTCTCTCAAGGAAAACATTTTAAACTTAATATTAAAAACACACTAATTTCAAAGATAAATTCTACATGTAAGGTGAGGGCATTTCCTGTAAACAAAGCAAAGTAATAGTTTAGCGTGGATTTAAAGCTAACATATAAAATTGCAGATCAAATCCTCCTCCCCCCAACAATCATTAATTCATTAATCCTTGAAACCATCACTGCATTGTTTTCTGGTAATTATACACACCTCATATGCTGGCTTTTTAAGACATTAATTGCATGATTAGTTTTATGATTTCTTCTGATTACCAATTAAGTTACCTTTTTCTCTCTTTTTTGTATTTCATACATACCATTAGACTTTATAGTGCTTCTTTTTTAATTTCTCACCTAGCAGGGGTTCTCACACATTCGAAGACTGCATTATCCACTCAATAAACAGAGAGAGAGTTTAATTTTCTGTGTAAAGTATTGGCGTGGACTTGGAAGGATGATGTTTCAGATATTATGCTATCAAGAGTGACATTTAATTTTACAGGGAAAAAAATCTTGGTTTTCCCTGTCATAACAATGTTCACAGAGCATGATTTTAAAGATGTGCAGAGACGAAATCAAGTGATTCTGTCTGTTGGCTTAGCTGAAGTTGTCACATCTTCCGTTTTTTGCCCAACATGTATTGCCAGCTGGTCTTCGATTCTATTAGTGTAATTTCTTGTATAGAGTTCTCTGGGTCTGTGCATATATATAAAAGTAGCATCCCATATATCATAAATCAGATACACATGCATGATGCTCTCAAAGACTCAGGAAAAAAAATTGATCAGTGGGACTACAAGTTTGAATAGAACTGAATTTCCAAATCCCCAGTATAACTGCATCCCAGTTATCTTGTAGCCTGCATCCTTCAGATGCTGAGAAATCTCAACTTTTTTAATACACTTTTGACTTTCAGCAAATGAGACTCCTATCAACTGCAATGGCAATATGCTAATGCCTATATACATTAGGTGATGCTCATGTGGGTGTTTTTAGAGACTTATAGATGAGAATATTGCACAAAACACAGAAATACAAAACTAGATGCAAAAAATACTTTTTGCTCTCCATATTGCACATACTTGGACAAGGCCGTATATCTCAGTACGTGTTTCTATTTATAAACGTATTTGTATGCTTGGTATATCAAATATTTGCGTGGGATTCATATACATATTCTGCATCATCTTTCTAGTGTGAAAGCAATTGCATTTAATAATCAACACCAGACAAGATGCCTAAATGGAAATTATTTGAGAAAGGCCTTTTTGTAAAGGAAAGATGGAACTGACTCATAGACCTTCTTGAAGAGAATAATGCAGTCTATAGTATATTGTGTGTGTGTTTTTAAGACAATCCGGTATCGATTTAAATGAGTACACACTTCCAGTTTCCTGACAGCTATGTCAGGTCAGAGAATAGAAAGACTCTGGGAGTTGCAGGGTAACTCTAATTGGATCACCATAGAAAATAAACTCCCAAATTTTCTCTTGATCCTTAAAATGCTTCCTTGCCAAAGCTGTACTATGGTTCTCTAGTAGGAAAAAAATGTCCACGGTGTACCATATGCTGTTCTACAAGCACCCTGCGGACAGCAAGTCAGCATGGAGAAATGTGCAAAATTGAAGGTCTTCTTGTAATAACAAGTAAGGACACCTCCAGCTCTATGAAAGCTGCAAATTTTTTTATAAATTGTAGGAAAAAAATATCAGGTTCTCTGATTAACCTTTATTTTTCTGTCGTGGTTTTCCTTTTTAAGAGATCTTTTAAATCTATTTCATTCAGTCCTGCTTTGTATTGAATAATACATGAGGCAGCAGCAAAGTCTGTCAGTCCAGAAAGCAGAAGACTCCAGGAGTACAGGCGCTGGTTGTCACTGGCCTGACAAGGTCAGGAATGGATTTGGAGTGCCAAGAGCTTGCCATCACCTTTAGTTACAACTGATAGTAACTTAAATATTTCACTAACCAGGTGCCTTTATCTTTGATCTCTTTAGAAGTATTTTTGGGGTATAATCTGGATATTTCACCCATCTTTTATACTGAATAACCAATATGAATTGTTTGAAATATTTTTCCAGCCCCCCAAAAGGTGAAAGTGTATTTATGCCACTTCTGTCTGCTTTCTAGGCTATATCAAACTCAATACTCTGATCAAAGCAGAAATATTTCCTTCTAACAGCTGCATTTTTTTTGTAATTCCACCCTTCTGCTTTCAGCCATTCATAGAAAGTTATACTTACAGGAGTTAATGAGGTAAGACCAAATGTTCTAGCTAACTTGAAAAAAGAAGAAAAGAAGTAGCATAGATTTTCCTGTTTCTTTCTCTTTGGCAAAAATTGCTTGGCTGCTCTTTTTCAAGAAAGAAAATTTGTGAGAGATTTGGAGGAAAGGCAGAGGGGAAAAAAAAAAGCCATAATTATGGCTTGCTCTTGTATAAGGCTTTTATTGGCAAGAAGGCAAAAACGATTCTCTTGAAGGCACAGTCAATGTTTTTCCCAAAAGATATTTTGAACTTATTTTTTTCTAATTCTGTTTCTTCTTTCTAAAAGTGTCCAAATCATCATTCGTCGTTCAGAAGGCTGAGGCCATGACAAATACATGCTTTCACTGTATTGAGACAGTGCCTACAGGCTATCCCTCCTTCTCTTCTGGCACTCTGAGAAAAACTTATGCCTTCATTCCTAAATTAAAGTGTTTAGAAGTCAATAGATCTACTTTATTTATAGCATCTCATGTTTTGAATCAAATATTATAGAATCAAATGGTGATCCCTCTTCCACCTTTACAGCACTGTGGGCAGATATGTTCCTAGGCATCAAGGACCATCTCCAAATAAAAAAAAAACAACCACCAAACCCCAATAAATAAATCAATACAATTAATAAAATAAATCAATAGCCAGCTTTGTTAATGTAGAAAAAAGATATATATTACACATCCTTTCCTGTGACAGGCATTATCTCCAGTGGTTTTAAAATCAGAGCAACAGTGTATTTCAGAAAGAATAACAAAAAAAAAAGGAAATTATTCTGCATGGTACCTGATGTCAGCTGGGTGATGATGGGCATCAAGGAATGCCCAAAGGCCTGTAACTTGTGAAGCATCTCTGTCTGCATCCACATATTTCCTGTTCTCATTATGTCAGAAACGAAGCTGTTTGCAGCTCACAGAAGTGCTGCCCTACGGCATGGCTGGGACGCTGAGGCAACACAGAAGTTTGTGTTGTGTTGCCAGTGCTCAGAGCTACTACAACCCCGTCAGCCCCCACTTTCTCCCTCACTCACTCTATTGCCCAGTTTACATGTGCCTACTAGCCTCCTGAGCAAATTCTCAGTCTTTACCACTGACTCGATGTGTGCAGTTGGATAGGTTGCCTAGGACCTCTTCTACAGTAAACCAATTGTATATGTGGACAGTATCAGGAGGATGATATAGGCTAAGCTATAATAATAGTACTGTGCTGAATGTGTTTAATGCTTAGAAAATGAGTTACTGCCCTCAGAGAATGCTATGAGTTTTAGAAGTTTCATTGGTATATCAGAGAAGGTGCTTCTAGAGCAATATAGCACATCCTTGAAACTAGAAAGTACAGACAAGCACCATGGAAATACTGTCAACACACTCTATGATAGCCTCCAGTCTTATTTTAATAGAAGTATGAATAAATGAACCAGTAACAATTCCAGATAGACCTTCATCTTGCAGACTGATGTAACCCAAAATTTTAACAAAAGTGTATTAATATTCAAATAGTTATTTGAACAATGTGTTTTCATCCTCTTGCACTTCCTGCATCTGTGGGTTTAGTTTTCACTGGATACATGAAGTGCTGAAAGTGTCATGAGAGGCTTTTCTCTTCCTAAGATCATTTGCAGTTGCACGTTGTGTAAGCCCAGGAGGTTCGGATAAGCAAATGTGTGAGTCCTTTTCAAACCGAACTGCACCTCTGGAATTTCTGTTTGCCCATCACTAATGTTCATTCAAATCCATGTTTAAATTGGGAACAAAATTATCTCCAGTTTACAGAAATGTAGCCATCCATAGCAGCCCAAATGGATTAGGATTGCTGCATCAGAGAAGTCCATTATTGTAAAGTGCAGCTATAGTATAAGCCATTTCAAAAAGTACAGCTGCCTCTGATCAACCTAAAAAAAAATCCTCTTACTTCTGAAAACATAACATAAAAATGCACATCAGGCTACAGGCCAGATAAGTCAAGTACATCTTTTTTAAAAGAGGAGTTTAACCCATAAAAGTCATCATTCACTATTAAATTTCTGTTATTCTGCTATTCTTGATAGCAGCCCAATTTAAATGGGTGCTGAACGCCATAATGGATGTCTCATCCACTTCTTTTCCTTAAAGCATCCAAGGAACTTGGTGTATTTTTGCTGGCCTCATGTATCATGTACTGAACTCCCGTCAATGAATTACGTACAAGCATGGCATGCAGCAGGCCAAGTCCAGGCATCAAATGAAAGGAACCAAAGAGTAGGCGATCCTAGAGTATATTATACAATCGTTATAATGGAGGATGTCAGAACTAGAACACCAGTATGAAATTTCTCATTTCTTTGATCATGGGAAGGGGCAAACTGGCCAGCTGCTTACTCTTGCAATGTACTCCTGTCTTTTTTTGCTGCCGTGTTCTTACTTGTGTTGCAAGGGAGAGACCACTGAGGAAGTCACCCAGTCTGAGCTGCATGGGTTTGCCAAGAAGGGCTGGTTTTCCTCAATGGTTTTCCTCCATTTTTCGTACTCAGAGGATGAGGTCCTAACCAGCGCTGAGGAGCTTGGGGGTTGATGGACAGGATCTAAGGCAGATATGCAGTAACTCCTGGTTTCTATCTGCCTCATCATCCAAACCTAAAACCCCTGGTCCGTGCCTGATTGTTCAAGCATAAATAAAGATGGTTTTCATTGCTGGTTTTGGTCAGAATGGAAGGACATAATTGTATGGCATAAACTACTGTATCCTACAGCCTCTGCGGAAGTTGTGAACCAAGGAGTACAGTTCCCACCATGTATTCTGGAGCTGAAAGCAAAGTGGTTCAGTTTTGGAAAATACGGGGGCAGCTTTTGAAGTGGCAGGACTGAAATGCCGCACTAAGCTGCTCTAGTTGGGCATCTCATTTGAGATCCTTTGTCTCCTACCTCCATTTCCAATAAAGTAATCTTGAAAACTTGTTTCTGAAGACAGGATGCCTATTTATAGGGAAAGTTGTTGCTTTTTTACATTTTGCAGGAGCAATCTTTCATATCAACATTTGTTTGATATGGAAATATTGTATACTTGCTGCTTTTAAGCCCACCTACATGCACACCAAGTTTCTGAATTACCAGTAAAAATCTATAGGCTTTTGTGCACAAACAAACTCAGCTTTTTAGTACGCACCTGCTTAAGCAATTTCTTTGAAAACAGCATACTTGGATTTTTGTTTTTTGCCTATAAATAGCTTTGCTTTGTAGAATGAAGTTTATTACCGGCTCTTTTAAATACATTTCTAAGGGGAAATATGTAGTTGCCCTTATTAAAAATGAATTATATACATCAACATTAAAGTTGTTTGCAATAACACAACATTCTTCTGTATCTTGTGCTAACATCAGCACAATCCGTGGAAAACGTAAAAGGAGATATCCCATACACATTTGAAATTACAATTACAATGTTGGGGGAGGGGCTCCTTTAAGTTAGGTTTTTTTCCTGAGAACAAGACTGATTTTCTTAAGGACTTGTGCTTCCCACAGACACCTGGCTCCAGCACCTACCTCTAAATCAGCTTTGGAGTAGAAGACTGCAGGAGGAGAAAGTCCTGCCTTACACATTGGGATATACCATGAGGCTGCCTAAAATTATAAGATATACTACAAAATTTTTTAAAAAATCTGTTAAATAATAATTATATCATTATCTATGTATCCCTTTCGAGACACAAAATACTTTTTCCTACTAGAATTAGCTTTTTTAGCTTTTCTTAAAGTGTTTTGCAGATAAAACTGACTCCTGAGGCTATTAAAATAACTCTTTGTGAATATAGTTCATGTTTTGCTGCAGTCAAGCAGGAATACGTGTTCCAGGAGACTTTGATAGATCCATGCTACTTTTTTTAATTTCTCACAAAAATTATTTGAAGTTATAGATTGTTGCTTGGATAAAATCTGAAAAAGTTAAGTCATGTGATAATTGGGTTCTA
Source organism: Ciconia boyciana (assembly GCF_034638445.1). Lineage (NCBI taxonomy): Eukaryota > Metazoa > Chordata > Aves > Ciconiiformes > Ciconiidae > Ciconia > Ciconia boyciana. The sequence continues at coordinate 158,452,157 of NC_132935.1, forward strand.
TCTTCATAATCGAGTAATTCTCTAGTAATCTAGTAATCTTGTAGCAATGATCCAGAGTTTTGGACTATTAGTCATTCAGTCCACATCGTTTTCATGGTACAAATGGTAGTCAATAGCTGACAGACTACTTAGCAACACTGATGGTTAAGGTTCATCTCTGTCTTTGAATGGGTGTTTGAGGTGTACATGGGTATCTCAGAAGAAGCCTTTTATGTAATGTTATCTTATTGGGACCTTAGTATTTTTTGTCCTTTAATGTTTTTTCTCATTTCTAGACTGTCATTAAAATATTTCAGCTTCCCAGCAGTACTGGATAAGTAAGCCTATGATCTAGTGGTGATAGACACATCAAAGTTAATCACAGCCTTAATTGAAAAAGAGATAACCCAGAAAGCATAACCAATAAATAGAAAACAAGGTTTTCACCCATTTTGAACCAAAAATCATAAATCCATTATCATATTTATACTAAAGACCAGGCTGATATCAGGGCCCCTCACAACTCATGAAGTTTCTGTTTTTATTTTGGGACTGACATAAGTACAGGTTGATGCTTACACATACTGTAGTCTTCCTTTAAGCCAGCTGTCTCTGCCACCCCTGAGAGCTTAACAGAAAATCATGACAACTGCATTTCCTAAATTAATTTACTTAAATATGAAACAATGCAGCACATGAGCTCAAAACTGTAGCCTGTGCACTTATATTGAGTATTTGCTAATTTTTTGAAGTTGTTTTTTAAGCTTTTCTGCTTTTGGAAGCAGTACAGAGGATACATTTGTATGCTGTGTGTTTTCTCTTTGGAAGATAAAAGGCACTTTTGATGGAGGTACAGACTGCCTTCATTCATGGTAACGTTCAAGGTATAGTGAAAAGATGTCCCATATAGGCATATTGAAATTTCTATCTCGGGTATTTTGTTTATAGCTTATACCCAGAGGCAGGCTGGACAGCATTACCAACCATTAAAGCTTCTTGGCACTTCCTGATAGAAATTTCAGCTGCAAACTTTAATAATTTGAAAATTTCTAGTGTCTACTCTCCGCCTCTGGCTGAATTTTCTTAGAAAAATTACAACACAAGCAACTCAGTCATTTCTGACTCTGCACTGGAGAAAATGGACCTTAAACCAGTGTCAAAAAGTTATGGTGCTCTTCTCTTTCAACTGTCCCAGTGATCCATCCCTGTTACCTTTGCTCGGTGCTGACGGACAGTGGGAGCCATGAGACAAGAACTTGCCGTTTGCTCTTTTTATATATAAATCCAAGAAATATTTTCCAAAGTAGTGATAAATCTGTGTATATGTGTGGTTCACACATGCCCTAAAGAATCTTGCACCATTTTAGCATCTAAATTCACCAGGGAATCTATCCCCATGGATGGACAGATGGGAATGTATAGGATGGACAAAAAGCTGGTTGAGAGCTAGGGGATCATGATCCAGAGAGTTTGTTACAAACTGCATGATCAGGGTGAGAAGTGGAAGAGATCTTTTCTAAATAATTTAAGGAAATGTCTGTAACACACACCTGGTTCAGAGAGGGGACTTTAACCTCCCTGACATTTGCTGCGTCAGCAATGCCACAGGACACAAGCAGTCAAGAATATTTTTGGGAGGGTGTCAGGGATGACTCCTTGGTACAGGTACTGTCTCCAGGGCCAACCAGGGGTGATAAGCACCTGCGTCTCCAGAAGTGGCTGGGGAAGCTACGGCCAAGACAACTATGGAGAGAAACTTTCCAGCAGAGGGACTTCCTAGTCTGGGACTGGGTAGGCAAAGAACAAGGGGCTGGGAAAAAGATGGGTTCAAATTTGGAAGACAGTAGTTACAAAAGCTTTGCATAGAGTACCTTCCTTCACAGTATGGTCCAAAGTCACTGGTTTTTGTCTGAGAGTCCCCCTGCATCAGCACAGAGATGTGGAAGCAATGGTAATGCTTTTCCTCTCCTTCACTACTCTTACTTTATTCCAGTAACTCAAATGGTAGAGGTCTGGCTGTTAGGTATTAAGTTCTGTGATGAGCCATATTGGTGTCAATATGAAAACAAATTCAAGTTACAGAGGGGAGGGTATTGGGGTTTTTTTTACCAAAATCTTGTGGATGTCATTTTTTATTCTGAAAAAATATTTTCTTTGAAAAAAATTGCAAAGTTAAACCCTCAAGATTTGATGCCTGAATCATATTGTTTGCGCACCCTTAATTTGTCCCACTCTTCCAGGTGTATTAAGGTAGAATCTTTAATTACAGAATCCTGCTTCATTTGTATGGAGAAAGGGTCAGGTCTGGCAATCAACTAGGACTTTGTGGTAAAGCAACCAATTAAGAGGCCACTACCTCATTTGTTAAGTAAGCCAGAAAGTATAGAGTGAATGAGACAGGATAGTCTCTTGGTTAAAACAGCACATTTTTTTGTTTTTACAAGAGAGTCTTTATATGTAGTTGGGTAATTTTCTTATACCAGTTTTGTCAGAGATTATTATTTCTTTCTCATTTTCTAGATACACACGACCCTCCGTGCAGGGCATGGCCCATAGATTTGGTGAGCACTTACGCAACAAATCTATGAACTGGAGAGTGTGTGTGAATATATGAAATACTACAGAATATAGAGACAGCTCAAACTGGGTACCCAAAATTAATGAGTACTTTTTGACATAAATCTGTGCATCAAATCCGCTTTTTAAAGAGGGAACAATACCCACTCATGTCCTAGGCAGGATATGAAATCATTAGAATTTTGGAGTGTTTGTATACTGGAATAATGAGTACCAAAAAAGGAAATTAAAATATTGAAAATGATTAATCTGTCCTTACAGCTTACGTCTGTCATCACAGAAGGCTTTGTGTAATGTGAGGTAAATAAGGCCAATGGCCAAATATGAATATAGACACAAAAACCACTGGCCTCTCTGTGCCCTGAGTGAAGAGGAGTCTTCTAGAAAAACACAAATTCAAAATACATGTACGGAGCAAGATTGAGTTGAGCAGGCAACCTTAATCCTGGCTTTTCCTGACATCTAGAGTGCTCAGTTTTCTAGCCTCAGTCCAGTAACTAAAAAAGGCATCCCAGGAACACTTTGTCTTGAGTCCCACAGGACACTAAAAAACTCTTCCTTTGGGGCATACAAGTTGACGTAACCTGCACCCCAGAGGCAGGATGCAAAGTCAAATCCCTCCTCCCCATTGCAGCACTTGACTCACGTGCTTGGCCCCTCCGGGCTGCGTGCTGAACTGAATGCTGTCGTGCCTTCGTTCCAGTCAATACTTCCTAGAAAATACTTCAACATTCATCAGAGCAGAGATGGGAATCTCTCCCTGGGGACTGCCACAACAACTAAGCTACAGTGTGATGCTCACTCTCTGGCCCAATGAATATTTAATTGGGCCGTGCAAAAAGGAAGAGTTTCAACAGAATGGACTGAGAGGGGCCTCAGTGGGAAACCCCAGCTCTGGTGGCTTCAGCTGTCCAGTGGGAGGGATGAATCCTGATCCCTTAGGTGGAGGAGCTCTTTGATCAAGGTAGGGGCCCACATTATATAGGCAGCTACTCTAATTACTGAGCTACTAGACGAAAAGAGGCACTATCATCTTGCCCTTGTCCTTTGAAAGGACCAGACCTCCTTTGCTTATCTAAAGAAAGAGTTTGAACCCTAAATGCAAATAAATGCCTCTGTACAAGTGAGTTCCCGAATGATGTAGGGCTGAAGCCATATCCAAGTATTTGACATCTTCTACTTGCTGGGCAGATCCAGGGGGGTGGTTGCTGTGAACCCTTCAGTCTGGCCTTTTTTGTACCCCAAAATGCCTAATTCAGAGTTGGGAAAGCCCTGAGCAGCAGGGTACCTGAGAGGTAGTTGTTGCAGTGACACTGCCAAACTCCTTGGGTTACTCTAGCCCAAAGAAAAAAAAAGGGGTATTTAGGGATGGCAAGATGTAGTCCACATGTTGTTAGGTAGCATCTGCAGGGAAATCTGCATAATCTCAGAGGAAAGCTTTTCATTAATGTAAAATACAAGGTTGCTCCTGAGAAACCTTTTCTGAAGTGTGTTTATAAACTATGCACTTCAAAGCATGCTGGTGCTTCTGTGAGCCCTGGCTTCACAAGAAACTTTCCCATAAATACAAAGGAGGAGAAAATCTCCAAAGTAATATATGGAAATAAGAGAAAAGGCTGTTTGCTCCTTTTGCATGAATGCACCTGACTTTGACACAAGAAAGGAAACAGTAGACAGAAGCAGCTCAAAGCTCTCAGTTACAGCCCTTTAATAACAGTAATAAAATATGGGTTTTAGCCAAAACTAAACTTTCCCCATCAATTCAATTTGCTGTTTTCTTGCTTATGACCTGTCCGGCTTATATCCCAGAGAATCATATATGCCAGTGCTTTAAAGTGCCGTAGATGTACCCTTCTCAAGATAACTGAGTGCTAACAGTAGGTGGAGATACAATCCAATTGTTCTGTAGTGTTTCCAAATAATCTGAAGCTAGCCTGACTTGCTATTAATTTTAATTAAGCCTTGCAATAAAAACCAACAGAACAGTGAAAAGCATGAGCAAATATAAATGTATAGGTCATGCTTTTAGTTCCCTTTATGCAGTAATCTGATAGCTTGTTTTGGCATCGCAGGTGGAATACACAGACCTAAGTTTAATCTCTGTTGTTTGTTTTTCTCTCAAAAATCATGCCTTCTGCTTTTTGTTGGCCTCAGCGAAAGAAAGTTATAATAAAAGGAAGATGGTTCTGAGACCAGTTCAAGCATCAGAATACAAGCTGATTTTTAAAAAATGTATCCGCTTATTCAAGTTTCCTAGTTTATGCATCATATTTTTTAAAGGAAGGGCAATAGGAAATGCTGAAATTCTTTCAATTAAACTTTTACCATAGCTGGATTTGAAAGGACGTCTCTGTTCTATGGTTCCTCAGAGTTGAAACAAAATGGTGATTGTCTTTCTTTGGATATCAGGAAACAATAGGTTTCTTCTTTTAAAATCAGAATTATATCCTATTTGTGCTATGGCACTGCGTCTCCTTCTGGAAGCCTCCAGAAATACAAGACCAGGAAATCCAGCCAGCACTAGACTGAGGGGTGGCAGAAAGATTAATGTGGATTAAGGTGTAGGGAAGCACTTTTCTAGGAATAATTCTGTTTTCTGAAGGTAGCTGCCATTTTGCTTTGTGCTTTTATGCAATTTGTTGTCCATAGCGTTTATCCTGTCCTCTTTTTCATGCTTATGAAGTATCTGATGATAAGTACAGCTTGGTTCATCCCTAGATCTCCAGCAGTGTTATAAAGCAGCTCTACTTAAAGATAAAGATATAAGGGAAATAAAGAGATGAAGTTACTAGGCACACAGAGGGCTGGGGAATATCTTACAGAGGTACCTGTAGGTCCTCGAAACGATTTGCTCCTCTCAGTAGCCTCTCTCAATTCATGATTCCTTATTCCCATGGCAAAATGGTCAGATGTGTCACAAAAGATTATACTAAGATGACAAAAATAATAGTTAATGGAAAGCTATTTAAAAAAGGTGCTGTCTTTCATAGTGTTACTTTGATGAACTCGATTTTCAGAAGAAAACACCAGAAATTCACAGTGAACTTTAGAGAAGATGTGGTTATCTCTCATGTGAAAAGTAAGTCACATATGTTTCACTGGTGTTTTTTAAATCTCACATCAGATAATTGCTACTGCTGGAAAATATCAGTCTTTCAGTGCTGCATATCATGTTCATCCTACCAATAGGACTTTTTTCATTAATAATTGCATTAAAATATCACCCCACTCATGTTCTGAAGCAGCACTCAAAACTTAGCAAATACTGAATTTTTAATTACATGATTTTGTTATTTCTTCACTATCTTTAAGTTCTTTGCTTATGCCCATGAATACTAAGAGAAAAAAAATCAAGCATTGAATGAAAGAGCACATGCAGCTTGTGTACAGGTATTTGTATGTGTCTGCCTTTCATATAACAAATTGAATCCTAAATGAACAAAAATAAAATGTGAAGAGACAGCCACATCTAGCCAACAGCGGGCTCCTAGAAATTTAATGGTATGGTCCACCGTAACCCAAAATCCTAATAATGAGATATATTACTTCCAACAACTGTGTATCGTGCACTGCACAATGTGGTAGTACATTTTGATAGCAGAACCCCACACTTATGCAAACTGCCAGAGGTCCTTAGTGCCCCCACAAAGCAAAAAGGAACTTGGTTTCAAGTGAAGATTCAACTGATCCTTGCTGTCTTATGCAGTTACCCATTTTCTAGCATTGTGTATATCACTGCGATGTAGCAAATAATGATAATTCATAGTACTTCTCTCACATCAATACAAACTCAGCTTACTTTAGGCTTTGTCTCTGTAGGAAAGTAGTTTTATAGTCATATCGATATGTTATATCCATATGTTTGAAACAGCATGAGCCATTTCAGGATCCTTGAGTTCAATTTTACGGGGTCTCAAGTTTGTTTCAACTTGCATGCAGGCAAATTCAGCTAAACCAAAAAACATTTAGAAGAGCGTAAGGGTGTTCAACATGCAAATTTCATTAGCTTAATTCCCTCAGTCTAGATCTATGCAATAGGCCACAGACGTTTAACTTTACTTTGTAAACAATGTCTTATAAAGCGGAGGCTATGACTCTGCCGGGGGTCTGATCCTGCAGTCCCATAAGATCCGGTGCAGAGACCAGTGAGCACCAACCTGTGTTTGTCACTTTGGTGAGTCTTTTTCCCTCCTTCATTTATTTTGCTGATACCCATCAATAATAGTTTCAGCGTACACTGCCACTCTGTATCTACCGGTGCCCTGGGCTGCAGATGTGTTTATAAATTGAAAGACTTCTGGCATGATAGACGGTATTTTAACAGTAATTAGAGCATATGGTGACGTTGAATCTTAATAGAAACAACTCTATTGCAAAGATTTCGGGTTGCCAGTAATGGAAATCTGACATTTATGCTGTCTTTGTGTTGTTTGAAGCTATTGACCATTACAGCTGAATTGCTATGCTGCTCCACTCAGTCATTCTGTTTCCCAGAGGTGTTCCAAGAGCATGAAGCCATTTCTTTTCCTCTTTTTGTTTGTTTGTAAAGGGCCTAGTGAGTTATGTAGCTTTCCCTGGGAAATAAAAAGACCTGCAAACGTAACACTTATTCCTCCCTGACATTTCAAATCTATGTGTTGGTGGTTAAACGTTTAGTTACATGGCTATTTTTCTAATGAACTACATTACTTAAAAATGAACTCTAAAATGCCAATCTGCCTTAACAGCTATATTATGGTCAAATTCCCTGGTGAAGTATGTGTAACTTTCTGACTTCAGTGGGAGCAACGTACATCTGAGGGCAAAATTTGTCTCTTATGGATTGACTGTCAGATGTTTGGTACTATATGCCAGATATTCAAAGGCATTTAGCTCCCAGCAACTCTTGTAATGAGACCTCTGGCTGAATTTTCACAGTCTTTTTGTGAATCTCACATAAAATGTGTAAATAAAAATGGGCCTGAGTCCTTGTGTTCAATGGGAAGTAATTTATTCTCAGGAGCAGTCCCAATGTGTATCTAGATCCTATTGAGATGATTAAGTACTTATTAACATGAGTGAGAGTTACAGATTACAGCATTCTGTTGACTATTTTAAAAAATCACGAGGCACGATTTATATTAAAGTCAATGGGCAGAGACGGGAGGAGCAGGAAGCATTCGTTAGAGATGCGGACTGCACCGGGGTCCCTGGGAGCCTGTGTTTGTTGAGCTTGAGGTGCAACTTTTAAATTGCATCTTTGGTTTTGTGGGTGCCACTTTACACTGGCAACAAATTGTGCCCACCATTTTGAACTGATAAGGTATCCGTCTTTCTCTCAGCTTTTTCTTGTGGGCGGAAAATCTCACTTGCAGAATTAGAATGCAATTTAAGAGTAAATTTAAGAGAGAATGTTGTTTTCCAAGCAGATCCTGTTGCCAAAACTGATTTTGTCTCTGGACTACCCCACTATCAGCAAGATATCTACATTTTCCTTCCTCAGGTCTGCAGTTTAGGGGATGCACCCCAGGGTACTTGGTACTGGTTTCCAGCTGCCTTTCGGAATTACAGTTTCTGCCACATTTCATGAGGCTCTGAGGAGTGAGAGAACCCATGGCTGGAAAGCAGGGTTGTGATCCCCCCCACCAAGTGCTGGTAATGCTCTACAAGGCTGAACCCCGAGCCTCAGCTGTCTTCTTCAGATTTAGCCAATGAACAGTATTCAGGCTCTGAGGTGTGAGCTGCATTTTGAAAATGTTTCCATATACTTTTAACATGTTTAACAGTTGTTTAGAGTAGACCTTTTAAATTATCTATCAGACCTACCACCCAAACTGAATAGCAGGGTGTTTTTGACAATTTTGGCTTGTAAATTAACTTGCTTGCTTGCTGGTGAACATTTGTTGTTGTTGTTGTTGATAGAAAACCAGCACACATTGATCATTAGTTTCATTTTGAGTCTAGTCATCATCCATTTATCAAATGAGGTGTCACTTGTATGTTGGTTGATGGAGTCATGCAGATTTGTGAGCCAGACAGTCTTACACTGGAAGCAACTTACACAAGAGAGAGTTTTTTCCACAGTAGAAGTCATTCACACACTCTTATGAACAATCATCTCATTGATAATCTAAGAAAAACCATATGGTTCCTTATCTTGAACTAGCGATAATGTAATCAAAGCTTGCTGAACATAAGATCTTGCAGCTCAAAAGGTCTGGATTTATCTGAAGAATGTGTGTGTTTATGCACACGTAATTATACAAGGCTGCATTACATCCCATGACTTTAAGCTAAATACCTTGAATTGAGAAGGCGTCTGACATTTGTGTATCTTTTTATCATGTCATATGCATATATATATGTTGTAAAGAAATTCATAGACCTACAAATCTCATGTTGCACAATCACAGACCATGTTATATCAGTTCCTTGTGAGTATGGCTCAGTTTATATCGGACATAAAGGCTAGGGCTTTTGAAAATCCAGAGAGTATCATGTGGTTGTTAGAAGACTTAAATTAGCCCATTCTAGACATACAGTCAGGGAGACAGATGCATAGATCCGGCTAACAACTGAGCATATTTTTTCAGAGTTTAAGCACAACAAAAGGGGCCATCATGAAACCTTAGAGACCTAACTTCAAAACAAAATTATTAATAGCCAAGAGGGTAAAAGCTTTAGTGAAATTCGGAATCCAGTTCTAAATAGGATCTCCACTTCAAGAATGAATAATAGATGGAGTCCAACTGTTCTGTGGTTGAGCACAAATTAGCGATTCATTGATTGTAATCAAAAGCAGCTGCTTGTAATCAAAGCATAGGTTTTGATAGGTCATTATCAAATGATATGCTAATTTTCTATGTATATAAAGAGCAGAGATGGAGCTTGTCAAGAAAGGTCTTCATGATGCAAAAAACGGATTTTTTGAGAAGTTTACCTCGGTGCTTTCTTTCTTATCTGTCCTTTTTCCCAGTCAGTATTTTCTGTCTCCATAAGTAGTTTGAGTTTTATGTCAGGTTACTGGAAATGTCACCAACATCTGGGTTGGTGCAGCACAGCACAATAATGCATTTGTAGGAAGAAAGCAGGTCTTAGCCATTCCTTTTAGAGTTATCATTACTAACTCATAATGAATACCCCTTTCTATGGACATAAATTTGTGAGTCTGAATTTTGCTAAGTGCTTAGGCAAGTATTTTCAAATTCACCTGTTTTGAGTTAAAAGACCAAAGTAAATGGCAATAGTTGACCAGCAATAGTTAGTGAATGAGAATTGCAGCAATTCAGAAACTAAAAATCAGATCACTATTTAAGTGCTTAAATTTATACACGTTTGGAAGTACCTTGCCCTTAGGTCTCATAGTCTCGAAGTTACCTGGGACAAAGCTCTATGTAACATTATTTCCTCTAGTGGTATCAAAGAACCCATATTTAATCACAAAACATCTTTAAAGTTCAAAATCTCCATGACATACTTACACCCTTCGGGAAAAGAGATATTATTTTGCCTGTTCATTGCTAGGAAAGGATTGTTAGTGTCATCCCTTGGTAGGAGGTATCTGGCTATCTCCTTGCTAACTCTGAAGCAGCCCTATGAGCCAGAAGGTCATTCTCTGGGCTTGAGCTTAGGCTGTGGAACTGAAACAGAGAAGTTGGAAGGCCAAAAAGGACAGTTGTGATCCTCTAGTCTGACTTCACAACTCAGTAGCCAATTCAGTGGAAATTAGGCCAAGTTCAGTGTATTTCAAAAGGAGACTGTAACTATCCCTTTCTACCATACTTTTCATTTGCCATTGATCCTGGCATTTGCAATCTGTAGTTATTGTTCACTCCCTAGCTGCTTTTAGAAGTTCAAGAGGAGTTTTCCATATCAATACAACAAGGATTTTTCCATTTCAATACAGGCAGGAAAAAAACTTTTTTTAGCCTCAAATCTTGCTTCTATAAACCATTCCCTATGTCATTGCTAGACAGTCTTGCTGTGGTTGCTTTTTAAATTGATTTGGAAACTAAAGTTGCTACACCTCTGTAACAAGCCTGTCAAGCTGAGCTAGTGACCACATATAGTAATATGAATATGGTGTCAAACAGACAGCTCTCAGACATGCTGTTGCCTCTCAGTCCAGCTCATAAAGTGTGTTGTTTGTAGAAGCACTGGCAACTTGGCACGTTAAGTTGGGCTTCTGCTTCTGTACCATGATTTTTTGTAACTGGTGTGATTTTTACTTTGGGGTTGCTTTCATTTAAGTATGTCTGATATCAAGACATGGCTGCAATATGATGGCTGCTGTGAAGAGGAAATCCCAGCACCCTTGCACTGACATGTAGCTACATGGTGCACATGTCTGACCTCTGAGACTAGACTTGCAGAATAAATGGTTGAAAGGCTTAAGAGGGAAGTTCTGTCCTTCCAGTTGTAGGATTTTGCATCCAGGATGTTGGAAGATCTGTCCCGTAGTCAAGGGGGACCAGTGACTCTGGCATTGGTACTGTCATGGGAGGATCATATCAGCATCCCCCATTACCTACAGTAATCTCCTGCCCCTTTCCAGCCTGGCTGTGGTGCAATATGTGGCAGCTGGTCTTCAGCATGTTCCTAGTGGGTAACCACCTCTCTAGTTCTGTAAGCAGTCCCAAGTGTAATGAGCATTTCTAGCTTATCCTCAGCTTTTCCCCTGAAAACGTCCCAGGTCTTGGAACCATTCTCACCCATCAACATGGGCTTATAAAGCAAACACAGTTCAGATTATGCGGTGGTTTCTGAATGGAAAACCACAGGAAAACAGAGGATTCTTTTCTCACTAATCATGGGTATTGTAAGAAAGACAGAAAAAGCAGACAAAACCACTGAAAACTGTTGCCATAGGCTAGGTGAGATTCTTTCATTTTCCCTTTTAGGGAACAGGAGATAGTTTTATTCAGTGAGGCAATTTAAGGTGACTCTGTTGCTAAATTGTGAATGTATAAAAATAATCCCCTCGTTTATACCATGCTTGAATTTGGCCCAGTATTTATAAAAGTAGATGGACAGACAACAGCAATATCACAAAAATAAGTGAAATCTCAAAGAGCTAATTGTCTTTACTTTTTGCTGAGCACACTCTCTATCCTCATCAGAAATATGGCACGATCTAAAGGCCAGTCAATTTTTTCTATTGTCTCTAAGAGCTTAAAGATATCAGTATACAATTAATAATGTATTTTTAGCATGGCTGTTGTGTGAGGTTTTAATTTTGGACAGTATGACTGGGGACAGTCGTAGGTTAATTCAATATTTTATTTCCAAAATGAACCAGTAAACACACAAAAAAATATTTCATAAAAATTTTTCAAAGTAGAAAAAAAAGTTTAATGTAGTTATTCTCTCTTCTCACACTTGGCTCTCCACTGAATATTTCTCACTTTTTACTCTTTTATAGCAAGTTAGTGGTCTGATTGTTTAACTCTGTGACAATTAGATAGTCTAGTTCTTTCTGTTGTGTGCTTCAGAGATTAATATAGAGAAAACAGAGCCATCATTCAGTCAAAACTTTAAGTGGTTCAGTCAAAACTGAAATTTTGCTCTTCCAGAGTCCACAGGACAGGCAAGGCATAGCAGAGGGATGGGGAGAGGGGATGAAGCCCTTGCTGCTGAGATAGGAGGAATAGATACGGACACAGCGGCAATGTTGTATACCAATCTTCACCCTAGCAGGAGTCACATCCTAAATTTTTCCCTTCTGGACAACTGTGGTGGCAGCCAGCCTGGGTGGTCAGCGCTTTGGCATGGACAAAGTGGGCAGAGAAACCAAAGGACTTTTGTTACCTCTAACAGTGGTCGATTTTGCTGGCTTTGCCTGTATGTAAAACAAAAATGTATATTCCCATAAAGAATAAATACGAAACATAAATTTGACTTAAAAAATAACATTACCTTTCTTTCTTAAAAAGATTTTCTCTGAAAAAAGAGAAAAAGATAAATGATACCATCTCTCTTATTTTTCCAGTCTTAGCCTTAAGCCATTATAATTGCTTGAGTGAAGGTGAACAGCAAGCCAAACCAAGCCATGCATTTTGACTTCCTGTTCTGCTGACTGATGTATTGTTACTTGAAGTGTTGCGTACCTCATTATATGCAGTTAATAAAGTAGTATTGTGGGCATACCTGCAGTGCCCTCAGATCTATTGAGCAGGTTAAAAAGTGGACCAGCGCTTAAAGGTTGTAAAGCAGAGAAAATGATCTGCAAAATTCACAGTGAATAACAATGTGTGCCTTCCAACACTCTGTGTTGCCCACCCCCCTGTTTTCTGCTCTTAACCATAGCCAAAACAGCCCATTCCCATTTTTTTTTCCGTACATATTCACCTTGGTGCATTTCTTCATCTATTTGTGGGATTGTATTCAAATATTCACACCAGGACCACAAGGCTAAAACATCATTTTCATTTTCTAAGTGAAAATGTCTTTGTAATAAACAGGGGAAGTTAAAATTTATACCTAACTTCATAGAAGGAGTAAAATATTTCTTATCAAATTGGAATTTGATAAAATTATACTACATTTCTAGAACACAGCATTTCTTTAGTTGTTAGAGAGTCTGTGGATGGAAAAAGAAATAGAAATTTTAACAATTTTCACACAAGACTTCAAATAGAGTGATTTCATGTAAAGGTTGCAACAGAAAATTCAGAGCTTTCCACATCCTAAAAAGAAATGCTTTAAGAAAGTAGAACAAATAAAGCCAAGAGAATTTTAGTTGATAGGATCCTGCGTCTACTGCCGTTGTGGACACGCCAATTATCAGAAGAATAGTAGCATGATCAGGTGTCCTGGAAGATGTTGATTTTGTCTCCTTGGCCACTTCAGTTATAAACTTTCCTCTCTCTAAGTAATTCACTTTTACACCTTCTGCATGCACGAAGGTGCAGAAGGGGACAGGGACACTCCTGCAGCAGATCTCAGAAGCCCTCAGGTGTTCACAGCCTCTCCGTCCCCATGCACCACAGTGGCCCTCGCCGTAGGCTTTGACATCCTCTGCCAGTGGAAAGCATGCTTTCTCACCAGTGCTAGTTAGTATGGCAGATGAGTTGGAGCCTTGCAGACACACTCACCGAGAAGTAAACTCCAGCAACTCCGGACGTTTTCAGACTTTGGACCAAGAAAACATGTCTAAAAGGAGCAAGTTCATACACGCTATGAACAATCCAAGTCTTTGAAACTTCAAAGGATTTGTAGTTCATGGAAAATGTTTTAGGGATCCAGGTTGAAAAGTTTGAAGCCACCAGCTGGATCCAGAAACTTAAAATGGGCAAAAGGGATACTGGAAGATAAGAGGAGGATTTGTAGAACAAATATGTAAAAAAGCTCTCAGCCATTCCTTTATTTACAGGAAGATGAGCCTTAGCTACCAACTTCTTGTTTGTCCTCCAGGCCTCCTTTATGGAGCAGAAAATGGGTAAGGCATAGGCAATCAGTAAAACAGAACTAAATTAGAGTTGTTGACAAAAAATCATAATGTGCATTTGATTATTCAGCTTCGGTGAAACAAATATTTAGGGCAGCATTCAAGCTTTCATTGTTTTTATGACCAGTATGTTTGCTGCCATGAACTCAATCACGGCACAATAGGAGGTGAGACTAAATGGTTTGACACATAACAAGTAATCATGATAAAAGAATTGACACTCTATGCAATGCAGAGGCTGTTACATTTTTAAATGCAAAATTAATTTCAAGATTGATTGAAGTCTTCTCCCTTTCTTCTAGCAATGGAATTAGCGTATTATTGTGGGCCTTCTGTGGCTCTGTCTAGCGTACGGCAGCTGCAGTGAGTGCAGCAGCGTTTAAAAATGCATTTAGATTTGAGCTTCAGAATAACCTTTGCGAGTACTTTTCCCCCTTGAAACTTCACAATGAATTTGATATGGGAGATGGAGGAAGAAAAGGAGGAGGAGTTGGCATTAGAGCTTCAGAGGATACTGAAGGATTCTGTTTATCCAGAGCCCAGGTAAATTGCTGGAGATTTAGCACACAGCTCATGCCATTTGTCTGAACGTGACCTTGAGAGGACACCTTCTTTCTGGTTTGAGGGGGGTAATTTTGTTTCATGCACTTGTCAATCTTGTGGCTGTTTCTCCAAAAGCAAGCAAGCGTGCTGAAGGAAATCTGTGACAGCGCTGAGAGGTGGCCCGCAAAAGTGTAAGGCTTGATTATTAATTAAGCTGAGACTGCATCCAAAGATGCAATGCTACAGTGCAAAATTATTTCTGTTGTTTGGGAGGTGGGGTATGTTTGCTGGGCTAGCACAGTTCCAATCTTACACACAGGGTTATTTGCAAACAAAAGCAATCATCTATATATGGCAGTCCACACTTTTTTTGCAAGTCTTCTTGCTAAAGGCACTGATGAATGCACACTTGCTGGAGGGCTGTGTTGGAACAGATCTGTGTTAATCAAGATGATTTTTTGGCTCTTGGGTATTCCTATGGTCTTAACTAAATCAGACTTGTAGGGCGCTCCTAATTGCTTCACTGGCTTCAATATGCAGCCACAAATGAAAATGGTCTGCCCTAATTCCTATGTTGAATATCAACAAGTTGTGAAGTGTTTGTGTGTGAGAGAGCGAGCTGGCATTATCTGGATGGTCGGTGCTGGCAGGAGATTAGCTTGAGGCTGCAGGGGCACAGCGACAAGGGAAGTTTCCCCATCATTGTCTTTGGTATGCTAATGCTCTTGTTCATTACATTAACTCTAGCATTCCAATTAAAAATAAGAAGAAAGAGAGTAGCAATAAATAGTGCAATGTTTAAAATAGGGAGTTCTAATACATCCTAAATCTGCTAACCCTTATCAGTGAAGGCTCAGATTAGACAAAATCTGCTAACGTTTACTCATGCTGGGAGAACAATTTCTCTGGATTTCAATAATTTTCCCAAATTGGATATATTTCTTTGTACTTCATTTGGACTATAACAGGGCTACACGGAGAATGAAGATGTTACCACTTCAATGATGTGACCAGCAGAAGTTATTCTTTAAGGTCTGTTCAGCTTAATTTTACCACAAGTCCCAAGAAATGGCCACTGGGAAGCCAAGAATTGAGCACTGAGAAGGTGAGAAATGAGCACTGGGAAGGCATGCTCTGAGCAGCTTAGGAAACCACCAGGTCCCCGTTACTTCCTTCTGTCACAGGGTATAAGCCACACAGAGGAACTGGCAGGAGGAGATGTGCACCCAACGTCTCTCCAGTGCAAAGCCAGAGGGTTAATATGAACCACTGCTCCTGGCCATTAAAGCTTTGGATTTAGCACTGAAGCAGCTGAGATGCAGACACATTTCTTGCTGCCACTTCTGTCACAGCCAGGTAATCTCAGCAGGAGAACAGAAGAGACCCTGGCAAGAATTATATCTTCACCCCTTCAACCAAATTTCCCTCACTTTTTGTATCACCCAGTTTAGCAGTGAAAAAATGACTGTCAGGAGCTACACCCTTATTGCAAGGAGTACTTCTTCTGGTAATTAAGATTCTCGTAGGGGTGATGCAGTCAGGTGTGGCTTCTTCAGATGACTGGAGGCAAGATGTGGATGCAGAGATATTTACTGCAGAATAAGTGCATGGCAGCTTGGCATGTTGGGAAGTGAGCTGAGGTCCCAGACAGGCACTTCTGGATGTTTTACCCAAAATAAATAATAATTAAAATAAAATAAAATAAACGCAGTTATAAAACAGTCAGAAATTTACTTTCCAAGCTCAGTAAAAATCTGGAATTAATACTTAGGTTTAAGTACCACATGTGGTACACATTATGGGACTAGTCAAAAATTTTCCTTTTAAATTGCTTTAAAAGATGTTTTCAAAAGATTTATAATGGAAGATGGTCAGTTTCAAAGAATTATTTGCATTCAAGTTTTTTTTTTAAATCAGCTTTGAAGTGTTGAGATGCACACTTGGGCATGTTTTCATAACTGCACTACCATTTTTTTCTGAAATTTTAAAAGAAGTCTATTTTAGAATTCAAAAATTGCCAAAACAGCAATGAATCATTGTAAATTATTTAAATAAAGTGTTTACAATGATTCAAATAATTTATTAAAATTTGCTACAGGGCAAAATTCAGATTTCTGTGTTTGATCCAATGAATACAATTCAATTTTTTAAACACCTTAATTTTTCACAAGGCAAGAAAGACTGTTTCCAGCTCAGCTCTGCTGGTTTGTGTGTGATATAGCAAAGAATCAAGTACTGAAAAGAGTTAAAGCAATTTAGGGCACTATCTTCTTTCTTACTAATGGCATCTTCACTGCAAATCAAGCCTGAACTCCATGCGAGTCCCTCTATTACTAATTTTTCTTTAGAAATTCAGTAATGCTGAGGTGAAATCTGTACCTTTCTAACCACTTCAATGGGAGTAGTATTTTACCCTAACTAACTGGGCCAGTGAGGCATTGGCATAATCAGTAGCTTATGCTTAGTTCAGCAATAATAATTTCAATTGTATATGGATAATTCTTTTGTATTCATAAAGACAGCTCTAAGCCTTCAAAATCAGACAATCTGTATTTACTAGTTTGAAGCTATTTCAATTTTATCTTTTACTTTTGAATTATTTTTATACAATTATCTCTCCCCATGAAAATTCTTTTCTGTGTTCATTGAACATTGAAGAGCAATATGTTTCCATTTGAAAAGTCTTAGCATTCCAGATAAAAATAGATCCATTAATTACTGTTTTTTCCCCAAATTAATTTCACCTAATTGCCTCTGTATAGGTCTCTGCCTGTATTGTACCACTTGGACTTAATTGTAGGGAATAAATAAAAACAAAATATTCAAGACATTTAATGCATAGGGAGAAATGGCAGGACCATCTACCATTACGGTTGCCTAAAACTCCCAGAATAAGATAATCTTTGCATTTTTCTATAAATAAAAAATACTTAACTTCTTCAACCTGAACTCTTCCCTACAAAGAATTTTTCAGGCTGAATTTCATTGATAATTACTGAATCTATTTGGGTGATCATAGAATCGTAGACTCATAGAGCAGCCCAGGTTGGAAGGGACCTCAAAAGATCATCTGGTCCAGCCTTTCATGGGAAGGGGAGCCTAGATGAGATTATCTGACACCCTGTCCAATAGTGTATTGAAAACCTCCAGTGACAGGGACTCCACCACATCCCTGGGGAGGTCGTTCTAGTGAATTTACAGTTCTTACTGTAAAAAAATTCTTTCTTATATCGAGATGAAACCTCTCCCACTGCAACCTGGACCCATTGACACTTGTCTTCTCCATGTGGCCTCTTGTGAAGAAAGAGCCTCCGTCCTCTTTGTAGCTGCCCTTTAAGTACTGGAATACTGTGATGAGGTGCCCCCTGAGCCTTCTCCAGGGAGAAAAGACCTTACTCCTTCAGTCTTTCCTCATGGAGCAGGTTGTCCAGCTCTTTCATCATCTTTGTGACCCTCCTTTGGACCATCTCCAGTCTGTCCACGTCTTTCTTCAATTATGGGGACCACAACTGAACACAGTACTCCAGGACTGACATGACAATGCTGAGTAGAGTGAGATGATCTCGTCTCTATCTTTATTAGTAATGCCCAGAGAGATGCAGCCCAGGATCCAATTTGCCTTTGTTGCTGCAACGGTGCCCTGTGACTCATGTTCAGCTTGTTGTCCACCAGGACCTCCAAGTCCCCTGCAGCAAGGCTGTTCCCCAGTCACACAGATCGTAGCCTGTGCTGGGCTGTTT
This sequence comes from Ciconia boyciana, assembly GCF_034638445.1. NCBI lineage: Eukaryota > Metazoa > Chordata > Aves > Ciconiiformes > Ciconiidae > Ciconia > Ciconia boyciana. The sequence continues at coordinate 158,470,421 of NC_132935.1, forward strand.
GGTTACTTCATTCCAGGTGCAGGACTCTGCACTTGTCTTTGTTAAACTTCATATTGTTCTTACTTGCCCAGTCTTCCAGCCTTCCAGCCATCTCTTTGTAAGATGTCTTGCACTTCTGACACATTCATCTCACCACCTGGTTTGGTGTCATCAGCAAACTTGTGAGGGTGCTTTCAATCCCATCAGCCAGATCATTTATGAAGATGTTGAACGGCATGGGGCCCAGTATCGATCCCTGGGGGTCCCCACTTGTGACAGGCCGATACCTTCCAAGAATGCAATTAACTGGCTAGGTTACAGAAAAGTTACCACAACTGAGCAAACCGAGAGCATGTTCAGCTCCTTCATGGCAGTTGTTCCCATGAATATTCTGACTTCATGGATAATGCAGGTTACCTTCTCTCACTTTGTCCCTGAGGCTCAGGGCAAAAACTAAATAGTTAAGATAAAATATTCAGCAGTTGCTCATTCAGGGAGCACCAGCTGAGGACTTTGTGAAAAAGTGCTTTGTGATCATGTAATTAATGACAGTAGCAAAATACATATTCATGAGCTAGATGGATTCTGGTATTTCCTAATTTTTGAGGGCTTGTCACTGTAATCTTAATATTTAAAACATTTCTTCTGAGTGTGTAGCATGTCAGTCAGAGTGGGCAACAGAAGGCACAACGGACTCCTAAACCTGCTGCTTCTAAAAGGCTTCCCGGGCTTCTGGGCACCAAGTAACAGCCAAAAGTGCCTTTCTGTCTCTGCAACAGGGAAGTCAGTCCATGGGGACTATCCCTCCTGATGAAAAGCGAAGGGAAGAGGTTTGGGAATTTTTCATGTGATCAAATTTGCAGAAAGGTTTGGGTCTCTCCAGTTGCATGCAAGTTACCTTACAGATACAGGTGACATTAAGAATTCAGAAATTAGAATTGAAAAGGCCTATCTAAAGCATTTCAAAAACAAATGTAGGATGGCTGTCAGCAGATTTATTATAATTAACAAACTCTATGGCTTTAAATACCTGATAAAGGTCATCTCAGGTCTTAATCACCCCCAGTCCCTTTATTGAGGCTTGTGTATTCTCTCCACAATGGTTAGTTCAGTTGTAGTAAAGGCAGAGACGAAGTACTAGAAATACAAAACATGCAAATAAAGTTACTGCACGTCCTTCAGAAACTGTCTGTGCAGCCTGTAATTTCTAGGGCAAAGGTTTGATGTCTGATGCTTCAAGTGAAGTTTGAAACTGAAACAAACCCTGGCTCCTGTGGAGAAGAAAATGTGTCAAGGAAGTTTGTCCTTTTTAATCAGAGCACCTAAGAAAAAGTGTTAGATCTAAAATATATAGGTTTTGTCAGAACAGGCTTCTATAAAAACCCAAGCCAGAGAAATGTTTCTGTGTTTTTTTAATAAGATTTACACTGGAAAGTAAGTTTTTAGAAGACTTTTTCTCAATGCTACCAACCTAGACAGAGCAGTAAAGGAACCAAGAAGCCAAGATGGCTTAGATTTGACTAAATAAAAAATATAACAGGTTAACTTTTTAGCTGAAGAGAAATGCAGAAACAAAATATGTACCAAAATAATTATTTTTAAAGTATTCTTATAAAAAAATTTTGTTATTAGATAGTTTTTTTACATTTTACTTAGAAACAGGGCCTGCCCTAGTTTCTGTGATCATTACAGCACTTTGAACATCTCCATCCCTCTGTAAGACTATAGAAAAGAGGTTCAGGAAAAATTTTCAGTAATTCCTAGAAGCAGGTCTCCAAACAGAGCACCCACCATCATCAGTTTGTCATGTTGAAATAAACATTGCAAGGGCTTTTTCAGTGGATTAAATGTTTTTAAGCAAGGGCTATTTCAAGGTAATATCTTATAATGTATATGAGGGCTTTCCTATACACACGCGCTTGCGACTGTGCATGCGTGTGTAAATACAGATATATAGTCTTCTGGGAAGACAGCATCTCATTAATGCTTTTAAATCTGAGAGAGATGAGTGCATGCCAGTGTTACAAATTTGTCTAAAAGGAGAGAATTGACAGTATTGTACCAAACTGTACAGAGAAAAAGATTAAGATCAGGGGCAGTAGCCATGGAAGTAAAGGTGAACCTTTCCATCAGATTCACTAAATGTCAGCTATGGCTGTCCCTAAGACAATATTATGCATTGATTGTATCATTTGTAAAAGTTTGGAACACATACGACATCATATAGAAACATGAAAAAAAAAAAAACCCAACCTTCTTACCTGTGTATGAATATTAGGTCTGAGTCTTTGAGCTTCCTTGAACTCATGGCTGCTGAGAGTTAGTAATTTTTTCAGCAGTTTAATTATTTGATGCCTAAAGGTAGGCAATTACAATTTGTATTTGAGTTTCAAATATCCTCTGAAAATCAAGTGATTTATTTAAGTGCTTCACTGCGAACTTAGCCCAATTTCTGTTACTCATGCTGGAATATATTGGCTACCATTCTTCAAAAGTTTGTCTCAGAATTAATAGGCATATGCAAACACGTATTTTGATCTGCTCAGTTTTTGTGTTCTTGCTTCTTTTAATAGGTACTCAAACATCACATATAACCTTTTGTCCATCTCCTTCTCCACAGGGCTATATTTATAAATGGTTTCACCTTTAATATGGCCCTGCTTTCCTATTTTAGAGAACAGAAATGACTTATCAGCCTGGTAGCAGATCCTTATTTTGTCTGCCTCCCACAATCCATCAGGAGAGGGCTAAGAAAAGGACCAGTTATCTCATAGCAGTCAAATTCTTTGTACATCATTGAGTTTTACATTGAACATCTCTGTGTGCTGTCAGCTGCAGAGAAAGAAGATTACACTGTATGTCTGCTACATGAATACCCTGTAAATACTGCTTCAGCGCAAAAGGCAGATTTCTAATCAGCTATGAAATAAACAGAAACTGCTAGTTATTTTAGCGTTCAAATAGTCAAATTTGGTTGCTTTAATGCACAACAGCAATTTACTTAATGTATTAATAGACATCTAATAGCACAACAGCCAAAATATCCAAAGGAGTAAAACGAACCCCACAAACGAGAGATGCTATGAAAATATTTAACAAAAGCAGTCCTACATACTGGGCTGCTCACCAGCATCTACAGTGCAAGCAATTCTTTTTGAACCTATAAATGATTTTGAATCACTGATCCCCAGGTTGGTGGGGAATAAGGATAGTAGGGATGGGGAGATGCAAGATTGTTTGGGGTTTTATGTTTGTTTTTTTCCAAACCAGTCTTAAACACCATCTTTCCAGGTACCACTGAATACAGTTGCAACAAAAGCTTCTACCTAGTTTGATAGGAAACAACTGCATAAGGGGAAAAGTGAAGATATACTTCAGATTTGATATTTTTAAAACATCAGGCTGCACCTTTGTAAGCATACACATGTTGCAGGTCAACTGTTTATGGAAACGGCAATGGGACATGCAATCAGTAACCAGTCTTGAATGTACCTTGTCACCTAAAGCATGTCTGTATACAGGAATACATAAGGCTCTAGCAAATTCCAGAGGACAAAAAATCTGAATTAGAGCAGTGAGGGTTTCTTGTAGGATGCTCTTGTATCTTTTGAGAAATGACAGGGGTCTTTATGAAGTGATGCAACACTTGCAAAATCACAGCAAATGTGCAGATTGCTCATTCCGCTGCTGGTGGGGATCGTAATAGTATAGCCTGCATGGGGCTTTGTTTTCACAGTTAGACACAGAAACAAATCCAAACTTCATAATTAGGGCATAACCCAAATCCCAGGCTTTTAAAAACCTCTATTTAACTCTGCTGTTCATGATGTTTCCCTAAGGACTCAATACTGACCGCTCTCTGAAATTTGAAAGCTGGCCATAGGGGGCTTTTACAAATAATGGCCCTTCTAGCATCCATAGTACAATGAACAGCCTTGCTACTACAGATTTACTGCTTCGGAGATTCCTACTGCTGGAAGGCCCTTTCTTGTGGCATATGTAAATATTATTGTTTAAAAATTAGTGTAGACCCTTAATAAGGTGCTATAAAGACGCTATTTTAAACTTCACAGAGAAAATATCAGCATCTATATAAAATGATCAATTTTTGCAAGTGATAAGACATAGCAGAGAGACACAGCCATCGTGATGGGTTTACTACATTTCAGTTTAATAGAAAGAAAAGTCTGCACATCAGTAGCTATTCTTTGACAGTTTTTTTGTTATTTCTTCCATTTTCATTTCAATACAGGGGGAGTCTTCAAACATTTTAGATAATTTGGTTGCCTCCATTTCTTATGCAGCACTGGAAGCATTAAAAGGGTCTGCTTACAAATGGGAATGCCGTCCTGCCTAATGAACGCAATGCTCTGTTGGGGCACAGGGACTTTCATTCACTTCCCAGCTCTGTTACTGGCCTGCTTGTGACCACAGGTTAGCTGCACGGTGGCTGCATCCTTGGTGCAAACAATAGGTCTAGGTCAGTGTCTTCAAATTAAATGGGTGGAAAATGCAGCTTAGTTATTATGGTTTAATTTTTGATCCATGTTCTTTAAAAAGTGCAAACTTGCAAATGCCAGGGACTCTGAAAAAATTGATATTCTTCTTAAGTATCCAGTTTCTCTTACTGTTGCCAATTTGAATTCTACATGTACCTTAAAAATTGTACTTTGTCAAATCTTGGGCATGGCATTTTATTCCAGCCTAGCCTATAAGGAAAAAAGGGCTTTGAACTCTTAACCAGGACATTTTAAGAAGGAAAGAGGAAAAAAATTATTTCATTCTTGAAATCTCGCATCCTTTATTTTTTGTCTGAGCTTTGAATTACTGTTGGGTTGGGTTTTTTTTTCTCTTTTAATGAAAGTGTTGTGGGGGAAAAAAAAAGAGAGTCCTTTCTAGTGTGTGACATAAAAGAAATAATAAGTGAAACTGAAAATAGCTGGAAGAAATAAAATCTCTTTTGGTCTTAGCTTTCTCTTGCTTCGGTTTTCCAGCAGTGTAACTCTCTAGCCTAGCCTGGGCAATGGCAGTCGCATTGGAATTAGCTTTTCCTAAATGCATTTGTGAAAACACTTGTTTCTTCAACTAGTATAGAATTAAACTACACTATTTTCTTCTACAACTATTCTTTTGTTTTCTTCTAGCCCTATTTGTTAGAGACTGAGGTCCTAGATTTGCTAATCAAACCTTCTCTCAGACACAGATATATACTGACTGAATCCAATAAAGGTCAGGGTCTACTTGTGAAAATGAGTTACAATTTAGACACATTTACAATTTTTTATTTTCAGGGTAATAAAAATGATATATTTTAAATAGTACATAACCGCTGATCATGCGACTGACTTTGCAACGTATGCTGGCTCCATGCTTGGAGTCAGTTGCAGATCTGGAGCCTTGTTTTGTATTTTCAAAACAGTAAGCATCCCATTTCCCACAGTAGCATACAGGAATAGTGGCTCCTCTGCTTTGGTCTGTTCAACAGATAAGCAAGTCATTCCAACTTTAAACTAATAAAAACTTGAGTTGTTGCCAAAAGGTGTGTTAAAAGTACAATAGCAAGTCTAAAAATCAAAATACATCATTCATTCCCTCTGGGATGGATTCCTGATGCTCAAAGGCTTCATTTCAATCCCAAAGTAAATATGAGCAACTTTGAATAGCTGTGTACCATCTTTTGAAGGTTGGTTTTTGGGTTTTTTTTAAATAAAACTTTTCTTACTATGCTGTATCCTCAAATCTTATTAATCAATAAAGCCTTAAAGTGGCAAGTCAGTCACATCCTCCCGCTAGGGTAAATGATGGTTTAAACCCTTTCTAAAAATTGCTTCCTTTTTTCTTCTCTTCTCCATCATAACATTTGTTTTGTTACAGGCTGCAAATGTGCTTTCCTGACTGCACTTTGTCACCCACAGATTCCACTGCACAGTGGGTGGAGAGCTGGGGATTTGTGTTCTGTTTTCATGCAGAGCTGTGCATTAAAAAATGTGCTGCTGCTGTTGTATTGTGAGCGGAACATCTTACCAAAACAGATTAATGATAGTCTTTCCAATCTAAATAAAACTAAATAAACCAACTTGATTACTTTCTATTCAGAAAATAAGAATACAAAGAGAAAAGAAAAAAAAGCAAAAAGCTTAAATCTATGAAGATTCCTTTGCATGTAATTTGGTTGTGGATCCATTTATAATAAACTAAAGTCTAGTCCTTTAATGAGGAGACAAGAGGCATCAATGGTGCCCCTTGTTATTAGTTCAACTTTTCATTATGAGTAATTCTGACCTGTATAATGAAATCAGATTATGTGTGAAAAATGAAGCAATGCTATACTGAAATGCAGTGTGAAGGTCAAATGTGGATTTTGTAGCTGTGGGAGAGTAAGAGACAACTCATTTTTTAATAGACCAAGGAAAATATTTCTGATTCTGAAAGACAATTCAGGAGGGAGATAAAAGGAACCAGAAAAGAGAGGTGTGGCTTGAACACCCAAAAAGAGAACAAGGAACTGGAAAATATAATTTCCTAAGACAACCCTTGACACAGAGCTTGATTCCAGTCACTAACTCTCCTTCTTCTGTTTTGTTTTGTGTACACAGGGAATTACAATACTCATCAAGGGTCTGGGTCAGGCCCCTAGTGTTGTGAATGAAAACATATCCACTGCCTGTAGTAGTAGCTCAACATTCAGTGCTTCCAGAGATTCATGCTTATTTATAAGCAGATTGCTCCTGGATTAATTTTTATTATTTAGAGGTGAAAAATGTCATACTGATGCTCAGGAAATGAAATTATATGACAATATTGGCTCTGCATTTAAATGTTTAAATTCTGTGTGGCACACTTTAAGTGAAATGTAGACATTCTGAGAATGATTATGGCATTAATCAAATACCATCAATGTGATTGGCATGGATTTAATACATTTAAAACACAGTTTTGTGAGTTTCCTTTTTCTTTCTTTTCCAACATTTGAATTTTGCAAAAGTGCAAGAAACATTGAAAACCTCTGATTTTAATATTGTTGAATGTAGCTGAAAATAACAAAGCTGATAAAGAATAAAATATATTTCTAAATAATTATTTCAGGATGGAAAGGGTTAAAATATGCAAGTGTTACCATGAATTATCTAGCTTGCTGTAGCAAATACTCACCCTCTGTGAAACTGATGCGTCTACTCAAAAAAATCCCAATCTAAATGTGCTCACAATAAAGACTGCAGATCTGTTTAAATTTAGAGAAAAGAATTATGTGGTTCAGAAATAATTCCAAAAGGATGGAACAAACAAGATACAAACTGGAAGCTCTGGGTCTGGGAACCTGCAACCTACAGACTGTGAGGAACAAGGTTTCAGGTACAAATCTATGTGCTGGACTGTCCTTTGTTTGTAAACCCAAGGAAAGGTCAATCCCCATTTTGATCTTTGAAAGAGAAAAATAAGCCATATTGCTCTGCCAGCCCAGGCTTTGCTTCGATTCACCCTCTCTGGCCACAGCTGTCTTCACTTTGGAAAAGGCTATAGGGCTGCTACTCTTCTTCCAAGTGCTACTCATTCCAGGCATACGTTGAGGTGTTGCAGTCTCAGTGGAGAATACAGCCTCCATGTACATCCCACAAAAGGTTGAAGTTTCCTCTATTTTCCATCTAAGTCAGAAGACTATGACTCTTACAAAGGGATGTGAATTCTGGTAAGGCATCAATGACAGGATTATTTTATTTTTGCTGGTATTGATGTCTCAATTTATTTCATATTTTTCAACAGACTTTCTTAAATGCTTGCCTTGTGCTCTAACAAACGCATCTCTTTCTATTCACTAGTGGTTTATTACCTTTTGCAGAAGTAGGTATGAGAGAACAAGATGATTTTGTATTTAGTGTTGTGTGTTGTTAAAGCAATGCTGACTTGCAGTGAGGAATTAGTGTTTGTCTCTCTAGTTTGCATATTAGTTTAAGTTTGTGAGGGACTTTGAGATCTTGTAGATGACAGGAAATATATAAAAGTGAGTTTTATTGCGCAGATAGGCAGAATAGGTCCTAAAAATGCTTTCACACAACCCCACACAATTTCACGTGTTAATATGAAGAACTTGTAAATTGTCAGCACTAACAAAATAATTTGCTGAGCTGCCTCTTTAGGACCACGATGTATTACTGAGATATCAAATTTTGCTCTATAAATACAAGTCTATGTAAAGAAACATCTATGTCACCAAATATTGCTGCAGAAGTGACATTTCTCTATTGAAATTCGCAGTTTAAAAAGGTGTTTCCAGTTCTTAATCTTCAATAAGATCAAAATGAAAAAATGCAATAGAGAAATGACTACTACTGCCGATTGTGTTTCAGTCCCCAGATTAAACCAAAACACAGTTTACTAGGGAAAGATGAATATCATGGATTTCAGGGTATTGGGAGCTTTGCCAATTTTTTAATTAAAGTATGGGGAGTCGCACGCAAAGCTTCAGGAAACAGTGGGAGAAGAGGAGCGTAGGCTGCTCCGTTTCATGCAGCTTGCACTCCTCCATGGGGGAACACTGGTTTCCAGCAAAGACTTCATTTATGCAAAATCTTGCCTTTCCTTGACCTGAGCTTGTCAGTTTGGTCTGAAATGGAAAACTCTTTATCAGAATGTCTGATTAATTGTATATCATAATGTCTGATTCAGCTGTTAACTTTAGTTAGCTGTCACTTATCCAAGTTTATCCAAAACTGAATAGCAACTTCTCAGGCAACTAATCCTTTATCATATTAGCTCAAAATTGAAATACTGTTCTGAAGAAAGGATCTGAAGTTTGTTTCACTGGAGGAAAGATATAATTAACTAGCTTATTTT